>NC_064642.1:26725251-27325251 GCF_023864345.2 Schistocerca serialis cubense
AATAAAAATTCTTTGGTATCAAAGTAGTTTGTGTGGTATGCCTAGGAATTTTCTTCTTGGTCCTACACAACACATCGACATTCACTTAGCGACACTTACATGGGGATTAGTTTGAAAAGTAAACAACCTCTCGTCGTGCTATAATACCCGTTACTATTAGGTTGATGCATTAGTTCGTAGTATTTGTACTTTGCATGTTGGTATTCCGGTTGCTACACGTTTATTTATCGGTTGCCATTTTTCATTTCTAGTTCACTGTTGCTGTTTGAGTCTACATATTGTGGTTTAGTCATTTGGAGATAGTGAGTGGAGCCACGGACGCTAGAAAATCAAGTGGAGAAATCGGAACATTTCCGACATATTCTTTTATTTCATTTCAGTAGAGCGGTGAAAGCAGCAGAGGCCGCCAGAACCATTTTCACCACGTATGGGGACAATGCCATTGTACAGAGCACGGCAAAAAAGTAGATTATTCGTTTTAAGGAGGGTCGTTTTGAAATTGGTGACTCTCTAAGTTCAGGAAGACTTTCGGGACCTGATGAAGATCGTTTAAACGCATTAATCCACAATGATCCTCATCGGTGTAGTCGAGAACTGGGCAATGTGATAAACTGTGATCATTGCACCATCGTGTGACGATTTCAAGCAATTGGAAAGGTTCAAAAATCGGGCGTATGGGTACCGCATGGTATAAACCAAAATCGCAAAAATCAGGGGTGGCCAGATGCGCATGTTTGATTGTTCATCATAAATAGGCTCGAGAGCAACACCGACCATTCCTATCTTGTATTGTTCCTGGTGACGAGAAATGGTGTCTTTATGCTATAACAGGGAAAAGAAACGAACGGTGGAGCCCAAACACATTAGCAACTCCCCGTACAAAGAACACAAAAGATAATATTATGTATCTGGTGGAACAGAGACGGTGTGGTGCACCCCGAGGTGTAACCATCACTGCTGACATTATTGTCAACAATTAAGGTGTCTTGCAGACGCAGTCTGAGAACAACGACCAGGAAGACTCCGTGAGGTTATTCTACTTCACGATAACCCCCGCTCGTATTCTGCTAGACTGAAAAAAAAACACTATACAGGAGTTACGTTGGGAAAGCACCTTATTCACCTGATATTGCGCCTCCAGATTTTCACCTTTTTCGCTGTCGAACAGCCTTCAAGTAACTTCCTTTCCGCATGAAAATGCGCTCCGAACACGGCACGACGAGTTCTCCTCCTCAAAATCACGTGATTTCTACAGTCGCGCAATCAAAAAGTTACTCCAGCGTTGGCAGACAATTACAAATAATGAAGGGTAAAATGTTATTGATAACTAAAGTCTGTGTAATGTGTATCTATTGTGTTTATTAAACTTACGGAAAAACGCTACGAACTTAGGCACCAACCTGTAACACTGCAAAATTGGAATATACACCACTGATAAATCTACATGCCTATATTGTACGTCCGCATCCATACTAACCAAAACAATGTGAAGTGATATGGGGCACTTGTCACAATACTGGTTAGTGTTGGGACTTGGCGAGACAGCCAAGCCACTACGAGGTAGCCGATAGGCACGCGTTTAAGCTCACGCAGGCTGGCGTGAGGTCTGGTAAATGACAAGGTCTTTATAGTAGCAAAAATAGTACGTAGCTTCTGGAATACTTAACTTTAATCCATAATTGGTGAACATCGGTCTGACGGTACATGCATCACAAGATAAATAGCAAATGATAATGGCGCCTTGCTAGGTCGTAGCAAATGACGTAGCTGAAGACTTTGCTAACTATCGTCTCGGCAAATGAGAGCGTATTTTGTCGGTGAACCATCGCTAGCAAAGTCGGCTGTACAACTGGGGCGAGTGCTAGGGAGTCTCTCTAGACCCGCCGTGTGGCGGCGCTCGGTCTGCAATCACTGATAGTGGCGACACGCGGGTCCGACGTATACTACCGGACCGCGGCCGATTTAAAGGCTACCACCTAGCAAGTGTGGTGTCTGGCGGTGACACCACAGTTAGTACCTCTTCTTCCCGTTTCAATCGTGTATGGAGCGCGAGGAAGATGAATACTTAAATGGTTCTGTCCGTGGTGTAACTAATCTTATACTCACTGTCCCTGAGAGAGTGATATATAAGCCAACGTAATACATCCCTAGATTCTTAAGTTACTGCTGGTTTCTGAAACTTTTTAAGCAACTTTTCGTGGGCTAGTCGGCATTCTTCTTTAGCGTCTGCCAGTTCACGTCCGTGATGCTCTCCCATGGGTAAAACAAAACCTGCGAATATACATGTTGTCCCTCCTCGAATAATTTCTGTACTGCTGACAATCATATTTGCTATGGATCCCACTCACTTGAGCACGAATGTGTGATAAGCATTTTGATTTCTTGTGTAATTATATTTGCCCAGTATCCTAGAAATTAATCTACCTGCGAATGAGACTGTGTGATGTTCCATTTCGTGTCCCTACCAACTGTTATACTCAGATATTTGTATCATATGACTAACAGCAGTTGATACTGTGGTCACAGAATACAATTCTTTTTTTTCGTTTTGTGAAATATGTAGGTGAGCCTAACCTCGTCGGACTGATGACTCTTGAATGAAGGAACTGAATAAACGTCCGCTACATGATGAGTTAATTATAGGTAGAACCTTAGCTCGGAATCGGCAAAGATGGAGAACGTAATGGGCGAAAGTAAACATCCATTCAGTAGCTTAAATTTCTAAACCTCAATCGTCAGATGGGGAGTTGAGCCCCATTTCACACGAAAATCAGTCAGTTCTTTTGACCTCTTCTGCATTTCTTTCATAGGATTAGAGGCCATCGCACTGCTTGCTTCACAGCAGGCGATTACCGACAGTTAAACCGAATTTCGGGGTACTTTATACTCTCCACTTCATAAACACAGTTCACTAATCGTCGAATTCCAAATAGTCGTTTAAAATTGATGCAGTCGGCGCACGAGGCGTTTCTCCCTGTAATTCGAAGCAACTTTTGAAATGTGGTACTACAGAAGAGTGCTGAAGATTCGTTGTACATCAGACAACTAATGGGGTAAATTGATAGGATGCATTCTGAGGCAAAGACGAATGATTATACGGTAATGGCCACAAAGGGAGATGGGATTAAATTTTTAGAAAGGTGACGACAGGATGATAGCAAAAAGCAGAGTCGAATGGATGTAGACTGCAAGAGCTTTGCGGAGGTGGAGAGACTTCTGCAAGATATAAAAGTACTGCGTCACTCGTTGATGTTCCTGGACAACTGGGTCGTCGTGTCTAACACTACTACCCCTGCCGGGTAGGCCTCCCCTCCATCGCAGCGGCGTCCGATGTAGCATACATCACGGCGAGGCCAGAAGCAGCATGAACTTCAGAGGGCGCCCGCAGCAAGTGGACCACTTTGCCACACCCACCACTGTTGCCAGCCAGACGGTACGTTGGCATCATTCCACTTGGAAAGCCAACGGCCGAATTTGTGCGTGATCTCCACCGTGGCAGCCAATCGCTCAGAATCCATGTAGCAATTCGCACAGTTGTATGACCAAAGGCCTGGTAGTCTGCAAGTCAGTCTTCAGTATGTAGTCTTCAGAGTTCATTCTACAAACTTTACTCTTCAGCGAGTTCAGTCTACAAGCGTAACATCAGGTGTGCCCCAGGGCAGAGTAATAGGTCCGCTGCTTTTTACGATTTACGTAAACGATCTGGTTGATGGTATTGACAGCGGCCTTAGACTGTTTGCCGATGATTCTGTAGTCTACAGGAAAGTAGTATCACACGAAAGTTGTGAACAAATCAATGAGGACTTGCAGAAAATAAATGTGTGGTGTAATGATGGGCAGTTATCGCTCAATATTAGTAGGTGTAACCTACTGCGTGTAACACAACGAAAATCCCCATTAATGTAAGAGTACAAAGTAAATCCCCTATCTATGGAAGCGGTAACATGCGTCAAGTATCTGGGACTATTCGAAATGATCTCAAATGGAACGATCAGATTACACAAGTAACAGATAAAGCGAACTCTAGATTGCGGTTTATTGGTAGAATCCTGAAGCGATACAGTCCTTCAACAAAATAAATAGCTTACAATACTTTAGTTCGTCCAGTCTTGGAGTATTGTTCGTCTGTATGGGACCCGTACCAGTTGGGTCTGATTCAAGAGATTGAGAAAGTCCAAAGAAGAGCGGCAAGATTCGTGACTGGTACATTTAGCCATCGCGAGAGCGTTACAAATCTCATAGAAAGTTTGAAGTGGAACACTCTTGTAGATAGACGACGTGCTAAACGGATGGGGCTGCTCACTAAATTCCAAAATCCGATCTTCGCCCAGAATGTACAGCATGTATTATTACCACCAGCTTTCAAATCATGCAATGATCACCATTCAAAGATAAGGGAAATTAGGGTTCATACTGAGGCGTTCAGACAGTCCTTTTTCCCCTGCGCGATCCGGGAGTGGAACAGAGGGGAGGGGGGGGGGAGTAAGACTTTGGTGCGAATAGTTCAATCCGCCACACACCGTTTGGTAGTTAGCGGAGTATATATGTAGATGTTTAACAGTGAGTCAGTGAGTTGCCTTCGAAGCAATCCTTCGGCTCAGTTCGTCTGGAGTTAAAAACCACCATACCAGAACACTAAGTACTGCAATGGTTCACAAGAACTGAAACCACCACAGTCCATAGCGCAGCGACGTGACTACAGACATAGTCCTTGGGGAGCAGTTTACTACTGGAAATCACTGTCAGTTACGGATCTCAGTTCTCAGTCTGCACAGTTTAAATGTGTAACTACAGGTGGATGCTAAGATATTTGTGAGTTACGATGAACAAGTGGCCTTGTTCCTGGACTAATTTAGTTTGTTTATTGGGTATAGAACTCTTACATTGCCGCAGTCATCAGAACCAACCCACACCCGTGATACGAACAACAGCGCCGCCGTTACAACATGAACAATGACAGCAGAGGAATCGTATTTTACTCTAAATAATCCGACTGTAACGTTTTGTTCCATTCAACACTGGCTAAAGCTGCAACCAAAAGCAGACGCATTTTTGATGTACAAAGGAACAGTGTTCTTTTATTGTTTTAATTCAGCTGTCAATAAGTAGTATCCCCAAGGGAGGGGAGGGGGGAGGAGGGAAGGGAGGGAGGAAAGGGGGAATGGAGGAACCTTAGTAATGTGGAGGATCCTAAGTAATGGTCCAAGTTCCTTCTAACACCTCTCTCACGGCTGGCTGTCTAGATCACTTTTGCAGGGTATTCCACCTGTTGCCAAGGATTTTTCTGTTACGCACCAGAACTTGCGCTGGGAAGCCCCTACACGTCCTCCATGCAGTCCCGATCTCTCCCCATGGGAGTTCCGCACTTTCGGAACTCTGAAGAAAGACATTCGTGGCCGTCGATTTGCTTCAGACGAGGAGGTGCCTGCCTGGCTGCAATCACGGTTCAGAAGGTACATACCCTACTGGCCATTAAAATTGCTGCACCACGAAGATGACGTGCTACAGACGCGAAATTTAACCGACAGGAAGAAGATGCTGTGATATGCATTCACACTATGTTAGCGCCGGTGGCGACACCTACAACGTGCTGACATGAGGAAAGTTTCCAACCGATTTCTCAAACACAAACAGCAGTTGACCGGCGTTGTCTGGTGACACGTTGTTGTGATGCCTCGTGTAAGGAGGACAAATGCGTACCATCACGTTTCCGACTTTGATAAAGGTCGGATTGTAGGCTATTGCGATTGCTCTTTATCGTATCGCGACATTGCTGCTCGCGTTGGTCGAGATCCAATGACTGTTTGCAGAATACGGAATCGGTGGGTTCAGGAGGGTAATACGGAACGCCGTGCTGGATCCCAACGGCCTCGTATCACTAGCAGTCGAGATGACAGGCACCTTATCCGCATGGCTGTAACGGATCGTGCAGCCACGTCTCGATCCCTGAGTTAAGAGGACGTTTGCAAGACAACAACCATCTGCACGAACAGTTCGACGACGTTTGGAGCAGCATGGAATATCAGCTCGGAGACCGTGGCTCCGGTTACCCTTGGCGCTGCATCACAGACAGGACCGCCTGCGATGGTGTACTCAACGACGAACCTGGGTGCACGAATGGCAAAACGTCATTTTTTCGGATGAATCCAGATTCTGTTTACAGCATCATGATGGTCACATCCGTTTTAGGCGAGTGGTCAGCGTGACGGAATGTCAATCCTAAGGTCCCGGGTTCGATTCCCTGCTGGGTCGGAGATTTTCTCCGCTCAGGGACTGGGTGTTGTGTTGTCCTAATCATCATCACTTCATCCACATCGACGCGCAGGTCGCCTAAGTGGCGTCAACTCGAAAGACTTGGAACCGGCGAACGGTCGACCCGACGGGAGGCCCTAGTCACACGACATTTGTCAGTCTACTGACTGGTTTGATGCGGCCCGCCACGAATTCCTTTCCTGTGCTAACCTCTTCATCTCAGAGTAGCACTTGCAACCTACGTCCTCAATTATTTGCTTCACGTATTCCAATCTCTGTCTTCCTCTACAGTTTTTGCCCTCTACAGCTCCCTCTAGTACCATGGAAGTCATTCCCTCATGTCCTAGCAGATGTCCTATCATCCTGTCCCTTCTCCTTATCAGTGTTTTCCACATATTCCTTTCCTCTCCGATTCTGCGTAGAGCCTCCTCATTCCCTACCTTATCAGTCCACCTAATTTTCAACATTCGTCTATAGCACCACATCTCAAATGCTTCGATTCTCTTCTGTTCCGTTTTCCCACAGTCCATGTTTCACTACCATACAATGCTTTACTCCAGACGTACATCCTCAGAAATTTATTCCTCAAATTAAGGCCGGTATTTGATATTAGTAGACTTCTCTTGGCCAGAAATGCCTTTTTTGCGATAGCGAGTCTGCTTTTGATGTCCTCCCTGCTCCGTCCGTCATTGGTTATTTTACTGCCTAGGTAGCAGAATTCCTTAACTTCATTGACTTCGTGACCATCAATCCTGATGTTAAGTTTCTCGTTGTTCTCATTTCTACTACTTCTCATTACCTTCGTCTTTCTCCGATTTACTCTCAAACCATACTGTGTACTCATTAGACTGTTCATTCCGTTCAGCAGATCATTTAATTCTTCTTCACTTTCACTCAGGGTAGCACTGTCATCAGCGAATCGTATCATTGATATCCTTTCACCTTGTATTTTAATTCCACTCCTGAACCTTTCTTTTATTTCCATCATTGCTTCCTCGATGTACAGATTGAAGAGTAGGGGCGAAAGGCTACAGCCTTGTCTTACACCCTTCTTAATACTAGCACATCGTTCTTGATCGTCCACTCTTATTATTCACTCTTGGTTGTTGTACATGTTGTATATGACCCGTCTCTCTCTATAGCTTACCCCTACTTTTTTCGGAATCTCGAACAGCTTGCACCATTTTATATTGTCGAACGATTTTTCCAGATCGACAAATCCTATGAAAGTGTCTTGATTTTTCTTTAGCCTTGCTTCCATTATTAGCCGTAACGTCAGAATTGCCTCTCTCGTCCCTTTACTTTTCCTAAAGTCAAACTGATCGTCACCTAGCGCATTCTCAATTTTCTTTTCCATTCTTCTGTATATTATTCTCGTAAGCAGCTTCGATGCATGAGCTGTTAACCTGATTGTGCGATAATTCTCGCACTTGTCAGCTCTTGCCGTCTTCGGAATTGTGTGTATGATGCTTTTCCGAAAGTCAGATGGTATATCGCCAGACTCATATATTCTAAACACCAACGTGAATAGTCGTTTTGTTGCCACTTCCCCCAATGATTTTAGAAATTCTGATGGAATGTTATCTGTCCCTTCTGCCTTATTTGACCGTATGGGCCGGCCGAAGTGGCCGTGCGGTTAAAGGCGCTGCAGTCTGGAACCGCAAGACCGCTACGGTCGCAGGTTCGAATCCTGCCTCGGGCATGGATGTTTGTGTAGTCCTTAGGTTAGTTAGGTTTAACTAGTTCTAAGTTCTAAGGGACTAATGACCTCAGCAGTTGAGTCCCGTTGTGCTCAGAGCCAACCATTTTGACCGTATGTCCTCCAAAGCTCTTTTAAATTCCGATTCTAATACTGGATCCCCTATCACTTCTAAATCGACTCCTGTTTCTTCTTCTATCACATCAGACAAATCTTCACCCTCATAGAGGCTTTCAATGTATTCGTTCCACCTATCTGCTCTCTCCTCTGCATTTAACAGTGAAATTTCCGTTGCACTCTTAATGTTACCACCGTTGCTTTTAATGTCACCAAAGGTTGTTTTGACTTTCCTGTATGCTGAGTCTGTCCTTCCGACAATCATATCTTTTTCAATGTCTTCACATTTTTCCTGCAGCCATTTCGTCTTAGCTTCCCTGCACTTCCTATTTATTTCATTCCTCAGCGACTTGTATTTCTGTATTCCTGATTTTCCCGGAACATGTTTGTACTTCCTCCTTTCATCAATCAACTGAAGTATTTCTTCTGTTACACATGGTTTCTTCGCAGCTACCTTCTTTGTACCTATGTTTTCCTTCCCAACTTCTGTGATGGCCCTTTTTAGAGATGTCCATTCCTCTTCAACTGTACTGCCTACTGCGCTATTCCTTATTGCTGTATCTATAGCGTTAGAGAACTTCAAACGTATCTCGTCATTCCTTAGTACTTCCGTATCCCACTTCATTGATATTGATTCTTCCTGACTAATGTCTTGAACTTCAGCCTACTCTTCATCACTACTATATTGTGATCTGAGTCTATATCTGCTCCTGGGTACGCCTTACAATCCAGTATCTGATTTCGGAATCTCTGTCTGACCATGATGTAATCTAATTGTAATCGTCCCGTATCTCCCGGCCTTTTCCAAGTATACCTCCTCCTCTTGTGATTCTTGAACAGGGTCTTCGCTATTACTAGCTGAAACTTGTTACAGAACTCAATTAGTCTTTCTCCTCTTTCATTCCTTGACCCAAGTTCATATTCTCCTGTAAACTTTTCTTCCACTCCTTCCCGTACAACTGCATTCCAGTCGCCCATGACTATTAGATTTTCGTCCCCCTTTACATACTGCATTACCCTTTCAATATCCTCATACACTTTCTCTATCTGTTCATCTGCAGCTTGCGACGTTGGCATGTATACCTGAACTATCGTTGTCGGTGTTGGTCTGCTGTCGATTCAGATTAGAACAACCCAGTCACTCAACTGTTCACAGTAACACACCCTCTGCCCTACCTTCCTATTCATAACGAATCCTACACCTGTTATACCATTTTCTGCTGCTGTTGATATTACCCGATACTCATCTGACAAGAAATCCTTGTCTTCCTTCCACTTCACTTCACTGACCCCTACTATATCTAGATTGAGCCTTTGCATTTCCCTTTTCAGATTTTCTAGTTTCCCTACCACGTTCAAGCTTCTGACATTCCACGCCCCGACTCGTAGAACGTTATCCTTTCGTTGATTATTCAATCTTTTTCTCATGGTAACCTCCCCCTTGGCAGTCCCCTCCCGGAGATCCGAATGGGGGACTACTCCGGAATCTTTTGCCAATGGAGAGATCATCATGACACTTCTTCAATTACAGGCCACATGTCCTGTGGATACACGTTACGTGTCTTTAATGCAGTGGTTTCCATTGCCTTCGGCATCCTCATGTCGTTGATCATTGCTGATTCTTCCGCCTTTAGGGGCAATTTCCCACCCCTAGGACAAGAGAGTGCCCTGAACCTCTATCCGCTCCTCCGCCCTCTTTGACAAGGCCGTTGGCAGAATGAGGCTGACTTCTTATGCCGGAAGTCTTCGGCCGCCAATGCTGATTATTTATCAAAATTTAGGCAGTGGCGCGGATCGAACCCGAGACCAAAGACGTTTCCATTATGAATCAAAGACGCTACCTCTAGACCACGAGATCTATGCACCCAAATTGCGTGAAAATGTAATCACACGTGAGTTCTAGTATAATATATTTGTTCAATGAATACCCGTTTATCATCTGCATTTCTTCTTGGTGTAGCAATTTTAATGGACAGTAGTGTACATATGAATGGTACAGAAGAAACACAATCAAAGCCCACTTTTAGTTAAATTTGAGATTCTGGCACCGCTGTATTCTGCGCAAGGAGTAGTACGTTACATCAGCTTCATACATGGAAAAAACGATATGTAGTCTATAAGAAATCAGCACCAAAAATGTGTCCAGGGGAAAAACTCTTGAAGTCATTGGTAGAATAGGAAAACAGAGTACATACACATTTTAAATGAGAGCCAATTTTCACTAATCAGGATAGTTTATTGTTTCAAATGTTGATCAGCGTGAACTTTTAAATTTGTTACACACTTTTTGTTGTGGTTATTCTTTTAGTGATAGCAAACTGCATAGCTGTTCAGTGAAGACTATTTTACTGCTGCACGGAGAGGCAGTTTACATTTCGACACAGAGTCGAGTGATGAAAATGTTGCAGCTGTTCTTCGGAGTAGAAAAAAGTAAGTACTTAAACATAGCAGACTTCGTGAAGCTAGTAAACACATAAGAGCGATGAGCCATTTTTCTGGTGAAGATTGCAAAGGAAGAAAACAGTGTTTCACGAAAATTTCAGATCGTGAACGATATTTATTAACCCGTAAATTCAGTTTACTTGGAAATAAGAATATACAGAGTCTACACTTGTGTTCAGTAATTTCAGTTTTCCCTGTGAAATGAAGAAGACCATGGAAATCAAAAGCAGATAGGAGCCTCAGAAACGATTCTTAATGTTACAAGGTATGTGTACAGAGGGACGGAAAAGTTATTGGAATTGCAATTTTTTTATATATACCCTTTTAGAATGTGCGTGGTACAACAAACTAGAATATGTTAACAGTCAACGCATGTTTCTCTACTAATGCTCATATAGACTGGCTTGGAACCTATTCCGCTAGACCCGCATAGGAGACAGATGAAGCTGTTGAAAAGGTAAAGAAACACATGAGTTCTGTTCAAGGTCGTCCATCTCACCACAAACACTGCGTCGAAGAATCTCGTGACGAAATGCTTCGTTTTCGTCAACTCACTTCAAGAGGAACGGGAATACATGATACATCTATAATATATCTACCTGAGAAGTTAAACATTGAAATATTGCATTAAATGTACAAAGGTACATATCCACAGTCTCCCATTTAATATGAATTTCGTATTTCAGTCAAAATTTAATATTGCTTTTTGGGTACCACAGGTCAGATACTTGCTCTCCGTACTATAATTTCAAAGCAAAAAAGCAGTCTCTTCTTCCAAAGAAGCTTAATGATAGTAATAGTACAGAAGAAGTAAATAATGAAATCAGGCGGCTAGAAACTCTTAATCTATTACACAAGAAGAACGCTGAAGCCTCCGTTCAGCGGAAACGTGGAGCCAAAATTAAAGCTATGCAAAGTCATGAAGGTGGGGCAATACGCGTAGATTCCGTGAAAAATCTTCCAGTGCCTAATATTAACACTAACGATATTCACTGTGGGCGACAGTTGTGATTATAGTGCTTAATGTGCACATTCTCACTTCCGGAGAAGTATGCCTTTATACCTACGATGAGACCACACTCAAAAACGAAGCTGATGAAGTTCAATCAGTATGATTTGTCTTTTGCTTTTATCTTCTGGACTCTCCAGTTCAACATTTGCATATTTTTTGTGATTTTGGCCTTGTCAGAATAAAAATTACGTCATTATTCGCCTCATCCAAACTACCGTTAATAGATACAACAGATTTGAATCAATAAAAGTTACCTTTCCCATTTGAGGGTTGTTACAGGGAATGTGACGAAGATATGGGTTTAATAAATAAAAAGCCCACACTGAAACAACCAGCGATTTGAATGATCACATCAAAAGATGCCGTCCCTTCCATGTCATCGAGTGTTCAAGTTCGAATTGTGGCCTTCATTTCTCAGTAAAGAATACAGGGAGCAATGTCCAATGAAGATAAGACACATACGAGAAATGGCAGTTGAGAGAGCTTCTTCTAGAACTATCAACAGTCGCACCACATAAAACGACTCTTGGGAGTCCTATATTATCGACAAAAAGTGCCAGACACAGACAGAAAAGCAGCAAAAACCTGTTTTATTCATGTTTAGTTCCACTCTCTAAGGCAAAGTACGATGATCTACAATCCCCGAAAAACAAAAAAAAATGGCTCTGAGCACTATGGGACTTGACAGCTGTGGTCATCAGTAACCTAGAACTTAGAACTACTTAAACCTAACTAACCTAAGGACATCACACACATCCATGCCCGAGGCAGGATTCGAACCTGCAACAGTAGCGGTGACGCGGTTCCAAACTGCAGCGCCTAGAACCCCACGGCCACACCGGCCGGCCGCGAAAAACATGTAATCTGAAGATACGCAGGTCAACTTTTCAAGATTAGACGTACGCAACGATGAGTACATTGGCGTTGAGACTAAATGATTAGTTTTATTGATGGTTTTTTTAGGTATAACTTATTTCCATTTTTCCATGGCAATCGCTTACGTATAATGTAAAACATTCTATAAAGTTGGTGGACGATGGATGTTTTGCTCAAGCTACCCTTATTCAACATTGAGTAATTTAGTGTAGAGATTGTATTAATTTCATTGGTCTCTTATAAATAACATCCCACGAACGTTGTTTACGGTTTTCTACGCAAGCAGTTATGTGTAATTTAATAATTCTATAGCTCAGATGTACTACGACTGTTTTTGTTTATAAACATGTGTAACTTGACTTTTCATTGGTAATAAACAGGATCCTATAACACATAACACTACTTTCAGAAGAAGGGTCTGTAAGAAAAACACCTTGAGAACTGTGTATAAAAAAAGTTTTCTATGACTCTAATACGCTTGATCTGCTGCGTTCTTAGACTTCAAATTAAATTATTGCAAAATATTAAAAAGTGGACTTTGTATGTCCCTTGTATTCTTCATATACACAGTTGGCAGTTGGTTTTAGTGGCGGACGGTTGCAGTCAAGTGCTGAGAAATAAATGAGAGCAGCGACGAAGCTCGTTTAGAATGGTTTTGGATACGTCGTACTGCCTTCCATAATTTCCTTAATATTATCTGTTTAATAAAATGGTTCAAATGGCTCTGAGCACTATGAGACATAACATCTGAGGCCATCAGTCCCCTAGAACTTAGAACAACTTAAACCTAACTAACGCAAGGACATCACACACATCCATGTCCGAGGCAGGATTCGAACCTGTGAGCGTAGCAGCAGCGCGGTTCCGGACTGAAGCGCCTAGAACCGCTAGGCCACAACGGGCGGCTATCTGTTTAATACTGTTGTTACAAATATTGTCCTTTTTAGAGCTTTCATTCGTTTCGTGTCTCCCGGTATTTAAAATCTACGTTCAGAAAATTTTAGTGGTGTGTTTACAAGTCAGTATTAACATCTGCCCGCCACCTAATCGTTACGTGTTGCTTTGGATTCATTACAGCACTTCACATAATTTCCTGATAGCGACGGCTTAAGATTGTTGCTAAAAATATCGTGTTTTCTAATTTTCATTCACTTCATTCTTGTACTACTTATATTCAAAGAACATCTGTCGTCTTATTCTACGTCTGCCTCCCGCCTGAAAGTTAGCTGCAGAACAATCGAAAGATAAGTTTAGTAATTATTACTTTATTAAGTTTAAGTGTGTGGCAGTGGTTTTTAGTTCTCTGTAAGAATAGCGTCATATGTGATAAATGTGGATGTTGTCGTAGGTTAACTGGTATGGGCAAAACATGACAGGAATGTGAGTGGGTGTTTCACTGGGGAGAATGCTGCACGGAAGCTAGAAAAGTGCCAGATGAGGCTATGTAGATTACGTAGTTAGAAATAACATATTTTGAATTAGAAAGTTTGAGGAGGGAAAGAAACAGTGGGAGCTGGGAGAAGGTGGCAAATAATAGGCAAAAGGAGAAAACTTCAGAAACCCCATTCCAAATTCCGATTAGCAATCAGTGTGTTATTTGAAGTAGGAGCTTAGTAGAGCGCAGCAGACTGTCAGGAACGACTCTAAGGTTAGGTCGATAGAAAAGACACGTAGAGAGAAAACGAGTCTTGCTGTTAGGTAGCGGAAATAGGAGAGGTGTAGGCTAATTGCTGCAGGAAAAGCTAGGTGTAGTATAATAGTGACAGAGAATACTGGAGCTTTATGCAGAGATTTTGATGAAGAAGATACTTACAGTAGAAGGATCAGGAGAAAGCCTGGCTAGCAACTTAGAATACAGCATTAAAGGTGACCTGGAGGAAATACGAGCTGCACACTCGTATAGAAGCGATTGTGGACGTATTGCAGGGGCATGACCGGTCCTGAGTTGTCACGGCTGCTAGCCGTGTGAGTAGAGCGCTGAGCGAATTGCTTTTGACGAAAGCAAAACTGTACAGTGACTGTTGCTGTGAACAGGAAATAGGGATACACTAATGATGGGCTACAACAGAAAAGGAGGGACAGATTAGCTGAGCACCTTGCAGAAATTGTAAGGTGGGCCAAAAGCATTGAAGACAAGATACCTGTGATGACTAGACCCAAAGAGGCATATTTTTTAGATTAGAGTCAGGTTTACAGACAAATAGTACTGACAGAACTTATGGCAAAACAGGAGCACAATACACACGGTCCAGTCACACTAATGTGACCGCCCCTATGTTTGATGTCAACGTCCAGTAATCACTCACAGAAGGCCGGTGGCAGCACTAAGCAGTGGAGGGTATGTCAAGCGTGAAGGGAGAACTCGGGAAACAGTACATCCGTTGTCGCATGTCGGAGACTAAGCGATATATCTGAAGTCTAAAAAGGCACGATCATTGGCTTTCAGGCCAAGGGTGCAAGCATTTTCGAACCGACTAAGTTTGCAAACTGTTCGCATGTCGCCGAGTTTGAAGCATACCGTGCGTGGCAAAGCGGCGCTATCCGAAACTGGCGCCGAGGCAGCAGTGGTGCACCACGGGGCATAGATGGCAGATGTCAATGGCATATGCAGAGGTGAGTACGGGCGAACAGACGTGTAGCTGTTGAGCAACAGGCCGTCCATATGTGGGTGAGTGCATTATTCAGCACAAGTATGGATCTATCTTTGTGGACCACCCATACACGCAGTTTGTTTTTCCTCTGCGTGAGGGCATCTACCAGCACGACCATGCAACATGTCACACAGCTCGCAGTGTATGTGCGTGGTTCAAAGAGCACCTGGATGTGTTTAGCGTACTCCCCTGGCTATCAGACGACCTAGATTTAAACCTAAAAGAGAATTTGCGGAGCAGCCTCGATCGGGCTATTTGTCCCATGCAGCCTCTACCGGAAAACCTTGCATAGATGGCCATGGTACCGAAGTCGCCATGGCTCCACGACCCTGTCGGCACCTTCCAGAACCCCTCTGACTCCCTGCACGTCTCCCACCGGTCCGTGCTGCAGGCTTCTGTGTTCCCACTAATATGACTGGATATTGTATGTAACAGTTTCCGGAAAAATGAAATTTATTAGTTTTATCAGAACATTAGAGGGTTGGAAAAAAAGATAGATGTATGCCTAGAAGTTCTGCAAAAATTTTGAAGTGATAGGTGTTCGGTGCCTCTCCGAACACCACATAACCGCAGGGATGGAGAAGTTATATATCAAGGGCTATAGACTATCAGCACTTTCGTGTACAGTTAACATAAAAAAGGGAAGTGTTCCAACAAATGTGAAAGTTGGATTCCATGTCAAAAATATTGAAACAAATAGTTTTTGTGTTTATCAGGACCTAGAAACATGTTCGTGTGAGTTGTTACTTACAATACGTCTCTCATAACAGTCTACAGTCCCCTCTTGGAAACATTCAGTTATTTATAAGAGACCTAAAGGCATTATTGAGCTACCTACCAGACGAGAAAAACAGTGTTTTGTTGAGATTTTAGTGCAGATTTCTTAAGAGACTTGGACAAGAAGGTGAACTAGAATTGTTATTTGTTTATTTGTGTTTCAATGAAATTTCAGCAGTCATTTGTTAAACACATGTGCAGCAAGATCGTAGGACACTGATAACATTTTTATAGACATCCCTCAGGCCAAAACAAATAATGTGTACCCAATTGCTAACGGAATATCTGATCATGACGCACAATTATCGAAATAAACGATATGGCACCTTTCAACACTGATACAAATCCGGATAAAGCAGTGAGACATACAGTGTTTTAAGTGTAAATTAAAAGGGCTGGTATGGGATGAGGTATATGTAGAAAGAGATGCTAATGTCAGATTCAGTTTATTCTACAGTAAATTTTTATCAATATTTCAAAGTTCCTTTCCTAAAATAATATCTAGAACATCCATTAAAAAATAATGGATAACTAAAAGAAAAATCTAATGCAGGAGGAAGCAGGAAATTTATATAAAGGTCAGAGCAAGTCAGGACCTGACATTACTTGCATACTACAAAACATTATACAGGGTGGTCCATTGATAGTGACCGGGCCAAATATCTCACGAAATAAGCACCAAACGAAAAACCTACAAAGAACGAAACTCGTCTAGCTTGAAGGGGGAAACCAGATGGCGCTATAGTTGGCCCGCTAGATGGCACAGCCATAGGTCAAACGGATATCAGCTGCGTTTTTCTAAAAATAGGAACCTCCATTTTTATTACATATTCGTGTAGTACGTAAAGAAATATGAATGTTTTAGTTGGACCACTTTTTTCGCTTTGTGAGAGATGGCGCTGTAATAGTCAAACGTATAAGTACGTGGCGTCACGTAACATTCCGCCAGTGCGGACGGTATTTGCTTCGTGATACATTACCCGTGTTAAAATGGGCCGTTTACCAACTGAGGAAAAGGTCGATAAAGTGTTGATGTATGACTATTGTGATCAAAATGCCCAACGGGCGTGTGCTATGTATGCTGCTCGATATCCTGGACGACATCATCCAAATGTCGGGACCGTTCGCCGGATAGTTACGTTATTTAACGAAAAACGAAGTGTTCAGCCACATGTGAAACGTCAACCACGACCTGCAACAAATGATGATGCCCAAGTAGGTGTTTTAGCTGCTGTCGCGGCTAATCCGCACGTCAGTAGCAGACAAATTGCGCGAGAATCGGAAATCTCAAAAACGTCGGTGTCGATGGTACATGAACATCGATAGCACCCGTACCATATTTCTATGCACCAGGAATTGCATGGCGACGGCTTTGAACGTCGTGTACAGTCCTGCCACTGGGCACAAGAGAAATTACTGGACGATGACAGATTTTTTGCACGCGTTCTATTTAGCGATGAAGCGTCATTCACCAACAGCGGTAACGTAAACCGACATAATATGCATTATTGGGCAACGGAAAATCCACGATGGCTGCGACAAGTGGAACATCAGCGACCTTGGCGGGTTAATGTATGGTGCGACGTTATGGGAGGAAGGATAATTGGCCCCCATTTTATCGATGGCAATCTAAATGGTGCAATGTATGCTGATTTCCTACGTAATGTTCTACCGATGTTACTACAAGATGTTTCACTACATAACAGAATGGCGATGTACTTCCGTCATGATGGATGTCCAGCACATAGCTCGCGTGCGGTTGAAACGGTATTGAATAGCATATTTCATGACAGGTGAATTGGTCGTCGAAGCACCATACCATGGTCCGCACGTTCACCGGATCTGACGTCCCCGGATTTATTTCTGTGGGGAAAGTTGAAGTATATTTGCTATCGTGATCCACCGACAACGCCTGATAACATGCGTCAGCGCATTGTCAATGCATGTGCGAACATTACGGAAGGCGAAATACTCGCTGTTGAGAGGAATGTCGTTACACGTATTGCCAATGCATTGAGGTTGACGGACATCATTTTGAGCATTTATTGCATTAATGTGGTATTCACAGGTAATCACGCTGTAACAGTATGCGTTCTCAGAAATGATAAGTTCACAAAGGTACATGTATCACATTGGAACAACCGAAGTAAAATGTTCAAACGTACCTACGTTATGTAATTTAATTTAAAAGACCTACCTGTTACCAACTGTTCGTCTAAAATTGTGAGCCATATGGTTGTGACTATTACAGTGCCATCTATCACAAAGCGAAAAAAGTGGTCCAACTAAAACATTCATATTCCTTTACGTACGACACGAATATGTAATAAAAATGGTGGTTCCTATTTTTAAAAAAACGCAGTTGATATCCGCTTGACCTATGGCAGCGCCATCTAGCGGGCCAACCATAGCGCCATCTGGGTTCCCCCTTCAAGCTAGGCAAGTTTCGTTCTTTGTAGTTTTTTCGTTTCATGCTTATTTCGTGAGATATTTGGCCCGGCCACGATCAGTGGACCACCCTGTATAGCATTTTACGCAAAGTCATTAAAATATCCATAAATATGCATATCCTGATAGGAATAAGTAACACAGATAATACGATTAAAATTATATGGGATATTGTCAAACAGGAGACTCAACTGCTAGTCATTGTCGAAGATACCATAACACTTAAACGAACTGACAGTGTTGTGACTGATGAGTAACAAGTTGCATGTACTTTCAACAATCACTTTCTAAATGTAGCAGCAAAAATAGGATTAAACAGTTCAGTGAAGGAGCAGGAGAATGTATTAGAAATTTCATTCGACGAAACTTTAAACTCTGCTTACCTGACATGCCCATTCTGTACAGGAGTGATCTATAATTCTGTATTGCAGTCTTATTTTGAAAACTAATGTTGTTTATCCAGACCGTTATGTTAACATATTTCCTGGATAGCATAATCCCAAAGTCGCCAGGTGACTACAGGCCGATCAGCATACTACCTGCAATATCTAAAGCCCTAGAATACATAGTCCATGAACAGCTGACGGATTACCTCAAAACTCTTCATCCATGATAAATGTCCATTATAATTATCCGGGCTGTTTTGCCGTGGTCGGTTGATGAATTTTGTCTCAGTTCCCAACGTTTCGTCTCCGACTGAGGAAGCGGAATATTACCGTAATTTACAAGCCCACCAGGAAGATACAGGAATACCTTAAGCCTGCCAAGGACGCTCGCAAACCTTTGGAAAAAGCTGGAGTGTATAGGATGCCATGCACCTGTGGTGATGTTTATGTGGGTACCACTAAAAGAACTGTTTCTAAACGTTTGGAAGAGCATAAGTGAAATTGCAGAAGAGCAGAAACGGAACGATCAGCTGTTGTGGAGCATGCTTTCCAGCCAGGGAACCACAATATTCGTTTCGAGGAGACGCAAGTACTAGCGGCCACGAGCGGATACTACGAAAGGCTCTACAGGGAGGCAATCGAAATCGCTAAACACCCAAATAATTTCAACCGTAAGGAGGAGGGTGTGAAATTAAACGGCATATGGATGCCGGTGTTAAAGAAGATGTGTACCACCCGTCCACTACTGGGTGATGGCAACGGCGATCGACGGCGACGGACAGCGGCCAAATGTACTGACGTTTTCGAAACACGCGACGTCACGCCGCGGCGCGGGAGCGCGCGGACACGGAATTTAGCGGCAGTCAGTAGCGAGCCAGTTGGTGTGTTGGACCTTCCATCGACCTACGGACCCCCTTGAAGATGTCTCCCGCAGTCGGAGGCGAAACGTTGGGAATTGAGACAAAATTCATCAACCGACCATGGCATAACAGCCCGGATAATTATAATGGACATGATATTTCCGGCCGTGAAAGTCTACATTTTAGTATCCATTATAAATACCAGTCAGGCTTCCGAAAGCACCATAGCACAGCAACTGCATCAATCAAAGTAACTGATGACATTAAACATGCTATGGACAGAGGTGAAGCTACCATCCTAACACTGCTTGACTTTAGCAAAGCGTTTTATACAGTTGATTTTGATCTATTACTAATTAAAATGAAAAAGCTGAATTTCTCAAACAGCGCAATACCCTGGTTCGACAGCTACCTCAAAAACAGAAGTCATATGTGGGTCGGAGAAGTCATCATGGAAAAACGTGTGCTTTGGAGTTCCCCAAGGCTCCGCCCTTGGTCCATTACTTTTCTCACTGTACATTAATGATATTTCTTCAGTGATTCACTCCTGCAACTACCATCTATATGCCGACGACATCCAACTGTACATAAGTGCAAGCCCCAACAACATTGCTGATGCAGTAGCGAGTATGAACGCAGATCTTTGCTCCGTTTCTCGATGGGCACAGAATCTAGGTCTGAAACTAAACCCCAAGAAATCCCAGGTCATTCTTCTACCTCATCCAAAGTTAATCAGCCGGAACTTTCGCGAAACAGTCGCTGGAATACTCCTCAACGGTACCCAACTACCATGCCAAAAACAGTAAAAAGACCTTGGAATAATCTTGGATGAGCACCTAAACTGGGAAGAACAAACAGCCACAGCTTGCCGGAAATCGCTCTCCTCCCTACGTGCAATCCAAAAATTTAGAAAAATATATCCAACCCATGTTAAACAAAAATTAGTCCAAACACTAGTCTTGCCTAATCTTTACTACTGTGATGTAGTTCAACACGGCACAAATAGTGAAAATTCGAGATGCCTCGAGCTAGTGATGAATGCTTGCGTTAGATATGTGTGCAATATACGGTTGTATGGTCATATCAGTCCTTCATACTCCCAGCTAGGTTGGATACGCCCACATAAGGTACGCGATCTCCACACGATGTGCTTACTTCATCGATTTCTTAGTCACTGGTGCCACAAATACTTATCTTCTCACATTAAACACCTATCATCATTCCATAGCCGTAGTACCAGATCGGATACGTCTAGCATCTTGGCTGTACCTTTACGTAACACAAAATCTTTCTCCGTGTCATTCTCCATCTCAGCCATACGACTATGGAACACGCTCCCCTGTGATATGCGTCTTATCATAACCACTCAACATTCAAGAGGGAACTCAAAACTTACATATCAGGGACGGTATAGCCACCATTGTTGTGCCCCTCTTATCTCTTTCTTTTTCCTCTCCATCATAGCTTCGAATTTTATCATTCTATTTCTCTTCCTCTAACCTAGCTACCTCTTCTATATCTCTTTCACCCCATTCTATCGTCTTATATCTCTGCTAGATGTGAATAACTCACAAGCTGCAAGAACATAACGAGAAAATTCCCAACTAGCAATAGGACTGACATTCATAAAAGAAAAATATGTTTACTTTCATATAGATAGTCATTACTATTATTATTATTATTATTATTATTATTATTCTTGATTGTTATAATTATTTTTTGATTGTTATAATTATCCTTGTATTACTGTTATAATCTCTATTTTTTTTCTTTAATATTAATACTGTACAATGTGGTATGTCCATAATATTCTGTACAAACTGAAATTCGTTCAATCTGAGTAAGCCTGGTTAGGTGTAAGAGAGGGCCTGAAGGCTCTAATCTTGCCAGGTAAAATAAATGCATAAATAAATAAATAAAATAAATAAACATAGTGATAATGGCAAAGAAGTTAGCTTTCTGAAGAAGACTACAATAAAAAACTACAGATCGGCTCCCGCACTGAATGATCATGTTAGCTAACTATAACATATTGCCTACACATATAGGGCAATATGTTAGGATAATATAATAATTTTCTTAAACGTCGCAAGAAGATAGCAAGCAACTGAACACTTAGTTCAACAAGTAATCCAGTAACTGTGATAACATTGCGACCTTGGCCAATAAGCAATGAAATGTAGCACCATCCTTCGATGAAAGTAACAGACTTCTAAATTCTAAAAAGCATAAGCTCCTGTAGTGTTGTTCCAACTTTATAGGTAATGTCCTTAGTGATACATGAAATGCATCACTGATACAGGGATTTTTTACAGACAGGTTAAAAAATGCATTTATTAAACCTCTTCATAAGAAAAATGATAAGACAGACTTAAACCATTATCACCCACTTTCCTTATTGATATAATATTTTCTGAGATAATATTTTCCAATATATTCGAAGAAGTAATGTATTCAGGAGTAGTCTCTTACTTAAGTAGAAACAATTTACTTAGCGTGTCACAAGTAGGAATGCAGAAGGGTTGCTCAACTGAGAATACTATTTGAACATTCAGTCATCAAACGATTCAAGCCTTAAATAGTATAATGTCGCCTGTTCGCCTTTATATTTTCTTAGAAAAACTCAAGATTTATGGAACTGATAGCTTTATGCACAGCTGGCTTGAATCATACTTAGAATTCTAAATGTTGTGCTGAATAACATTCCATTTAACATTCAACAAGCATTCCTTTTTTTACTTTTTGCAGGCGGTACTAGTGTTATAACAAATTCCATTAGAGAGAAAACGACAGAAAATATGGTAAAAGAAATTTTCGACTAAATTATGGAGTGTTTCTCAGAAAATGTACTCACCCTAAATTTTGAAAAAACACACTGTATTCAATTAAAATTAAAACAATTGCAACCCTCTGTCGCGAAAATGAAGTCTTTTTGACCTTCTAAGAGTGACCTCATCAGAAATAAAACATTTAAAACTGGCATATCACGTATAAAATAAATATGGAGCGATAACACTCTAGTCACAAAATATTAAAATAGAAAACATAGGGGCAGGCCACTAAGGGCTGCACCGCATTTCGAGCTGCGGTAGCATCAGAGTATTTTAATATTTTATGACTGAAGCATCATGGCTTCATATTTATTTTATACGTGACATTGCAATTTTAAATGTTTTATTTCTGATGAAGGCACTCTTAAAAGTGCACGAAACCTAGGTGAAGAAGACTTCATTTTCGCGACTGAGGGCTGCAGATGTTTTAATTTTATCTTGTAACGCTCACTGACAACGCAGCCATGTTTAAAGCTTTAACACTGTGTTCAGTTTTGTGCGAAAAACAGAGTCATACTAACAACTGATGTAGCACATGCGTAGTAGTTAGTAAATAGGGTAGAAGGGTTCAAATGTTTGGGTGTACATTTTGATGAAAACTTGAACAGGAAGAAGCATATTACGGAGCTTCTCAAACTATTAAGTTCAGTTACTTTTGCCCCCCATAAAATTACTAATCTTGAAAACAAACGAATCAGCCTCCTGACATATTTTATAAATTTCCACTCAATAATGTCTCCTAGATTAATTTTCTGGGCCATGTAGAAAGAAGATCTTTATCTCACAAAAGCGAGCACTAAGAATAGTATGTGGTGCTCACCGCCAGATGTGATGTAGGTACCTTGCAAAAGAGCTGGGCATTTTAACTGCACCATCAAAATAAATATATTCGCTAATGAATTTCATCATAAATAATACATCATAATTTGAGAAGAACAGTGAAGTTCACCTACAACACTAAAGGAAAAATTTAATTTTATTATTATTATCATCATTATGTATTATTATTATTAATATTATTATTATTATTACTATGGCTGTCAGTGGCTAAGAAAGGAGCTTAATATGCAGCAACAAAAAACTGATCATTTGCCCAGCAGCATAAATGGTTCAAATGGCTCTGAGCACTATGGGACTTAACTACTGTGGTCATCAGTCCCCTAGAACTTAGAACTACTTAAACCTAACTAACCTAAGGACATCAAACACATCCATGCCCGAGGCAGGATTCGAACCTGCGACCGTAGCAGTCCCGCGGTTCCGGACTGCTCGCCTAGAACCGCTAGACCACCAGCAGCATAAATGTCTGACAGGTAGCAAAACAAGTTTTTAATCTGACAAAATCATTTCTCCTGGACAATTACTTCTATTCCATTGACAAATTTCTACCTAACAAGCTGGTAGCCAGTAAAAGGCAAAATATGAAAGAAAGGGAACCTTGGTTTTGAATTTTAGTTGCATCAATAGAATGAAAATAATCATGTGTTTATTAATGTTAACACTAAACAATTACACATCTCCTGTAAACTGACTCATTCCACATCATTTCGACAAAAGAGAACATTTTGAACTAACTAAGTAACTGACAACTCCAAAAGCCAGTGTACAGTAGATGGCAAAGTGTGTGTCGTCCCAATATTATTGATTTTCTTTCCCATTTCATACACATACTGAGCGAGGGCCAAATGATTGTATGTATGCCCCTGTGCAGGGCCTAATCTCTGTCGCCTATGTTGCTACCAATGTACGTCCTGCATAGGGATCATGAGAATAACGGCCACATCATCTTCTTCACATGCAGATTCTCTGAATTTACCCAACAGAACTAAATCTTATTCCAAGTACTCCCATTTATTACTTTAGTAAAGAATTGTTTAAGGGGGTCTGCGACCACGCTGGTACTGGCCACTTTTTTTTATTTATTTTCTCATTACAAACTTTAAGGCTACACTATCATGAGATCAGTAAGATCGGTCCAAAGTACCTTGTCACTTCTCCTCATTCCACAACACCCTCAGTGTCCAAACCCATTGAAGTTCACGAAGGATTTCTGTTACACTGTCGAATGGGCTACACTGGCCTGCTGTGGTGCTAGCTGCACATCTTTTATTTTGAACGATGTCTGTTGTCACACCCATTTGATAAGGATTCAGTCATGTGTGTTTTGAACAGTAAGAGTGAATAGTGTTGTTATTGGACTGTGATTGGATAGAAACATTGCCCTTTCAGTGGTCCCCATCTGTGTACCACATCAATGTCGTGTGGGTACTCGTGTTGCTCCTTCCACTCCGACTGGTGCTGTGGCCAGCACAGCAATACTTGTCCCCTGTCTGTGCACAAGTCTACGAAGCAGTCAAGGCCTAAATACTATAGTGGCTAGGGTGGGCGACGGCTATGGTGGAAGGTGACATGTGAGAGGTCAGGATATTTACCAGGTGACCTCTCAAGTTGGGGTTACAGTGAAATGATGATGGATGTCAGACGGTAATCCTTCATGGAAACAATGCTTAGAATTAGTGCTTTTTTCCAAAACAACTGAGCTGAAGAGGTGGTCAGCGCAGAGTGCCAAAGTCAGCTGCCAGAAGGTGGTGTGCTGCACCTTCCTCAGCCGTGGTGGCAGCTGTCTAGGCCCTGCGGTCAGCACAGCAGCAGAGGCGCCGACAGGGTGTGGTGGCCACAGCGGTGAGTGATGGACAGCAGAAAGAGCCCAGAGCCGCAGGACTGCTTCTGCAGTTCAGCGACAAGTGTACCAAGACAGGCACTGAGCGAGGAACAGGGGCAGTGTTTGCCTCACAAGGCGACGATGGCTGGGCAGTTGGATGGAGCAGGTTCGAATTCCAGTCCACCAGGAAGGCGACCAACAGCTGATCAGCGTCATCCAGCAGATGACCCACCGGTAGAAAGGCGCCAAGTCCATAGCACTCGGATTCAGCTCTGGCGGTGCCCTGCAGCTATTGACAACAGAATCCAGCGATGGTAGTTGGCTGGTGCATCTCGATGTGTGGAGGTGTGTACCTCCCCTGAGCTAGTGGCTGGAGATGGCTGAGAGTGAGTTCAATTTATATCAGCCGGATCTGCTGTCATTTCTACAGTAGTTGTGGTTTTGCCCTCTAAGCTGAGCTGTGAGGCCTGGCCGCTGAACATCTGTGAAATCGTGCTCCATTTCTGCCTTCACATCGGCAAATTTACAGCCCGGACAGCACTGTAAAGGTTTCGCAACTTCTCCTTTCAGAAGCCCTGTCTGGCAACTCCCGCACTGTCAGCTTCCTGAATATTGGATCTTGTGTACCGAATGTGTGTTATTGCGACATGGCACCTAGTTACACAGTTGGTCTGCTGTGTCCTACTTATGACATCGTTTTTCTGGGTCGTCAGAAGAGCTATATATTTGGCGCAGCAGAACCGTGGCGCAACAATACTTGTACGAACCAACACGCTTAAGCTGTCCACCACTAATCTTGTCTTCAGGTACTATCGGGTCCTCCATCTATGTTCCAGGCAATCTTACAGTTATGGTCATTGAAATGCAACTGCTCTTCATTACACCAAGTCTAATTTTGTCCAAGTCTTTCTGCAATTTCTTCTGATCCTACACATAGCAATATAGTCAGTAAACAGATTTATAGTACTGTTAATCCTATCTAATAAATCATTT
Organism: Schistocerca serialis cubense; assembly: GCF_023864345.2. Lineage (NCBI taxonomy): Eukaryota > Metazoa > Arthropoda > Insecta > Orthoptera > Acrididae > Schistocerca > Schistocerca serialis. The sequence continues at coordinate 26,751,258 of NC_064642.1, forward strand.
ATGTATATTGAGAAATTTAGAGGTACTACGACCCTTGGGGCATACTCTGTCACTTTCGTTTTTGTGGAACATTATCGGAGCAAAGAGGAAGCTTGATTGACTCGGTACTTGAGACAGAACTGGAATCTGTAGCAACTAGGACAAGACTGCAGAAAACCACGTGAACATCAATACATGCAGCTCCAGGCAATCGCTTCCTGTACGAATCGAGTAAAGCCGAATTAGGTTCTCCACCAAGTGGGCACGTTCTCTGATGCGAGCGTCACAAAGATGGTCACACCGTACCGGAGTCGATGCTGTTATTAATTGAGGGTGCTCCTACCTTAAAAAGTAGACGAATCCTGGAAAGGTGAAGCACACGTTACTCAACAAGACTGCATGATAGCATTAGATTTGCTCGAAATTCTCCCAGTAAAAGAAACTATATATATATATATGAAGATGGTATCTGTTCTTTCGGACATGTCCGAAAGAGATACCATCAGCGACCATCCAGCTCGTTAGCTCGTTAGAATGAAATATGAAATTACAATTAAATGAATACCCTTAGCTGCATACAGGCGAATGTCCGAAAGAACAGATACCACCTTCATATATATATATATATATATATATATATATATATATATATATATATATATATATATTTATTTATTTTTGTCGTCAGTTTACTGACTGGTTTGATGCGGCCCGCCACGAATTCCTTTCCTGTGCTAACCTCTTCATCTCAGAGTAGCACTTGCAACCTACGTCCTCAATTATTTGCTTCACGTATTCCAATCTCTGTCTTCCTCTACAGTTTTTGCCCTCTACAGCTCCCTCTAGTACCATGGAAGTCATTCCCTCATGTCTTAGCAGATGTCCTATCATCCTGTCCCTTCTCCTTATCAGTGTTTTCCACATATTCCTTTCCTCTCCGATTCTGCATAGAACCTCCTCATTCCTTACCTTATCAGTCCACCTAATTTTCAACATTCGTCTATAGCACCACATCTCAAATGCTTCGATTCTCTTCTGTTCCGGTTTTGCCACAGTCCATGTTTCACTACCATACAATGCTGTACTCCAGACGTACATCCTCAGAAATTTATTCCTCAAATTAAGGCCGGTATTTGATATCAGTAGACGTCTCTTGCCCAGAAATGCCTTTTTTGCCATAGCGAGTCTGCTTTTGATGTCCTCCTTGCTCCGTCCGTCATTGGTTATTTTACTGCCTAGGTAGCAGAATTCCTTAACTTCATTGACTTCATGACCATCAATCCTGATGTTAAGTTTCTCGCTGTTCTCATTTCTACTACTCCTCATTACCTTCGTCTTTCTCCGATTTACTCTCAAACCATACTGTGTACTCATTAGACTGTTCATTCCGTTCAGCAGATCATTTAATTCTTCTTCACTTTCACTCAGGATAGCAATGTCATCAGCGAATCGTATCATTGATATCCTTTCACCTTGTATTTTAATTCCACTCCTGAACCTTTCTTTTATTTCCATCATTGCTTCCTCGATGTACAGATTGAAGAATAGGGGCGAAAGGCTACAGCCTTGTCTTACACCCTTCTTAATACGAGCACTTCGTTCTTGATCGTCCACTCTTATTATTCCCTCTTGGTTCTTGTACATATAGTATATGACCCGTCTCTTCCTATAGCTTACCCCTACTTATTTCAGAATCTCGAACAGCTTGCACCATTGTATATTGTCGAACGATTTTTCCAGGCCGAATAATCCTATGAAAGTGTCTTGATTTTTCTTTAGCCTTGCTTCCATTATTAGCCGTAACGTCAGAGTTACCTCTCTCGTCCCTTTACTTTTCCTAAAGCCAAACTGATCGTCACCTAGTGCATTCTCAATTTTCTTTTCCATTCTTCTGTATATTATTCTTGTAAGCAGCTTCGATGCATGAGCTGTTAAGCTGATTGTGCGATAATTCTCGCACTTGTCAGCTCTTGCCGTCTTCGGAATTGTGTGGATGATGCTTTTCCGAAAGTCAGATGGTATATCGCCAGACTCATATATTCTACACACCAACGTGAATAGTCGTTTTGTTGCCACTTCCCCCAATGATTTTATATATATAAAAGGCTCACCGGCCATTGGACCATCTTCTTCTTTGCGAATGGGCAAACAGTGCCCGAACTGTTACGGGAGTCGGCAGTAAAGCCGCGGCACACATTTTCAGCTGTCCCCGTTGACTTATATCAACGCCTGTATGCAGCTAGGGGTATTCATTTCATTGTAAAAGAAACTATTCTTAAGGGGGGTAGGACGTCAGACGGGCCGACTTGGAGCAGGAGAGGCACCACAGGACATTTTGATTTCCACTGTCTATACTTTTACACTTAAATTCATAAAACTTTAACAGCATGACCAGTAAGGATTCAGAATTCATACTCATAGCAATGGAAGCTCAAAGACGTAACAAAACACTTTTTTTACGTGTGAAATTTCATCATTTTTTCAATTACTAGTAGCTGCATTTGTTGCTATAGGTACACTTTTCTTCCTAAGTAAGAGAGATTCTTCCATGACTTTTGCACAGCATACAAACTATAGTTATAGGTGTATGAAACTCTAGAAGTTATTTAATTTATGAAAAAATGAATGAACTGTTACATTTTAAACTTATTTTTAGAAAAAATTCAAGTTTTATAGTTAATTATCTAAATTTTTTCCACAGTTTTTTAATAGATTTGGAAAATTCTAGAGTTTCATACACCTGTAACTACTGTTTGTTAGCTATGAAAAATTCATCGAAGAATCTCTCATACTTAGGAAGAAAAGTAGTTACCTCCCCACAAAAATGAAATGATATTATTTTAAATGTGAATAGTCATTGAGCTAAGTGTAAGCTCCCCAGAGAAATTTTGAAACACAATAATTGAATGTTAACTAGAATACAACTTAATGTAACCTCCCAGCAAATAAATTTAAAGACAATGACAATTCAATGAAAACTAGCTATCTGACCCAAGTATAAGTTCCTCACAAAAAATGGAAGTCAATTCAGTGATAATAAAATCTCAGTGACAATGAAAACACAAATAGACCGAAATGTCGATCTTAGGCCCTGTTCACTAATTAAACTGTAATTCTTACCTTAGTAAAACTGCATCTGCTCTTATTTTTCGCCATAGCTTGGAGGAAGTTCATTGCAAAAATTTTGAATTTAAGGGAAGCTTTTCTTTAAGGAATAGCAAGGGAAATATTTCTTTCATTGAAGGATTCTCTGTTAAAAAATTGCTTTGAAAACAAAATTATTTTTGGGGCGATTCTTGGACAAATTAGTTACAGTTAATTTACATCATTAGCTGAGGGCAATGCTGCTTCATTACCTTATTTAAAAATAATATACCTCGTCCTGAATCTTGACCAGAATGCCATGTCGACGCCCGCCGACTGCTCACACACAACTGCAAACCCGCAACTGAACTGTCTCGTAACTCGACTGCCACAGAACTGAACTCTCGCGCGGTCAAGCGCAGACTAGCCACGACAAATAGCTCTCTGGTCAGACACTCTGCAATGCCTCGCCATCGCCGCCACACAACATACGTGTTTCAAAGTGTACCTATAGCAACAAATGCAGCCAGTAATAAGTGAAAAAGTGATGAAATTTCACATGTAACAGAAGGTATTCCCCTACGTTTTGAACTTCCACTGCGATGAGTGTGAGTCCTCAACCCTTCCTGGTCATGGTGACACAGTTTTATGAATTTATTTGTAAAAGTATAGACAGTGGAAATTAAAATGTCCTGTGGTGACTCTCCTGCTCCCAGTCGGCCCGTTTGTCGTCCTACCCTCCTTAACCCATAGCCGGACTAATGGTTCGATAATCTGAAGAGAAGCGTCTCTGTACCAACATCGTCATCGGAAAAAGACTGGACGAGAATTCAGTTGATACTGAATTCGTGACACAAGATTGCAATTCAGGCTACAGACAGACAACAAGTACAAATTCTCCACGAAACTGTTTGAAACTTGAATTCCACTTAATAGCATTAGTAACTTGTAGTAGATCGAAGAGAAGTACTTGAACTTCGAACAGTGTGAATGTTCTTTTTATCCATAAGAGATTGGCAGCCAGCGTTTGTTGCTAAAGAAGATATCCTAGTTGAGTCTGGCTTAAAACAACTGAATTTCACAATATTTAGATACGGCCTTGACACAAGGCAGTATATAACAATGCAGCAGAAGGTTAACATACAGTTAAAAAAGGTCCTTCTGTTAATTTTTAGCCGCTATTACATCGTGGAAGAAATCGAAAAACCATTTACGACAGCTCGCTATCTGCTGATCTATCAAAAGATTCATATCCTCCTGATAGCTGACGTGAATTCCAATCTCCTCCACAATATCTAGGATCGTGCCTTTAATACCACAATGCACGAGCGACAAGTCATCAGTAATGCTTCTTAAGTAATGCTCGAATTCTCTTAGATGGTCCGCTAACGCACTTCCATTACAAGCACATCCGTGTTCACGATACATGACCTGAAAACCCCTCCCAGTCTGTCCAATGTACTGTTTCGCGCACGAGCCACAACTGATATTCTAGACCTCTGCTCTGATAAACGTATTAGTCGCTCGCTCCAAACTGTGTCGCAGTATTTTGTGCGCTTCATTGTTTGTCCGGACACCTACTGTAACGTTGACTTTACGGAACACATTAGCAATTTTATCTGGCACAGGGCGATAATCGGCTCTCCACTAACCCCATTTTCCATTCCAACTTTCTTAAAAAAGGAAAGGAATCTGGGATTAGTAGTATAAGTTTGATCGGAGAGTGTAGATGATACAACAGTTCAAATGGTTCAAATGGCTCTGAGCACTATGCGACTTAACCTGAGGTCATCAGTCGCCACACAACAGTTCATGAGAACATACACAATGCTACACAATTAAAAGATCGCTTTTTTCGAAATGCTTTAATTTCTACCCATTTCGACACTTAATGTTGACAGTTTGCTCAAATGTGAGTTTGTAATGGTGCAAAAACGTGGCGCCTTGTGACGTCAACTTCGTGTTCGGTGATGCTTCGGACAGCAAAGTGTCGACACATGCAAAGAAAAGGCGAAAGGTCAGAAGCTCATGTGAGGTGTAAGCGGGTTAGTGGTGTCACGTTGGCACCAAGTATCCCCACAGTTCTGCCCAGCGTCACCGCGGACGTGTCACACGATGACAAGGTCGTCACACTCCGGCTTGCCCACATTTCACCGCTTCTTTTAACGCTTCTGCGATGGAGATCACTCAGCGCAAAAAAATCACGCGTATTTCTCGTGGGTGGCCAAGGAAAACATTTCGGATGCATCGCCGCTCAGAATCGACACGGAAAGCTCTTAGGAGGTGGCGTATCAGGTCCGTTCAAAAAATTCCGGAGCTTTGTCCACAAAATATTTCTGAACTTACCTTTTACTTATTTTGCATGGCCTCCTTCGAAATACTCTGCTGCGCAATTGATACACCGCTCCCAATGCCGTTTCCACTTCCGGAAACTACATCTACATCTACATCTACATGGAAACTCTGGAAATCACATTTAAGTGTCTAGCAGAGGGTTCATCGAACCACCTTCACAATTCTCTATTATTCCAATCTCGTATAGCTAGCAGAAAGAATGAACACCTATATCTTTCCGTACGAGCTCTGATTTCCCTTATTTTATTGTGGTGATCGTTCCTCCCTATGTAGGTCACTGTCAACACAATATTTTCGCATTCGGAGGAGAAAGTTGGTGATTAGAATTTCGTGAGAAGATTCCGCCGCAACGACTTTTAATGATGTCCATCCCAAATCCTGTATCATTTCTGGGACACTCTCTCCCATATTTCATAATAATACAAAACGTGCTTTCCTTTCTTTGAACTTTTTCGATGTACTCCGTCAGTCCTATCTGGTAAGGATGCCACACCGTGCAGCAGTATTCTAAAAGAGGACGGACAAGCGCAGTGTAGTCAGTCTCCTTAGTAGGTCTGTTACATTTTCTAAGTGTCCTGCCAATAAAACGCAGTCTTTGGTTAGGTTTCCCCACAACATATTCTATGTGTTCCTTCCAATTTACGTTGTTCGTAATTGTAATACCTAGGTATTTAGCTGAATTTACGGCTTTTAGATTAGACTGACTTATCGTGTAACCGCAGTTTAACGAGTTCCTTTTAGCACTCATGTGGATGACCTCACACTTTTCCTTATTTAAGGTCAACTGCCACTTTTCCCACCAGATATCTTTCCTAAATCGTTTTGCAGTTTGTTTTTATCTTCTGATGACTTTATTAGTCGATAAACGACAGCGTCCTCTGCAAACAACCTAAGACGGGTGCTCAGATTGTCTCCCAAATTGTTTATATGGATAAGGAACAGCAAAGGGCCTATAACACTCCTGTTTTACTCGATGACTTTCCGTCAATTACTACGAACTGTGACGTCTCTGATAGGAAATCACAAATCCAGCCTCGTAACTGAGCCGATATTCCACAAGCACGCAATTTCAGTACGAGCCGCTTGTGTGGTACAGTGTCAAAAGCTTTTGGGAAATCCAAAAATACGGAATCGATCTGAAATCTCTTGTCAATAGCACTCAACGCTTCATGTGAATAAAGAGCTAGTTGTGTTTCACAAGAACGATGTTTCCTAGACTCATGTTGACTGTGTGTCAATTGACCAGTTTCTTCGAGGTAATTCATAATGTTCGAACACAATATATGTTCCAAAATCCTACTGCATATCTACGTAAACGATATGCGCCTGTTATTTAGTGTATTATTACTACTAGCTTTCTTGAGTATTGGTGTGACCTGTGCAACTTTCCAGTCTTTCGGTACGGATCTTTCGTCGAGCGAACGGTTGTATATGATTGTCAAGTATGGAGCTAATGCATCAGCATACTCGGAAAGGAACCTAACTACGAGGCCTGTTCAGAAAGTAAGCTCCGATTGATTGCCAAATTGAAACCACAGTGAACATCAGAAATGTTTTACTTGTAACAATTAGCTACACCTTTCAGCTACTTCTCTACGTAGTCGCCGTTCTGACTTAGACTTTTGTCATAGCGTTGTACCAACTTTTCAATAGCCTCATCATAGAAGGCAGCCGCCAGTGCTTTCCGCCAATTCTCCACGCTGGCCTACACCTCGTTGTCTGTGTCAAAATGTTGTCTTCAAAGACAGCGGTTCATGTGACCAGAGATGAAACTCAGGGGGAGACAATTGCGGACTGTATTGTGGGTAATCTCACATTTCCATTTCAAAACGATGCAGGAGCATCTTCATTGCCCCTGCAGAATGCGGCTGAGAATTGTCTTGAAGAAGAAACAGCACGACAGTTATGTAATGTTAGCTGCATAGCTTCAGGCGAAATTTCTCACCAGGCCCTCGTACTTGGCGGCAGACACTATTTTCTAGACATCTTTACGCACTCACTGCGAGCTCAGAAATGAGAAGAGCGACGTGATGCTAACTGGGGTTATACTAGAGACACTACCCAACACATCTGTGCAAAGCTTTATCGGATTTTCGTAGTCGTTTCCATTTCGCGACCGATCGGAGCTTACTTTCTGAACGCCCCTCGTAGTATACAGTCTGGACCAGAAGACTATTTTGGTACACCTCTTGCCATAACGCGCGAAATACTGTCTGGGAATTTTCTTTTATCTCGTCTATCGTCGCAAAATCTTCGCTCATTCAACGGGGTTTTTAAGCGTGCAAATAGAAACAAGTGCGCAGGGGCCAGGTCTGCAGGGTGCGGAGGGCGAGGCAGCGCAGTGATTTCGTTTCTTGTGCAAAAGTCACGGATAAGTCGTGATCCGTGGGACGAACTTGGCGGCAACACCATGCATTCCAAGATGCTGGGTCAGAATTTCATGCCATGATCCAACTGAAATTTTACATTCTTCTGCAATCACTTGAACAGTCAGTCTTCCATTGGCACGCACAATCTCGTCGACGTTCCCGACGTGAGCGGCGTCGGTAGACTTGGAAGGTCGTTCTGAACGAGGGTCATCTTTAACTCCCGTCCGGCCATTTTCAAACCGTGTGAACCATTCGTAACACCGAGTACGGCTTAAGCAATCATCACCGTAGGCATCCTGCATCATTCGGCGTTTCTCTGCGAAGGTTTTCTTGAGTCTCACGCAAAATTTAATTCACACGCGTTGCTCCTCTAATTCTGCCATCTCGAAATTTGTAAACTGCGTAACACAACGTTCTACTCAATACTGCACTGGACAATAACTAACAGACATACAACAACGAAACTTCCAGCAGTTACAAAGTAAACATATGCGTGTGGAGGGATGCCAACCGCATTGCACTCCAACACAAGACTGGCAAGACATTACGAATGTTCCGAAATGTTTTGAACGGATCTCGTAAAAGACGTCGATGGAACCATCCCTTTCCTTAGGATGTTGATCTCGACACAACCTCTGACAATGGTGAGATTCCCCAGACTTTTCAGCAATTCTCTGAAGGTAGCAGTGGCCAGCAACCCACTCAACGTGATCGCGACACTTTGGAGTGCAGTGGCACCGCAGTTTTTGCTGTTGTGTAGAGTGTGTGTAAGCGTATTGTCATATCGCTGGCTTAGCTGTGGAGTATCTTGGCGGGCAGCCGCGTCTGTAGAGAATCGAGCGCGGGACGCGGTAGTGTTATGTTGTGTGGTGTGTAGCTCTGCACGTGAGAGGCTTTTTCTAGTATTCAGGTTGAAGTGTTGCTGCAAGTGCTTCTATAGTAAAGTGACGAAATATGGAAGTGATTCAGAGGATAGTGCGTCGAGAAGTAATGAAAAAATGAGCAGTGCCGTCGAGAACGTGTCGCACAGCATCGATTATCCGCGCCGTGTTCGGTCTCCCAGAATGAACTGATGTGAATCAGCAAACATTAGTTACCATAAACGAGTGCAGTCAAGTGCCAGTGTCTTGTAGCGAGTGAGAGGACGTGCGTTCGGTCATCGCGTTTCCGCATTTATCAACAATTAGCCTCGCCGCGACGGTTACGCGCACGCTCGTACAAGTGGGAACTGAGAACTGAAAAATTAACTCAACGAACAGTATTATATCGTTACTAGTGACAAGGGGGGCGATTACCAGATATCTGTATGTGTGACGAGCGTAAGAACTTTCGTTCGATCATTCAGCTTCCGCATCATCAATAATCACCCGCGTCGTGTCGGTTACGCGTACGCTCGTCCGAATGACCTTTTTGGACTGTTAATCATCAATATTGTTAATTGGGATAAACATTTACGATTTAGAGTGTAAACAGTGCAACCTGTGGTTTCCATATCGTTTCAGAATATAGATGTTCATACCAGACGTAGGACAGTGTTGTGTTTTAACGTTGAGTGGCTCCCCTAAACCCGTTTGCATATTTCGATAGATAATTTGAGGCAAGCCAGCAGCAGTGTGGATCAGAAGCAGTACGACCGCCGCGGCGTTACCAGGTACGTGGTGTGGACAGGGCGCACGGTGAAGAAACGGTCACGACAATCGGGGAGCCAGTTTAAGGTGTGCCCACACATTCGTACTCCCGGGCGTGTTACAAGTGGAACTGCTCGGGACCATTCAAAATCATCAGACGAAATACGAATGCGATCTTAAGCAACAAAGAGTGCTTATGTTAAATATAAGCGTAGGCTTCTGCGGTCGTTGTCACAGGGAATAAAATTTTTCTGGGTTTGTGAACGCATTGTCAGTATGTAAAACTACCGACCCACCCTGAAGAAGGTCACTTGCAACAGTGACCGAAACATCAGTAGTTTTAAGTACTGACAATGCTGTCACAAACCTGGAAAAATTTTATTGACACTGCTTATGTTTTTATTGTGCCCCTCGACTTGTTTCGCGTTTCTCTGTGGCGTGATCACCGAGGGGTGTGACACTTACACATGCTTGGATAAAAAGCTGAAGGTCCCTGTAGGGCCTCACCAGTAGGGCAACACCCTCAGCGCCACTGGTCCACCTTTGTTGAGCACTTGAGAAATGTACCTGTACGGATACAAGCTGTGGCGAGAACACAAATAGGCGCCTGCACGTAGGCTACACTGCTCATCTTGCGACTGATGGTTAGCATTTGGAATCACAGGGGTGGTGTGGAGCGGGGAGGGGAGGGAAGGTGTCTCAGAGCGTCGTTTACTTGCATTGCGCAGTGTGGTTACGAGGTGTCTTACTAATACACTCAGCTGAGGAGACGGCGGCGCCGGCGAGAGCGCAGTGTCGCGGCGCCCGGCCGTCGGCACCGGAAGGGAAGGCGCGCGTTGCGTCCGAGGGCGGCGCCGGACCTGCGCCTGCGTGCCGATTGCTGCGTGCGGTGCGTGCGTTGCGTCCGCCGCCGCCGCCGCCGCCACACATCCGGTTCCCAGGCGCGGCCGATGCCCCTGACGCGGCCGCCCCACAGCTTAACGCAAATTTGCTTTCCGTTTCCTGCGCGGGCCCCGCCCGGGAGAGCGGCGCGCGGCCCCAGCCGAGTCCGGAATGGACCGACGAGCGGCGGCGAAATACCGCGCGGCTGCCGCGTAGCGGCAGCAAAGGTTGTCGAGCCAAAGTAAACGATGCCGAAGGCTTTCTCGGTAGGACGGGGCACGTTGTTGTGTAAGAAGCGACAGGTTGTTCAATAGGTGTGGAACAATGAAGAGAAACTGGTGCATGGATAGAAATTTAAAGTCAAGTACACTAATGGCTATTAAAATTGCTACGCCACGAAAATGACGTGCTACAGACGTGACATTTAACCGACAGGAAGAGGATGCTGCGATATGCAAATGATTAGCTTTTCAGAGCCGGTAGCGACACCAACAATGTGCTGACACGAGGAAAGTTTCCAACCGATTTCTCATACACAAACAGCAGTTGACCGGCGTTGCCTGGTGAAACGTTGTTGTGATGCCTCGTGTAAGGAGGAGAAATGCGTACCATCACGTTTCCGACTTTGATAAAGGTCGGATTGTAGCCTATGGCGATTGCCGTTTATCGTATCGCTACATTGCTCCTCACGTTGGTCGAGATCCAATGACTGTTAGCAGGATATGGAATCGGTGGGTTCAGGAGGGCAATACGGAACGCCGTGCTGGATCCCAACGGCCTCGTATCACTAGCAGTCGAGATGGCAGGCATCTGATCCGCATGGCTGCAACGGATCGTGCAGCCACGTCTCGATCCTAGGGTCAACAGATGGGGACTTCTGCAAGACAACAACCATCTGCACGAACAGTTCGTTTGCAGCAGCGTGGACTATCAGCTCGGAGACCATGGCTGCGATTACCCTTGACGATGCACCACAGACAGGACCTCCTGCGATGGTGTACTCAACGACGAACCTGGCTGCACGAATGGCAAAACGTCATTTTTTCGGATGAATCCAGGTTCTGTTTACAGCATCATGATGGTCGCATCCGTTTTACGCGACATCGCGGTGAACGCACATTGGAAGCGTGTATTCGTCAGCGCCATACTGGCGAATCAGCCGGCGTGATGGTATGGGGTGCCATTGGTTACACGTCTCGGTCACCTTTTGTTCGCATTGACGGCACTTTGAACAGTGGACGTTACATTTCAGATGTGTTACGACCCGTGGCTCTGCCCTTCATTCGATCCCTGCGAAACCCTACATTTCAGCAGGATAATGCACGACCACATGTTGCAGGTCCTGTACGGGCGTTTCTGGATACAGAAAATGTTCGACTGCTGCCCTGGCCAGCACATTCTCCAGATTTCTCACCAATTATTACGGTCAGAGGTGGTTGTTCTGGGTACTGATTCCTCAGGATCTATGCACCCAAATTGCGTGAAAATGTAATCACATGTCAGTTGTAGTATAATATATTTGTCCAATGAATACCCGTTTATCATCTGCAGTTCTTCTTAGTGTAGCAATTTTAATGGCCAGTAGTGTAGTATGTGATGGGAGTAGGGTAAAACCTGTGAGCTCTGAGGCTGCGTCATCAACTTGTAGATAGTTTTGTAGACTTCTTACATGCTTTTAAATCACGTATGTTAATATCGTAATAATGAATGTAATCGCGCCAAAGAAACTGGTATAGGCATGCGTGTTCAAATACCCTTGGTCTAGGGGTAGCGTCTTTGATTCATAATCAAAACGTTTTCGGTCCCGGGATCGATCCCCGCCACTGCCTAAATTTTGATAAATAATCAGCATTGGCGGCCGAAGACTTCCGGCATAAGAAGTCAGCCTCATTCTGCCAAAGGCCTTGTCAAAGAGGGCGGAGGAGCGGATAGAGGTTCAGGGCACTCTCTTGTCCTAGGGGTGGGAAATTGCCCCTAAAGGCGGAAGAATCAGCAATGATCAACGACATGACGATGCAGAAGGCAATGGAAACCACTGCATTAAAGACACGTAACGTGTATCCACAGGACATGTGGCGTGTAATTGAAGAAGTGTCATGATGATCTCTCCATTGGCAAAAGATTCCGGTATAGTCCCCCATTCGGATCTAAGGGAGGGGACTGCCAAGGGGGAGGTTACCATGAGAAAAAGATTGAATAATCTACGAAAGGATAACGTTCTACGAGTCGGGGCGTGGAATGTCAGAAGCTTGAACGTGGCAGGGAAACTAGAAAATCTGAAAAGGGAAATGCAAAGGCTCAATCTAGATATAGTAGGGGTCAGTGAAGTGAAGTGGAAGGAAGACAAGGATTTCTGGTCAGATGAGTATCGGGTAATATCAACAGCAGCAGAAAATGGTATAACAGGTGTAGGATTCGTTATGAATAGGAAGGTAGGGCAACGGGTGTGTTACTGTGAACAGTTCAGTGACCAGGTTGTTCTAATCAGAATCGACAGCAGACCAACACCGACAACGATAGTTCAGGTATACATGCCGACGTCGCAAGCTGAAGGCGAACAGATAGAGAAAGTGTATGAGGATATTGAAAGGGTAATGCAGTATGTAAAGGGGGACGAAAATCTAATAGTCATGGGCGACTGGAATGCAGTTGTAGGGGAAGGAGTAGAAGAAAAGGTTACAGGAGAATATGGGCTTGGGACAAGGAATGAAAGAGGAGAAAGACTAATTGAGTTCTGTAACAAGTTTCAGATAGTAATAGCGAATACCCTGTTCAAGAATCACAAGAGGAGGAGGTACACTTGGAAAAGGCCGGGAGGTACGGGAAGATTTCAATTAGATTACATCATGGTCAGACAGAGATTCCGAAATCAGATACTGGATTGTAAGGCGTACCCAGGAGCAGATGTAGACTCAGATCACAATATAGCAGTGATGAAGAGTAGGCTGAAGTTCAAGACATCAGTCAGGAAGAATCAATACGCAAAGAAGTGGGATACGGCAGTACTAAGGAATGACGAGATACGTTTGAAGTTCTCTAACGCTATAGATACAGCAATAAGGAATAGCGCAGTAGGCAGTACAGTTGAAGAGGAATGGACATCTCTAAAAAGGGCCATCACAGAAGTTGGAAAGGAAAACATAGGTACAAAGAAGGTAGCTGCGAAGAAACCATGGGTAACAGAAGAAATACTTCAGTTGATCGATGAAAGGAGGAAGTACAAACATGTTCCGGGAAAATCAGGAATACAGAAATACAAGTCGCTGAGGAATGTGCCGGCCGCGGTGGTCTCGCGGTTAAGGCGCTCCGTCCGGAACCGCGCGACTGCTACTGTCGCAGGTTCGAATCCTGCCTCGGGCATGGATGTGTGTGATGTCCTTAGGTTAGTTAGGTTTAAGTAGTTCTAAGATCTAGGGGACTGATGACCACAGATGTTAAGTCCCATAGTGCTCAGAGCCGTTCGCTGAGGAATGAAATAAATAGGAAGTGCAGGGAAGCTAAGACGAAATGGCTGCAGGAAAAATGTGAAGACATCGAAAAAGATATGATTGTCGGAAGAACAGACTCAGCATACAGGAAAGTCAAAACAACCTTTGGTGACATTAAAAGTAACGGTGGTAACATTAAGAGTGCAACGGGAATTCCACTGTTAAATGTAGAGGAGAGAGCAGATAGGTGGAAAGAATACATTGAAAGCCTCTATGAGGGTGAAGATTTGTCTGGCGTGATAGAAGAAGAAACAGGAGACGATTTAGAAGAGATAGGGGATCCAGTACTAGAATGGGAATTTAAAAGAGCTTTGGAGGACTTACGGTCAAATAAGGCAGAAGGGATAGGTAACACTCCATCAGAATTTCTAAAATCATTGGGGGAAGTGGCAACAAAACGACTATTCACGTTGGTGTGTAGAATATATGAGTCTGGCGATATACCATCTGACTTTCGGAAAAGCATCATCCACACAATTCCGAAGACGGCAAGAGCTGACAAGTGCGAGAATTATCGCACAATCAGCGTAACAGCTCATGCATCGAAGCTGCTTACAAGAATAATATACAGAAGAATGGAAAAGAAAATTGAGAATGCGCTAGGTGACGATCAGTTTGGCTTTAGGAAAAGTAAAGGGACGAGAGAGGCAACTCTGACGTTACGGCCAATAATGGAAGCAAGGCTAAAGAAAAATCAAGACCCTTTCATAGGATTTGTCGACCTGGAAAAAGCGTTCGACAATATAAAATGGTGCAAGCTGTTCGAGATTCTGAAAAAAGTAGGGGTAAGCTATAGGGAGAGACGGGTCATATACAATATGTACAACAACCAAGAGGGAATAATAAGAGTGGACGATCAAGAACGAAGTGCTCGTATTAAGAAGGGTGTAAGACAAGGCTGTAGCCTTTCGCCCCTATTCTTCAATCTGTACATCGAGGAAGCAATGATGGAAATAAAAGAAAGGTTCAGGAGTGGAATTAAAATACAAGGTGAAAGGATATCAATGATACGATTCGCTGATGACATTGCTATCCTGAGTGAAAGTGAAGAAGAATTAAATGATCTGCTGAACGGAATGAACAGTCTAATGAGTACACAGTATGGTTTGAGAGTAAATCGGAGAAAGACGAAGGTAATGAGGGGTAGTAGAAATGAGAACAGCGAGAAACTTAACATCAGGATTGATGGTCACGAAGTCAATGAAGTTAAGGAATTCTGGTACCTAGGCAGTAAAATAACCAATGACGGACGGAGCAAGGAGGACATCAAAAGCAGACTCGCTATGGCAAAAAAGGCATTTCTGGCCAAGAGAAGTCTACTAATATCAAATACCGGCCTTAATTTGAGGAAGAAATTTCTGAGGATGTACGTCTGGAGTACAGCATAGTATGGTAGTGAAACATGGACTGTGGCAAAACCGGAACAGAGGAGAATCGAAGCATTTGAGATGTGGTGCTATAGACGAATGTTGAAAATGAGGTGGACTGATAAGGTAAGGAATGAGGAGGTTCTACGCAGAATCGGAGAGGAAAGGAATATGTGGAAAACACTGATAAGGAGAAGGGACAGGATGATAGGACATCTGCTAAAACATGAGGGAATGACTTCCATGGTACTAGAGGGAGCTGTAGAGGGCAAAAACTGTAGAGGAAGACAGAGATTGGAATATGTCAAGCAAATAATTGAGGACGTAGGTCGCAAGTGCTACTCTGAGATGAAGAGGTTAGCACAGGAAAGGAATTCGTGGCGGGCCGCATCAAACCAGTCAGTAGACTGATGACGAAAAAAAAAATTCAAATGCAGAGATATGTAAATAGGCAGAATACGGCGCTGCGGTCGGCAACGCTGTATAAGACAACAAATATCTGGCGCAGTTCTTAGGTCGGTTACTGCTGCTTCACTGGCAGGTTATCAAGATTTAAGTGAGTTTGAACGTGGTGTTATAGCCGACCAACGAGCGATGGGTCACGGTGTTTCCGATGTACCGATGAAGTGGGGATTTTCCCGTACGACCATTTCACAAGTGTACCGTGAATATCAGGAATCCGGTAAAACGTCAAAGCTCCGACATCGCTGCGGCCGGAGATAGATCCTGCAAGAACGGGACCAAAGACGACTGAAGAGAATCGTTCAACGTGACAGGAGTGCAACCCTTCCGCAGATTGCTGCAGATTTCAATGCTGGGCCATCGACAAGTGTCAGCGTCCGAACCATTCAGCGAAACATCATCGACATGGGCTTTCGAAGGCGAAGGCCCACTCGTGTACCCTTGATGACTGCACGACACAGAGCTTTTCGCCTCGCCTGGCCCCGTCAACACCAAAATTCGACTGCAGATGACTGCAAATATGTTGCTTTGTCGGACGATTCTCGTTTCAAATTGTCTCGTGCGGATGGAGACAACCTCATGAATCCATGGACCCTGCATGTTACCAGGGGACTCTTCAAGCTGTTGGAGACTCTGTAACGGTGTGGGGCGTGTTGGAGTGACATGGGACTCCTGATACTATATAGGACTCTGACAGGTGACGCGTACGTAAGCATCCTGTCTGATCCCCTGCATCCATTCGTGTCCATTGCGCATAATGACGGAATTGGACAATTTCAGCAGCACAATGCGACACCCCACACGTCCAGAATTGCTACATAATGACTCCGGAAACACTCTTCTGAGTTTAAACACTTCCGCTCGCCACCAAGTTACCCATACACCAACATTATTGAGCATATCTGGGATGATTGGCGACTCCATGGAGTGTTCTGTGCACCACGACCGGATAACGGATACAATTGGGAGGAGAAACAGCATTGGTCGTATTTTTTTTTTTTTTTGTTTTAATATCGGTAAAATCGATTTTCGGTCCCTTAGTGACCATCCTCAGTCCTGTAACATACAAATAAAATTGGTAGGCACTGGTATCAACAAGCTTAGAGCGACCACATTGAGTTTATGTGATCGCTCTAAGCTTGTTGATACAAGTGCCTACCAATTTTATTTGTATGTTACAGCACTGAGCATGGTCACTAAGGGACCGAAAATCGATTTTGCGGAAAATAAAACAAAAAAAATACGACCAATGCTGTTTCTCCTTCCAGTTATATCCGGGATGCCTTGCAACGTACTGTCCAGAAGAGATTTCCACCACCTCGTACTCTTACGGATTTATAGGGAGCCCTGCAGGATTCATGGTGTCCATTCCATCCAGCACTACTTCAGACATTAATCGAGTCCATGCCACGTCGTGTTGTGGCACTTCTGCGTGCTCGTGGGGGTCCTACACGATATTAGACAGGTGTACCAGTTGAAACTGGTACTTCTGCCTAATATCGTGACGTCAGTTGATTTTGCTTTGAACTATAGTAAATAAGCAGGGTGCTCTATAATCCCTAGAAGCGTGTGGTAGGAATTGTAAAACACACACACACATATATATATATATATATATATATATATATATATATATATATATATATATATGTGTGTGTGTGTGTGTGTGTGTGTGTGTGTGTGTGTGTGTGTGTGTGTGTGTTTTACAATTCCTACCACACGCTTCTAGGGATTATAGAGCACCCTGCTTATTTACTATAGTTTAAAGCAAAATCAACTGACGTCACTTCCTCGAATTCCTTTTTTATATATATCCTGTAAAACACCTGTGACAAAATGTGTGTTAATTAATGTGACTGTCGAACATAAACAATGTTTTCTAAAATGTTTCGTGGACTAGCAGAATCCCTGTGTAATCAAATAACTGTAAGCAGGTATGCTGATAATTTTTGCTTTTGGACCGTCTAATTACCACTGAATGGAACACAATTTTCGTGCCATACGCGTTTTGCCTTTATTCTTTGCAAGGTATCTTCAATGGTCTAAAATATGTATATAGTTTTACTATTTACATTTTGGGAGAATTTGTATAAAGGTTAGTTGGCTTTTCTATGGCGTAAAAATATTTTAAATTTCACTTACAGGTTCTATGGATGATGTTCTACATGTTGTCTTTTTGTTCCATTTTTGGCGCCTTTCCCTTCTTATAAGTACCAATTGAGATTTTATGTTCCAGGCTTCACTGCACTAGGAGCTGAACACTTGTTTTGGATGCTACGCTTTGGTTTGTGTTGCCGACCGTCGAATGTTGCTGCCAATGATGGAATGTTATTGCCAACTTTTGAGTGTAATATTTGAGATATTTGTGATCTGTTTGTGTGTGCATGTGTGTATGTGTGTGTGTGTGTGTGTGTGTGTGTGTGTGTGTGTGTGTGTGTGTGTGTGTGTGTGTCGGAGGGTGGGTGGGCGGGTGGGTGGGTGGGTGTGGTTGTGGGTGTGGGTGGGTGTGTGGGTTTTCGTGCACGTGTCTGCGTGATCAGAAAGTGAGAAGAGAGAAAGAGAGAGAAAGAGAAGATATGTATTTGTTTTAATGTGGCAGCATATGGAAGTGGGATGTTCATTATCTTATCATTTCTTTTATTAAGTGTGATAGACAATCTGTATTGATGTGTATCTGCTCGTTTATCACATGTTTGTTTTAAGCAATAGCTTTCTGGATGTGGAAGGTTCCTTGCATTTGTGTAAGGTATTTTTCGTGGTTGTTTATTCTGATTATTTTCGTATCTTGTTCTATGTTTGTAGGAAGGTGGAACGGTTTGTTTCATACTTCCAACATCTGATGTATTCTTTGTACCGTGTTTTAAAATTCCTGCATGTCATGCCTATGTACATTGCATCACAACTTTGACGTTCGAGTTTGTATGTTCCTGATCCCTAAGAAAAAAAAAATTATCAACATACCATAATGCTACACGCAACTGAGGACGACAAGACTACAAAAGTTGAAGATGTAACTGTAAGCAGGGTCATCAAGTCGACCTTATTGTTATTTGATGCAGGTAACTCATGATTCATAGCTACATTCGGTATCTACCTGTTTCGTGTTTTTTTTCTTTTTTCGTCTTGCTACAGCTACATATTTACCTCTAGAAACGTGTAAAATATTAAGAACTGTACCACATGATGATGAGTTGCTATGTGACTTGAAATCAGTCATTACCATTTTGATTGCCGTTATCTTGGACCGGACCCTGAATGTGAAATTGAAAGAGATCATGTGACGTATGAAACAGGCGAGAAATACTCGAGACAAACATCGTTACCTTTCATTGGAGCATTTCTTTATTTATTGTTGATTTATGTCGAATTTTGTGCAGAACAAAACAAATGCTAGTGACGACGCACAAAGCCTATAGGGTGTGATTGTTAAACGTGTTGTCCAGTTAGGTGGGTAGCTGTTGACATTTGCTTCACACATTTCTCGAGGACTTTAACCAACACCTGTACCAGAATACTGGCACAAACATCAAAAATCGGCTCCCTGGTTTGTTTGGATTCTTAATAAATGATGCCTGGAGAGGGGTTCGCATCACATCACCAGTAGTCGTTTTCGATTTTCCAGATTTCGGTCTATCTGCAACAGAACCAGTTTCAAAGAATTTCGCAGTGTTTTACTACTTCACTGCGGGTAATCTGGATGCTTTTCTGTCCTGATGTCAGGACGCTCTCAATACGTCTTTGGCTTGTGTTAACGACGTAGGCCTTTACGTCACGTGACAAGACGAAACCTCAGCCACAACTTTAGAATGAATACAGCTGTACTCAAGTGAAAAGTACCATTGGTTTTCTTCTCCAACTCTCTATCTGTTATGTCCCATGAACCCTTTTCCATTTCAAAATTATGAGTTGCATCCAAGATGGGTGCTTCCAAATTGACGCCATCTCAACAACATAAGCTCAGAGGTTGCATCTCACAGTACTTGACTTCAAATTTCTGTTTACCTACATGTGTTTTGTTTCTGATGGTTCGACCACCATCCAGAACAAACCGTAAAAAACATACCATCGCCTGGCTGCACCTGTTGCTCAAGCTGTTCGCTACTGCGAATACCGTAGCGTTTTTACAGTATCTGTGGGAAGGATTCTGGAGATTATAACGAGTCACCCTCCTGTGAGACTACCTTTTTTTTATAGAGATAACCGATACCATGTATACTATCGATTCTTGTATAGGTTAAACTATCTCAGCTGTTTCACTAAAAGAATTCATATGATTTTGTATACGATGTATTATATTTCATGCTAAAATGTATAAAAAGGAAATTAATGTGTTGCAATCGATATGTACTAACAGTTAAAATTCTTCTTCTTTTAAGAATAATTGAAATTAAAACATTTCTGCTATACTTAAAACTCACATTAATAATTGTACAATCTAACTCTAATTATTAAAATCATTTCAGGGTTTATTTATAAGACAATGATACAATTTGGTGAAGATTCTTCTTTGGTAAAGAAAGTTTGTAAACTCTTTTGCCTTGTAAACTCTTTGGAATAGTGTGAGTACCGCAGAATGTAAGTAGTGGTGGGCATGCCTCTGATGGAGACGCTCGTATTTTCCTAACTTTGTCTCTAATAACGTAATTTGTGGTGCGACAAAAATGGAGATTGCGAAGTCAGTGTGGCATAGAAAAGTGGGATAAAATAGAAAGATATTCACAGCAACAGGCAAATCTTCATCAGTTATTTAGTGCAAGACGAATCCGCAACGTTAAATCAAAATTTACAGCAGCAAGAATGAATTCCCAGACACAATAAAAATTTTGAGCCAGCAACAACGAGATACTCAAGATAAATAAAAAGTTCTTCTTTTGTAATCTTACGCCTCTCGAAGCTTTTGAAAATGGTGAAGATATTAAGACAGTGACTTTAATAGTGATGTGTGGCAGGCTAAGATTACAAGGTGATGTGTCCCAAGAAGTAAACTCAATAGAAAGTACACAGAACTTATAATCTTCCGAAAGTTTGGCAGTTACCTACTTAGTATTTTTGAAGTACAATACTTTGGCACCTGATCGATAGGCATATTTAGATACTATACGCGAAGTACATGTTTTATGTTATTAATATAACTATCGACGCCACCTTTTTGATTCAGACATCCAACACTACATCCAGCGTATCCAGTCAGTTATGAAATGAAGCTAGACAATATTCAGACAATAATGTATTCGTAGTTCCACAATGTTTGGTTGATCTGAAACTGAAAAACCGGAACTAGGAAAGAAAAGTCAGAATGACTGAGAAAATCCTGCTCCTTTAACAAAACTGCCACATCAGTAACCGTCAATGTCCGCAGCTCGTGGTCGTGCGGTAGCGTTCTCCCTTCCCACGCCCGGGTTCCCGGGTTCGATTCCCGGCGGGGTCAGGGATTTTCTCTGCCTCGTGATGACTGGGTGTTGTGTGAAGTCCTTAGGTTAGTTGGGTTTAAGTAGTTCTAAGTTCTAGGGGACTGATGACCATAGATGTTAAGTCCCATAGTGCTCAGAGCAATTTGAACCGTCAAAGTGGAAAAACAGGCAATAACCTTGAATAGAGTCTTATCCAACTTTGATCTATGACACTTTGCTTGCTTATAAAACGTCACCTCTCTACACGTCAATCGATTTATTGCATTACTTTCATTATTTCTATTTTTTAGAGTCGGCAGTTAGACTAAAGTTGAAAAAAATGTGTTTTCAAAACTAAATGTTTTTCGGGCTTGCTTAGGTAAAGTGTAGCGCAGGGTCAATATGCGATTAGGTGAATCCTTCCAAAGCCATTCCCAAATTTCTCAGTAGAATCGACTACGGCTGCACGAAGGTTAACCTCGACTTTCCAAAAAATGGATCTGAGCACTATGGGACTTAACTGCTGTGGTCATCAGTCCCCTAGAACTTAGAACTACTTAAGCCTAACTAACCTAAGGACATCACACACATCCATGCCCGAGGCAGGATTCGAACCTGCAACAGTAGCGGTCACGCGGTTCCAGACTGTAGCGCCTAGAACCGCTCGGCCACCTAAGCCGGCCTCGACTTTCCAGTTTGTCACGTTATTGTGCAGCATGCCATCTGGATTGCAGGATTCGTAGCTCTGTGGCTGCATGTGCCACTGTGTTGCACCCATACACTTTGAGAAAACCGTATTTCCTTGTTTTTTCGACTGATGTGTTTGGGACTAAGTAGAGCTGTACAAGCCTACTCTATAGTATGGCTGTGTTCTTCTGAGTGTATTACAGTATCTCTTCGGAGTAAAACCGAATAAAGGATAAGCAATCCATCATATTTCTTTTTTCACAGACAATTGACAAACTATTATCATGATTACGTTGTGCTTCAGTGCCAGGGGGTATCCTTATGGGAACTACGAACGGATGACTGGCACGGACGCTGCTGCTACGTGTTGGGAATCGGCGACGGAGCCCATACGGTTGGAGTCATATCGGCTTCTTTTTGCTGGTCAGTGAGGTCTGAAGCAGGAGCCGTTAGGAAAAAGTTGATTCCGCCACGGTTCTGTCCACCTTGGATGCAGATAAGTGCCGAAACCGTAGTCACACTAAAGCATCGGCATATCTACATCTTTCCAGATGCTATCTGTGGCTGACACTCTCGCTGAGCTAAATGCTGTCGCCTGTCCTGTTTCAGAGGAAACCTCTCAGCCTGCAAGATCCAGGCAATCACAGAGGGTGGGATTATTGGTAGTTGGGAGCTCCAACGTTAGGCGCCTAATGGGGCCCCTTAGGGACTTGGCTAACAAGGAGGGTAAGAAAACCAATGTGCACTCCGTGTGCATACCTGGTGGAGTTATTCCAGATGTGGAAAGGGTCCTCCCGGATGCCATGAAGAGCACAGGGTGCAGCCAACTGCAGGTGGTTGCTTACGTCCGTACCAATGATGTGTGTCACTTTGGATCAGAAGAGATTCTCTCTGGTTTCGGGCGCCTAACAGAAGTGGTAAAGGCTGCCAGTCTTGCTTGCAAGATGAAAGCAGAGTTGACCATTTGCAGCATAGTCGACAGGAGCGATCGCGGACCTTCGGTACAGAACCAAGTGGAGGTTCTGAATCAGAGGCTCAGACGGTTCTGCGTCCGTGTGGGCTGCAGATTCCTCGACTTGCGGCAAAGGATGGTTGGGTGTCGGGTTCCGCTGAATAGGTCAGGTGTCCACTATACGCAACAGGCGGCTAGACGGGTAGCAGGGGCTGTGTTGCGTGGGTTTAGGTTAGAGGGTCTCGGAAAAACAAAAGAAGGGATTCAGTCACAAAGGGTGCAGGCCGAACACATGAAGAACGTAGATACAGCAACCATTGGAATAACAGTTATAAATTGTCGTAGCTGTGATGGGAAAGTACCAGACCTCCACTGATGCTCAAATCGTTATAGCCACTGAAAGCTGGCTAAAGCCGGATATAAGCTCAAGCGAAACTTTTGCGAAGAACCTAACGGTGTTTCGAAACACGGTTGGCGGTGGCGTGTTTGTTGCTGTTAGAAGTAGTTTAACTTGTCGCGAAATTGAAGTATGGGCAGAGGTCATTGTTGGCAACCGGAATAAAATAACCTCCCAGTTCAGATGATACAGTTGCTGAAAGGTTCAAAGAAAACTTGAGTTTGATTTCAAACATGTACCCGACTCATACCATAATAGTTGGTGATGACTTTAATTTACCCTCGATATGTTGGCGAAAATACATGTTTAATTCCGGAGGTACGCAAAAACATCATCCGAAATTGTGCTAAGCGCATTCTCTAAAAATTGTTTCAATCAGGTAGTTCACGAGCCCACGCGAATAGTAAACAGCTGTGAAAACACACTTGACCTCTTAGCAACAAATGATCTTGAGTTAATAACGAGCATCAAAACCCATTCAGGGATTCGTGAACACAGGGTTGTTGCAGCGAGATTGAATATTGTAATCCCCAAATCCTTCAAAATAAAGCGAAAGATATACCTATTCAAAAAAGCAGATAAAAATTCACTTGACGCCTTCCTGAGAGACAAGCTCCACTCATTCAAAATTAATAATATAAGTGTAGACCAGATGTGGCTTAAATTCAAAGAAATAGTATCGGCACCAATTGAGAGATTTATAGCAAATAAATTAACAAACGACGGAGCTGATCCTCTTTGGCACACAAAACGGGTTGGAACACTGTTGCAGAAACAACGAGACAAACATGCCAAATTTAAACAGACGCAAAATCCCCAAGATTGGCGAGCTTTTACAGAAGCTCGAAATTTAGGGCGGACTTTGATGCGAGATGTTTATAACAGTTTCCATATCGAAACTTTGTTTCGAAACCTGGCAGAAAATCCAAAGAGATTCCGGTCGTATGTGAAGTATGTTTCTTACGCATCTGACGTCCTAGTAATAGTGCGTACGGAATCGATACGAATTATTTGCCTGTTCAGATGGTGCAGTGATGCGAGGGCAAGAAACTGGATGTAGCTGTTAGGCGGGGCAGATGCAGTTGAAGGTATTGTTTCGTACGCAGCTGACGTACTAGTAATAGTGCCTACGGAATCAATACGAATGATTTACCTGTTCAGATGGAGCAGTGAAGCGAGGGCAAGAAACTGGATGTAGCTGTTCATAAAACCGTATACACACTTCTGAACGGAAGACTTTCTCTCACCAGAAATTCCTCCCTGAGGCTTGACGAATCTCAGTAAAACGCAGCACTGGATGCATGTATCTAGGCATTATTCTACACGAGAAAAGGGACCATTCTACAACACGTAAAATCCGTTACTCAGAAATTGGCCAAAATTACGCATAAGGCTGCCCGTGCGAACACTGCCAAGCACAAATAACGGTTGAATGTTGCGCGGTCATATCACGAACCTAACTTCAGCGCTATTGTGGACTTTTCTGCCAGCGTCTAGGCGCTTTGTCTTGGACTGGAGAGTTAATAAAATAACACCGCGACGCATTCAGCGGAGCGTGGTCGCGAGCCCGGCCGGTGTCTTTTGCACTACACCTGTCGATGGTTTACTGGTGGCTATCGGGATTTGGCCGAGGGGTATCGTGATGCGTCACTGGGCAGCGCTGTATTTGTTTGGGGGTGACCAATGTGATTGTGTGTGCGAGATCGTAGCGGCTCATGTCCATATAAATAAAAATCAGTTGCCGCATCTATGAAAGATCGCCACTCGAGAACGGCTCGACCGATTTCACCGATTTTTTTCTTTATTTTTCTTTCGTTCGTAATTGCCAGGAAAAAGTTTGTATGAAACAAAGTTTTTGGAAAATCCTCCGTAAAAGTCGAAAATCTGGATGGTAATTTTGTACGACAATCTCAATCTGTGGCGGGTTTCGCTGGTTCTGCTGTTGCATCTTTTCATAACAACAACAAATTACGGACTGAATATCGATATTTTGCGAAGAAGAATACACTTGAACGCGATACTTTAGTGCGATGTCTGTGGTGATCACATATTTGGTGTGCTACAAAGATTAAATTGATGTCACTTCGTGGGAATTCGGTATGTTGCAAACATTCAATCGATTTCATTCACTTCGTGGTTTACTTATTTGTAAAAAGAAACCACCAGTGAGGCGTCGAAATATCTGGCGGCGCACGTGCAAAGCAAGCCATTATCGCATCAATGACGAAGAGCGTAGACAGCGTTTGGAGATAAATCCAAGAAGAATTTCTCGAGCGCGATCCATTACGACTCTGGAATAACGGATACAGTCGATTTTGACTTGCTCATTTGGCGCCCACGCACAAAATAATTTGAAACATCGACAAAACAGACAGGCAAACGTGACAATTCGAACTGTAAGTTTGGCGTTCAGATGGGATCCAGCAGTCGATTACGCGGCGGATGTATTGATCGACTTCAGAACAGTGGACAATATTTGTCAAAACTGTAATGCTTGCTCACAGATCCAGCGGCTGGAAGGATTTCAATCATACCCCGTGTGCTAATGATTCCATCCGATGTACCCATTCATTTTGACTTCTATTCCCAGTCAACGTTACGTTTGTAATTGCAATAAATAAGGTCAGAGAGAGGGGAGGAGGAGACGGACAGGAAGAGGGGGAGGAAATGGATATAAAGAAGGAGAAGGAGGATGTCGACAGATAGATGATGAAAGAGGAGATGGATAGAGAGAGAGAGAGAGAGAGAGAGTGGGATAAGAGATGTAGAGGGAGTGGGTGGAATGTGATGGGCAGAGGAAGGAGGAGGAGGAGGAAGAGAGGACAAAAGAAGGGGAGAGGAGGCGATGGACAAAGACGGGAGGAGTGGGGATGGAGGCGATTACGACGTACACCCAATTCCCGTACGTATTTAGCAATTGCGAATCATTGCCGGGTTAGCTAGTTACTGATAGAAGACGCTTACGACCTTGTAAGTTACATGAATGGCAGACTGACTGGGACTCTAGAAGCACTGCAAGGCGGATATACAGAATATTTCCAAGCATTTGCAGCTGCCCCAAATTGCACCTACTCGATGTATGGTGCAACTATGAACTTGTTCCAAATATCTGCATCTAGGAGGATGCACTAAAACACGAACCTATGAGTGCGGAGAGCAAGATTCTCCTCATTACGTCGTTTCCAGCAGCCCCTGTCTCCACGTGGAGCGACAAAACAGACAATCAGATGTGATCTGCAATCAACTGT
This sequence comes from Schistocerca serialis cubense, assembly GCF_023864345.2. Taxonomy (NCBI): domain Eukaryota; kingdom Metazoa; phylum Arthropoda; class Insecta; order Orthoptera; family Acrididae; genus Schistocerca; species Schistocerca serialis. Next base: position 26,777,546 of record NC_064642.1, read on the forward strand.
AAGTGACAAAAACTTATGGGCTGCCTGGGTCAAACCAGGTCCCTCAATGTGTGAAATCCTAAGAGACTGTAAAAAGTTAGCCCAGAATTTGACGAAGAATGACCTGGTAATAATAACAGGAGGAGTGTACGATATTAAACATTCTCATGAAGTGCAAGCGATCAACTCAACAAATGAAGCGCTAAGACTCTTAGCTAATACAAACATCATGCTATTAGGCATCCCATCCAGGCATGACCTTACTCCTGGCTCTTGGACAAACATAATGATAGAGAAAACGGACTGGGAACTCGAAAGAGTCGCTAAACTCTACACAAATGTTTCATTTGTAAGACTCCACAACCTTGAAAGATTTCTCTTTACAAATAATGGCATGCATCTAAATGATTTAGGAAAACAACATTTGTGCAAAGTAATTGAAGAGTGCATAGCCAGCCTACCAATAAACACTGATAACCGTCAGCCAATTTTTTATGGAGCGCTACAAGAGCAAGTAATAGGAAAAGAAGATAGGTCAACTTCATTGCCTACTCTGAAACACCCAGCTCCACCTACAAGTCTGTCACATACTAGAAGAGACTTACCAGCAGTTCCAGCAACAGAAGTAGCAAAAGATGCTGCAAAAGAAGCAATAGCTGACTCCACAACGGTACATCCACCCCAAATGTCAGATGCTCTTCCACCACAAGAAGATTTGGCAGTAGCTTCAGCAAAGTGTATGTCTGGTAATTATGCAAGTGCAGATATTCCTTATTCTTCATCAGATGTTCTTCTATCACAAGAAGATATGACAGTAGCTTCAGCAGCACGTGTGTCTGGTGATAGGCCAAGTGCAGCTCCTAGCCACTCACCATCAGTTGCTCTTCCAGCCCATGAAGATATGGAAGATCTACCTTCAGCAGCAGGTGTGTCAGGTGATAATGGAAATGTTGTTGTTAGTCACTCATCTCCAGTTGCTCTCCCAGCACAAAAGTTATAGAAATTCTAGCTTCAGCAACATGTGGTTGTGCAGGTGCAGTTGCAAATAACTCATCATCAGACATTTCTACTGCAGCAGCTCCACCTCAAAGTTCAGGTAACAGAAAAATGCCTCCTAGACTGAGACGACCTACTATCAAAAGGGAGGATTTTTACCACCCCATCAACAAAAAAGGATTGACTTAACCACTGCAAATCACGCAGATAATCTTTTTTGCAATAGTCCTGTAGATGATAAATCCATCTACTTAAATGTATCTGCCAAAGTAGCCCCAAATTGTTGATAAAAAAAGTAATCACCTAGATGTAATTAAGGAAGAAACTAATTGTAAAGACTTCCTCTCAAAAATTTACTTTTATAATGTACAAGGTCTTAGAAGTAAAATATGTGACATAGAATTGTTAATAAACCCTGTAAGTGAAATATCAGATGCAAAAATTCAATGTATAACTGAGCACTTAATGGAAGCACAAGAAATCAAAAGTATAGTGCTCCTATAATTCAAACTAATATGTAATTTTTCAAGAAAAATTTACAAAGGTTGAGGGAATTGCACATTTGCAAGGGAATGCATTCAGCCCATCCACTCCAAATATGCTTTTGTTACGGTGTTGAAAAGGATATAGAATTGTCTGAGATTCAACTTCCTGACCTCAGTTTACTCTTAATAACTGTTTACAGATCACCCGCTGGTAACATAGGCTCATTCCTTAAAAAATTTTCATCCATTCTATAAACTCTTACAAAGAGAAGCACTCCAAATATCTTAATCTGTCGCGATTTTAATATTGACTTCTTGAATAATGGCAGCACCCAGACAGCCTTCATGAATTTGATGAATTCTTTCAACCTTCATTTGAAAGTAAAATCTGCAACTACAATTACATCCCGTAGTAGTAGCTTCTAACAATACCACCACTTGCAAAGTAGGTTACAAATCAGATTAATAATGTTGCTCACGCAGCATATGTTCGCTTTATCGGGCAACAACAAAGTTATTGACTGTGTATGGTATCGTTAGAATGGAAATAATGAAGTCACTGTAAAAAAGCCATTAATTTTGGCACTTATCTTGAATGGATTCCCATGTACATTTCGTCGAAATTGTTATGGCTCATCTTGTTGATTCTAGGGTGATTCCACTTTGACTGCTAGAAGGTCCATATCTGTATTTTAGCAATATTTGAAGACATAACAAATGCGTTTTTCAGGAAATTCTTAATGATCAAACAATCCCAGATCAGAACAATGGTATGGTAGAAATAATTTTTGACTTGGTGTTCACGATCCACAGTTTTATTAAACTTCTTGTAAATGCACATATACTTCTTCTTGATTGTCACATCATCAACCTTCATATATATAAAATGCACTTTAACCAAAAACAAGACTTGACTGTTCTTTTACAAAGCGAAATAACAACTTAACTTCTGGAAAGTGAAACAAAGACTGCTCTGTGCACATTCGACCCAAAACGGTTACAAGTAAGTCAAAGGTTATGACAGTCTCGCAGAAATGAATACACACAAGAACCATATCACTGTAATATATCGATACATCGGAGTACCTATACATTAATAAAACCAAATGTGAATATTGTCAGAAAAATACGTCTGTTGCTTCACAGAAAAGTAGCACGATATTACTGGTATCGAGAACTGGGGTTGGAGTGCCGTAATGGTCACGTAAATAAAGAACCATTACAAGCTGTATTGACCAAGTAGCCCACGTGGGGCGAGGGGTGTGAAACAACAAGAAAGAAAACGGAAGATGCTGCATGTCATTCTCTGGACCGCTGAAAGCCCCTTATTTTTCTTAGTTAGGTGGCATTCATTGCCATCTGCTCATTGAGCACGGTGCCGTTGGGGGATGCCTGATAACAAAACATCTCCATGTCTTCACAGAGACTCAAAAACCCGCCCCTATCCCCTGTGTAAAGCAGCTTCAGTTCCTAGGTCAGATCGGGAGCGAGGTATCCAGTATCATCAAGATGGGCAGCAAAATTTGATTTTTCAACTATATCATTCCTTTCTAATGACACACTCACAAAAATACAATATATTGTATTAAAAAATGTACAGACTCAAGGATTGCCAAGCCGCACACAAATCAGTGTAAGCAATGTAAAATACTGTAGCTCAGAGTAGGTATAGTTGTAGCTATTCGGCAAACGTTGAGTTCTTCAGAGGCTGCCCGTAAAAGATCTAGTAATATAAGCTGGAAGCTATTCACTAGATCCAGAAATAAATCCTTTTATTTTATGTTGTTTAATTCGATTAAATTTTGAATATTCTGTTTTAATTCTTCATTAATATTACTAATTGAACTAATCTACATTATTAACTGATTTGACCTCTGAAATAAAACGTGCACTACCTACCCGACACTACAATTAACACGTTTGTACATCACATTTAAACAACAACTTAATGTTTTCCTCATTACATTCGTTAAATATGTGTCGTCTATCGACGGGAGAAGTAAGAATCATGATTCGTAAATGGAAGTTGCTTTCACGATTAACAAACTTTTGTTCACATTTAAAAACCAATATGAAACCTCTCTACAATGTTGTTCTGAGAAACACAGAAAAATTGAGTTGAAAAACTGAGCCGGCTGGAGTGGCCGAGCGGTTCCAGGCGCTACAGTCTGGAACCGCGCGACCGCTACGGTCGCAGGTTCGAATCCTGCCTCGGGTATGGATATGTGTGATGTCCTTAGGTTAGTTAGGTTTAAGTAGTTCTAAGTTCTAGGGGACTGATGACCACAGCAGTTAAGTTCCATAGTGCTCAGAGCCATTTGAACCATTTTTTTTTTTTTTTTTTTTTTTTGAAAAACTGAACTAATTATGAGGGACTCTGATTCAAATCGTCACGGAAATTGGCAGAAGAAATAATCAGAATTCCTCATTTTGCCAGCTTTCATTTTGCTATTAACAAGAGAAACAACACCATGCTTCCGCATCCTAAATGTGCCAAGAATAGTTAAACGAGAGCTGTTCCGAATATGGACTCTGAAATATGAAACTAATACTTCATGCTATCAGCATCTTCAAAGTCCATAGCACAGGATGAAAGCCAGCAGCCGAATGAATTAGAATACCAAGTTCTATGATCTCAGACCAAATTCCGTTGGAGGGGAAACAGCATGCTTCCAGTCAATGTGGCGAATTTGAATATGCTTTGAAGGTTAAAATTGAGGGGACGCTGAAGAAACTTCCCTGACATGGCATGTAAATACGCATCAACAATTTATTAGGTTGGTACCGAGTTGCACCGCGTTTTACCGTTGGTGGGCGTAGCACACGCAATATCTGTTAGGGAAGGGGATGGGCGATACACAGGATGAGACAGACAGAAATTCTGTGAATATGGTACGAATTTTCTCGTATTACGACGGCAAAGATACACGGTATGCTTATTCACATCCATGCTGGGTAGGTATTAGTCTTAGCTGAAGTGGGCTCTTGGTGCTTAGGCACTCTTGTGACCGCAGGTAGTGTTCTGCGCCAGAAAACAGATACTTTAGAATTCGGTGAGCAGACCACTACGACCTATTCTTGAGAGCCTCCCAAGACTGCCATCCATGTCTTGAGGGAAGCTTGTTTGCTGAAACTCGACAGCGAACACGGGGCAAACCTGAGTCTGCTGCCTTATGTGAAAACCTTTCAGACACCTTCCAACAGCCTGTATGAAGGTTTTTTATTGATGAAATAAATGCAGCTGACCTGAAAAAGTATCGTGAAGCAATATGTTACATAATGGCGTGATAACATAATTATAACTATATGTATCATAAAAAAAAGTCACCATAAACATTTAATATGTGGACCTGTTTAGAGTTTTGCCGGTTGGCGCAATGCTGCGTAGAAGAGTCATCACGGACGTCTTGCCACACACTGACGTAACGTGTGGGGCACCTTGCTTCGGCTGTTTCATCAGCAACGTGCCTTTGGGGCAGTAAGTGGACCACCGTGTCGCAAATGTTCTTGGGGATCAAAGTACGCCACCCATGCCGCAATATAACGGAAGAAATAGAGAACAGTCAGAGAAGATCTGCTCTATTTGTCAGTGATGTGTGTGCGCCACAGTAATAATCAACGATTTCTAGTGGGAGACACTAAGTCTGCCCCCGGTAGCTAAGTGGACGCCGGCACGGTAGCTCAGCGTGTTCGGTCAGAGGGTTAACTGCCCTCTACAATACTATAAACTGAGTGAATGGATCAATAATGAACTTCCACGGGCGTCAGGAGACGTCCGCTACAAACAACTGCAACGAACTATAACGAACAAAATGGAATTAAAAAAAAAAAAAAAAAAAGTGGTCAGCGCGGCAGAATGTCAATCCGTCAATCCTAAGGGCCTGGGTTCGATTCCCAGCTTGTTCGGAGATTTTCTCCGCTCAGGGACTGGGTGTTGTATTGTCCTAATCACCATCATTTCATTCTCATCGACGCGCAAGTCGCGGAAGTGGCGTCAAATCGAAAGAAGGGTCTACCCCAGGGCCGGCCAAACGCTGCGCAGTGTGCCGAAGTGCTGCACATGTGCCCACGTGTGCGACAGCGACATCTGTTAGTAGGCATGTGTCCTAAATGAACGGCGGCGGCTCCACTTCCCTGTGGTACAAGCAAGAGCGCAACATATCCAGTCTCGTTTACCCCTGGTGACCGTAACCTTAACACAGAAGTACTGAGAAACGGCAAGTACTGTGAAAAAGCGAAGGACGGGAGATCTATGTTCTCAGTCGTTTAAAAATGACTGGGAACTGCAATTCTTTTGGTGAAAACTCACAGCACGCATCTCGTGGTCGTGCGGTAGCGTTCTCGCTTCCCACGCCCGGGTTCCCGGGTTCGATTCCCGGCGGGGTCAGGGATTTTCTCTGGCTCGTGATGGCTGGGTGTTGTGTGCTGTCCTTAAGTTAGTTAGGTTTAAGTAGTTCTAAGTTCTAGGGGACTTATGACCACAGCAGTTGAGTCCCATAGTGCTCAGAGCCATTTTGAAAACTCACAGTGTTTGCTGTGCCGAATAATAGGCGACCAGCGTAAGTTTTCAATTGAAAGACACTACAGTACATATCACAAAGGCAAGTGTAGTGTACTCAACAGTGAAGAACGGCAAGCAAAATTAAATGTCCTTAAGAAAATGGATGAGACACATCAACTCGACTTTACTGTACGTCAAAGTAAGTGATACTTCTTGAACTCTTAGTTTCTTGTGTTACATTTATGTCTCTTTTACTGTACGCTGTACAATGTACTGTTTTCAGTTTTCCAGAATGACAACCACACTAAATCTTCACTGCGAGCAAGTTTTAAAATCGCATTAAGAATTGCACAATCTGGGAAACCCTTTTACGAAGGGGAGTTTGTGAATGGGTGTCTGATTGATGCTGCAGAACTTGTGTGTCCCACGAACGTTAGCAGGTTTCAAGAAATCAGTCCATCCAAACAAACAGTGACAAGACGTATCAGTGCTATGGCCGGCGATCTGCACAGTCAGCTAATAAATAAGGCTAAATACTTTGTTGCTTTCTCTGTTGCACTCGATGAAGCAACAGATCTTACAGATACAGCCCAGGTTGTGATATACATACGAGGTGTCGACAACGCACTTCGTGTAACAGAGGAGCGACATCTGTGCGTACAAACATGCACTACGTGAACGCTGACGGCTGCGGCGCGCACGCTGTGATCCGGAAGGTGCACATGTGCAAGAGCACCGCACGCGTGCAGAATTTCTGGCCGGCCCTTGTCTACCCGAAGGGAGGCCCTAGTCACACGACATTATTATTACTGTGTGTAGCATAAAGATCTACTGTAAAAGTTTCACGAGTGCAATTCGAATTCCAAAACATTTTATTTTCCACCTACATACATATAGGTAATAATCCTGATAACCATATTAGCGGACTTGGTTCAAATGGTTCAAATGGCTCTGAGCACTATGGGACTTAACTGCTAAGGTCGTCAGTCCGCTAGAACTTAGAACTACTTAAACCTAACTAACCTAAGGACATGACACACAGCCATGCCCGAGGCAGGATTCTTAACTGCCACCGAGCGAGGTGGCGCAGTGGTTAGCACACTGGACTCGCATTCGGGAGGACGACGGTTCAATCCCGTCTCCGGCCATCCTGATTTAGGTTTTCCGTGATTTCCCTAAATCGCTTCAGGCAAATGCCGGGATGGTTCCTTTGAAAGGGCACGGCCGATTTCCTTCCCCATCCTTCCCTCACCCGAGCTTGCGCTCCGTCTCTAATGACCTCGTTGTCGACGGGACGTTAAACACTAATATCTTCCTCCTCCTTTTACCTGCCACCGTAGCGGTCGCGCGGTTCTAGACTGTAGCGCCTAGAACCGCTCGGCCACCTCGGCCGGCTATTAGTGGACTTACAGGGATGATAACAGATAGCCAATGCGATCGGTAAATAGAATTAGGGGGGGGGGGGGGGGGCCTCGAATGATACTCATACGTACAGTATACACCCTTCACCAAACACCTTATGATACCTTGCACAGTGCTGATTCAGAAATCTTTTCCCCCGTCAGTGCTCGGAGACCATAAAGACCTGAAGCAAGTCCCGTGAGTTGAAGTAGGCCTGCCTGCATAGATAAGCTCACGGCGCCAGTAACTAAGAACATTGACACGATGTGTTGTCTCGTCATTATGTTAAAGGTAGTCTCACTCCCGATGGTTTGTTGCTGCTGTTTCTTGGCCCTGCCTGTGTGCTGCTCTTTTACCGATACTTACCAAGAAGTATTGCACTGTATAATCTTTAAGATGTGCTCGCATTGCTATCCTCTATTAAAGTGAAGAAGAATTATAGGATCTGCTGAAGAGAATGAACACCCTAGTGAGTACAGAAAATGTACTGAGTGTAAACCGAAGAGAGATGAAAGTAACGTGAAGTAGCAGAAATGAGAACAGTGGGAAACTTAAAAATCACGATTGATCGTCACGAGGTAGAATTCTGGCATCTAGGCAGCAGAATAACCCATGACGGACTGAGCAAGGAGGACGTCAAAAGCAGACTAGCGCTGGCAAAAAGGGCATCCCTGGCCAAGAGAAGCCTATTAGGATCAAAGATTGGTGTTAATTTTAGGAAGAAATGTCTGAGGATGTACGTTTGGAGTACTGCATTTGAGGCGTCTGCGTCTCCTTAGAGTTGACACGACTCAGCGGTGATGGTTGTCCCAGTCGGTATGACTTGGAACGGCGTCCGTCGCTCACGACAACGCCACCCTGTAGCTAGTGAGAAAACACAAACTCCTCGCGTGGTTTGGTCGCATTTCAGATACCGTCTTTCGTGATTAATGCCAATATTCGATAGAGCAGCGCGTCAGAATGTGTAAGCCGCACTTGCTTCTTCTTTTTATAATGCCCGGTTAGATAACGGATGTTGAATATTAATAACTAGCTGACCCGGCGAACTCTGTTCCGCCTTAAAGCCAATAAATAATCAGATTTTGGACGTTAAGTTCAATTTTCTATTAGGAAATACAAATAAAGAAATTGTTGTTCTTCTTCAGTCCTTTCATTCGCAATGTTTTGTATCTTTCTTGCATTACGGCTTTGTCTAGAAATATTCGATCGTCTTGGTCGCGGCATTGTTAATAATGAATCAAAGAAAATACAAATTATTTCTTTAAATTTTTAATTAATCACATATACTGATACTTAACCATAGACGTTTAGCTGTCATTTGCGTTTTGTTATTCCATGTCAGATGCGTTTTTGTTATACCACGTTTTATAGTGACATTTAGCTGACATTTGCGTTTTGTTATTCCATGCGAAATGCGTTTTTGTTATACCATGGGATAAAAAGTATCCTATGTCCGTCTCCTGGTTCTAAGCTACCTCTCCACCACTTTTGAGCCAAATCGGTCCAGCTGTTCTTGAGTTATAAATAGTGCAACTAATACGCCTTTCTTTTATGTATATAGATATAAAGTCTTGAATCTTCAATTCATCACCCAAGTCATGGCCACATTATGGAATTGCGAGGGTGTTAAGCTGATAAGTTGTTATTCCGACGTCAAGACGTCGCTACGTCGCGTGTTCAATAACTACAAGACGTAATTCCAGAGATAACATATACTTAAGGGGATGTTCAGAATGCATCGTAACCATGGGATAAATCGATGACTGTTCACTGTCAAATAACCATGAGTTCACTTTTAACTTCATAATATTCTAATACTCAGCTAATTTTCACTAACACAATGATAATGACTATTCAATTATGTAGGCGACACGAAGAATTAAAATTTGAGTTCAGTTTTATTGTTCCATGTAATTAATTGTCCCTACGCTGAGCACGCACACCGATTTCTCACTCAGGGAATTGCTTCCGTTTGCATCAGTAATCCTGTCGTTGACGATAACTTTGACAACTCGGCGCAATTGTACGTTCTTCGTGTTTGCGTTTGTTTGTTACCTACTCGAGACTAATAATTGTTTTTCTGTCGGCGATCTTTCTTTTTCAATGTCCTTGAATGTTCGTGCTTATTCAGTATCACGAAGGCAAAATCCCATCACAAATCTCACACGATTTAATTTCATCGTGAATCTCCGTATCCCGTTATCTTGCTAACGGTAAAGATGACTTTACTTTAGTATGACTTCTCAATAATGGTTCAATCTATATCGCAAAACTTTCAAACTTCCGATTAGCTTAAAACATTCTAATAGCGCTTACATGCATGCTACGATCGCAATAGTGCTAGAGAGCGACTAGACAGCAATTGACGCTAACATTTCCATTTCCGAGTTACATTGTAGTCACATCGAACTTACTTTTCGATGCGGCTAAAACTTTCTTCTATGGTAAATGTTATCTTTGGCCAGTTCACCATCTGGGCTTTCACCTTCGTTATGAATTATTTTGCAATTCTTTCTTTGATGTTTTTGTTGCGTATCGTATCGTATTCTTTCATTCAGTGTCTATTTCATGATAAATATTATTATTTACATGACATTCCTGTTGATCAAATTATCACATGTGTAAAGTTTATCGTCAGTAGCTGCCGTCACTGTCAGGATGACTAATTTTCCTACTTCTTTTACAACAAAGGGTTGTTTATTAGGTGATCTATAATTGAGGTGTTATACGTTGCATGGTAGTGAATAATGGACAGTGGGAAAACCAGAAAAGAAGAGAATCGAGGCATTTGAGATGTGGTGCTTCAGAAGAACGTTGAAAACTATGTGGACTGATAAGGCAAGGAGTGAAGAGGCTCTCCGCAGAGTTGGTTGGTTGGTCGTTTTGGGGAAGGAGAGGAAGGAGACCAGACAGCGTGGTCATCGGTCTCATCGGATTAGGGAAGGAAGTCGGCCGTGCCCTTTCAGAGGAACCATCCCGGCATTTGCCTGGAGTGATTTAGGGAAACCACGGAAAACCTAAATCAGGATGGCCGGACGCGGGATTGAACCGTCGTCCTCCCGAATGCGAATCCAGTGTCTAACCACTGCGCCACCTCGCTCGGTCTCTCCGCAGAGTCGGCGAGGAAAGGAATATATGAACAACACTGAAAAGGAGAAGGGACAGGATGATAGGACATTTGTTAAGACAACAGGGAATGACTTCCATGGTACCAGAGGGAGCTGTAGAGGACAAAAACTGAAGAGGAAGAAAAAAATGGCTCAAAAGGCTCTGAGAACTATGGGACTTAACTTCTGAGTTCATCAGTCCCCTAGAACTTAGAACTACTTAAACCCAACTAACCTGAGGACATCACACACATCCATGCCCGACGCAGGATTCGAACCTGCGACCGTAGCGGTCGCGCGGTTCCAGACTGTAGCGCCTAGAACCGCTCGGCTAACCCGGCCGGCGAAGAAGAAGCAATAGGTTGCAAGCGCTACTCTGCGATGAAGATGTTGGATCAGGAGAAGAATTCGTGGTGGGCCGCTTCAAACCAGTCAGAAGACTGATGACTCAACGAAAAAAAAAGACAGAGACATAGTTCTTCTCCCCTTCCGTTCAGTCTATATATCGAAGAAGCCACGAGGAAAATAAAAACAAGGTTCAGGAGTGGGATTAAAATTCGTAGTGAAAGGATATTTATGGTAAGATTCGCTGATGGCATTGCCAACCTCAGTGAAAATGTCGACGAATGGAATGTTGTGTCATATGGAACCAACAGTCTACTGACCACAAACTATGGACTGATAGTAAAGGGGAGAGAGGAGACAGTAACGAGGAGTAACTGAAACGAGTTTGGCGATAAAAGTAACATCAAAATTGGTAACCATGAGGTAGATGATGCGAAGCAATTCTGGTACCTTGCTAGCAGCACCACACAAACCGGACGAAGCAAGGCGGACGTAAAAAGCAGATTAAGAAAGGCAAAGATGCATTCCAAGCCGAAATAAGACTACAAATATGAGGCGTTGGCCTGAATTTGAAAAAGATATTTCTGAGAATGTGCGTATGGGGACGCAGTATTGTATGTCAGCAAGACATGGACTGTAAGAAACCCAGAAGGAAAAGAATCGAAGCAGTAGAGATGTGGTGCTATAGGAGGATACTTAAAATTAAGCGGAGACGTAAATTAAGAAGTGAGTAGGTTCTCCCAACGAGGAGACAAATACGTGGAAAGCACTGGAAAGAAGACGGGGCAGGATAACAGAGGACGTGCGTCAAGACAACAGGGAATAACTTCCATGCTACTTGAGGGAGCCAATAAATTTCAGCATATATGTGGAACTATAAACAAAAACTTTAACAAAAAGTTAGAAAAGCCAAAAAAATGAAACTATGTAAGACAATGGCAATGCTTGTGCTACTTTATGGCATCGAATCCTGGACTGGAAGAATAAGAGATAAAAATAACATACAGTCAGCAGAAAAGAGACTTTTAGGACTTGCCTAATCTTGCTCAAGGAGCAACAACGCAGAGAATGATGACTTCCGGTCGGAATCGAGAATTCCATTCGTTGCAATCAAGTAAAAGCGTTGAGGAAGGAGAGGTGTAGGATGGCTGACAAAGAGATGTCGTTAATTGTGTGGAGTCGGAACAGCCGTATTGTCTAAGCCTTGAATAGCAAAAGGAGAAGAAGAAGAAGAAGGAACTTTAGGGAACTGTAGAGGATAAGAACGTAGGGGAAGACAGAGACTGGAATATATCCACACAAATAACTGATAACATTTGGTGGAAGTGCTAGTCTGCAGCGAGGAGGTTTTACGAAATACTATCGCGAATGAACATCCCAGCACGTTGGAGAAGTGGGATGAAGCGCGAATTTAAGAATGTAAAAAAAAAAAAAAAAAAAGAAAATCAGGAAAGATCTGCCACTCACAAGCTAGTAACAACAAACAAGGAATAGAAAGATTTTCGAAATGATGGCGGCTGTGTTTGTTTGAGTTTCCCGGCAATAATCAACAGCGGTGAGCCGACAGCGGAGCCCCCGGTGGCCAGTTTAACACGTGCGGTCCGTCCTTGCCGCTGCCGCCTGCCGCGGGTTATTTCGAAGCCGGCGCGGTATTTCTGTCAACTATTGGCCCCCGCTGATCGGCACAACGCGCCGAGTCGACCCATTCAAACCACGGCGTGACAACGGGCCCCGCCAGGCGTCTGACGTCACAGCCACAACACGCACTCTCGTACCCGAGTAGTTCCTCATTGCAGAAGATACGGTTCACGATACGGGCGTCATTTTTAGTATGCGAGCAGAATCCACGCAGAATGCACACTATTTTTGTAAAAATACAGATTTCATTCTGCAGGTGTGAAAGTTTTACAGTGTGTAGATACATCCTTCCCGCTTGTTTTCAAGCTTAGTTCAACCTGTTCCCGTGAGTGTCGCCGTCACAGCATGTCTTCAAGATGGCTGCTACACTTGACGTTCGTCAGAAGCAACGTGCTGTCATAGAATTCCTGTGCTCTGAAAACAAGACAGTGGGAAACATCCGCAAGAAGTTGAAAAAGGTGTGTGGAGATGCTGCTGTCGATCGCAGCACAGTTAGTCGGTGGGCAAGCAGGTTACGTGATGAAAGCGGGCACGGCAATATTGAGGATTGTCCTCGCAGCGGCAGGCCTCGTACTGCACACACTCCAGACAATGAGCAGAGAGTTAACGAATTGGTGTCTGCTGACAGACGCATCACAGTGGACGAATTGTCACGCTACTTTGGGATAGGGGAAGGAAGTGTTTGCAGACTACTGAAAGTGTTGGCGTTAAAAAAGGTTTGTGCCAGGTGGGTTCCCAGGATGTTGACAGTGGCTCACAAAGAAACAAGAAAAACGGTATGCAGCGAACTTTTGAAACAGTACGAGAATGGTGGAGATGAATTTCTTGGAAGAATTGTGACAGGTGATGAAACATGCCTCCATCGTTTTTCACCAGAGACGAAGAGGCAATCAATGGACTGGCATCATGCAAATTCACCCAAGAAAAAAAAATCAAACCACACCTTGTGCTGGAAAAGTATTTTTCCGAAGGACTCTTGCTTGTGGACATCATGCCAAGTGGAACCACCATAAATTCTGATGCATATGTGACGACACTGAAGAAACTTCAAGCTCGACTGAGTCGTGTTCGACCACATCGGCAAAAGCAGGATGTTTTGCTGTTGCTCGACATTGCACGGCCACATGTCAGTCAATAAACCATGGAAGCGATCACAAAAGTCAGATGGACAACACTGAAACACCCGCCTTACAGTCCTGACATGGCTCCATGTGACTATCATCTCTTTGGGAAACTGAAAGACTCTCTTCGTGGAACAAGGTTAGAAGATGATGACTCCCTTGTGCATGCTGCCAAACAGTGGCTCCAACATGTTGGTACAGAATTTTACCGTGCGGGTATACAGGCGCTGGTTACAAGATGGCGTAAGGCAGTTGAGAGGATGGAAATTATTTGGAGAAATGAAACTATTGTTCCTAAAGGATGTATCTACACATTGTAAAACTTGCAAACATGTAGAATAAAAGATAAATTAAAAAAAATAGTGTGCATTTCTTTTGGAGTGACCCTCGTACTATGCAACGCTCTAAGTAAACTTTTCACAGCTACAAAGAACGGCGTGGTTATAATTGTTAGTTGTACACATAGCAGGACACTCAAACATAGTAGGTAGAGCTATGTTCATTAATCAGTGTCCGCCCCGATAGCGGAGTGGTCAGCATGACGGATTGCCGTCCTATGGGCCCGGGTTCGATTCCCGGCTGGGTCGGTGATTTTCTCCACTCAGGGACTGGGTGTTGTGTTGTCCTAACCATCATCATTTCATCCTAATCCGGAGCGCAGGTCGCCCACTGTGGCGTCGAATGTAATAAGACCTGCACCAAGGCGGCCAGACCTGCCCCGCAAGGGGCCTCCTAGCCAGTGACGCCAAACACTCTTGTCCATTAATCGGTGTGCTCGCGGAGTATGCTGAAAAAGTACACTGAAGAGCCAAAAAAACTAGTACAACCATGGGTATTCAAATACAGAGACTGCATATTTGAATGCTGCGCCATCAACAAGTGTCAGTGTACGAAGCATTCACCGAAACATCATCGATATGGGTTTTCGGAGCCAAAGGCCGACTCGTGTATTCCTGATGACTGCACGGCACAAAGCTTTACGCCTCCCCTGGGCCCGTCGACACCGACATTGCACTATTGATGACTGGAAACATGTTGTCGGACGAGTCTCGTTTCAAACTGCATCAAGTGGATGGACGTGTACGAGTATGGAGACAACCTCATGAGTCCATGGACCCTGCACGTCAACAGGGGACTGTTCAAGCCGGTGGGAGGTCTGTAATGGTGTGGGGCATGAGTAGTTGGAGTGATATGGGATCTCAGATACGTCTAGATGCGACTCTGACAGGTGACACAAACGTAAGCCTGCTGTCTGACCACCTGCATCCATTTATGTCCATTGTGAATTCCGACGGTTTCTTTTGTGAAGTGACTACTGGTGTAAAAGGTTAAGAGGGTTGAAGTTTTCCATACGCCACGCAACGGCTATTCAGAACAGAGAATCTGCACTACTGGTAAAGTTGTTTTATCAGGACGGCAGCAATAGCAGTGCTGCATTTGGGGAATATCGCCGACAGAAACAGCTACTGGAAGTTCCATGTCAATAAGTTGGCTAAAGAACAAGAGATGTGAAGACATAGGTGAATTAGGTGGTGTAGCAGAGAGATGGAGGCGGTTGTTGACAAAGCTGCTCTAGCTATAGTCGACCGTGCACCACATGCCTCAATTTCTGTAGCCAGTGCTCGAGCAGTGTTGAGAAGTGGCATGAGCCCCCTCTCATATTTCTATCTTACGATTCTCCTCTCTAATTGCATGCGGACTTCCCACGCAGCGTCTCTCGTCACCCGGGTGGTCCGGTGACAGGTGGGCTCTGCTGACTTTGAAAGGGTGTGAGGGAGTCGAGTGAATGCTTTGCAGACGCCGACATTGTCAAAAGACACGCCTGGAAGGGTCTGAAGTAGCGGCTGGGCTAGAGGTTCCGTTACTTCGCAGAATCTTAGCGAAAACACTTTCTGTCGGGCTACCAGCGAGGCGTGGGAATGACTTGTGTACCCAGGCAGTTGTGGAGGGAAAATTCTCGCGCTTTCTGCAAAATAGTAACTGTGATTGGCTTGCTCAGGGCATAGCTCCGTGACGTAGCAAAATCAGTGCAGAAATTGGCGCCAAGAATCTCCATCGGTGGAATGGTAGTGCTCCGGCAATGGAGTGGAATTTTCCGCCGGTTTTCGAGTTGCTGATTGGAACGTTTAACCACGGCCACTGTCGTGGGGGCGGGAATGTTGTGTGTTCGGCCTGTACGGGTGCTCTAGGTAGTCGGCTCTCGCCCTTCGGTCGAGGACGTCGAAGCAACCAGCCATCGCCTCCGGTACGCCAGATCGTTTTCTGGCACTTAAGAAGACAGTTTGGTAATGTATGTCCGCAGCACTGGCAGATAGGGATTTTCCTAGGTGATAATCAGAGCTCAGCAGAGCGCGCCTGTTCGTCTTTTTCTAACTTTGTTCTGTCTTGAGTAGCAGCAATTAATGTTAGGTTAGCTGTATGTCTCTCTTAAGATTTGAGTGGCAAGGAATTGGCTCCACATACCACTTCGTCATAAACCTCAAAATCTAGTTTAGGGACAACTTCACCTTCACAGCATTTGTTTGAGTATCCAATTCGACCCAATTTGATGTATTGTAAATGTTTCATGTGTTTTTGTTTATTACTTTGTGTTTAGTCTTAATAAATACTATTGTTATTTTGGACAGAACATTCATTCTGTTAATCGGTAGAGCAACCCATCATTTCTCACTACATTAATGAAACCTTCCTTTATTTAACTTATTTATCAAATCAAATTATTGCAGGTGCCAAACTCTTTTCTAGTCCACTTGCAGGGTTGATTACAGTCGGTTCGCGTATATTTTTTTTATCCATGTGCAACAGCAAAAGTCGGAATTAGAATAGGGGGGGCTTAGAGCATCATTTACATATGTAGATTCTAGAAGAATTTAGTGTTAAATACACTGCTTGCCCCGGCACCTCGCAGTGTCACGGAACTGTCTCTTCCTTGAACAACAGTTGAAAAGCTTTGAGAGCTTATTTTACACCGATACCCCTACAAGACACAGAATGAAACCCCAAAATAGAACGCAGTGCCGTGACTTTGCGCTCCATTTTTTGGCCCGCAAAGAAATGGATGACATGTGGCCGGGGAATAGTCTTTGGATGGACGAGTCTCATTTTACATTGAACGGCACCGTGAATGCACAGAACTGTCGCATATGGGGCTCTACTTCGCTACATATTATGCAGAAACATACACTTATGTGACTATATGCCGTGGTTTCAAAAGACCCTTTATTCTCGATCTGCTTTTCTTGAAGGTGATCACACCTCCCGACTTGTCACGTGTACAGCGACACCTCCTTGTGCAGCTCGTGATTTCAGCACTACAAGAACGCTACCGTGTCCACACTGAAACGTCCCCTTAGAAAAATTATACATGACTGTGCTTAAACTGACACACAATATTTTTTTAGCGCAATGCAATCTGACTTTCAAAAATCCCTACAAAAGAATGGCCCTGACTAACATTAACCTATACACTTCACAAATCACTTACCTCGCAAAAATCTTGGTTACTCGAACTACTGCAATACAGCGAGCGCCACTACTGCCTGCTAAATAAAAGAGTCAAACTACAGAAGGCACTAACTACTGATAGGCATAGTTAGCAAATGAAAGATTTTAATAGAGAACAAACAATGTATTTACCTCAATAGTGTTCAAAAGTCATAATACATATATCAGTTCATGACATCCAGTATTACAAAACTACTCTTTCTGGTGGACACACGCCCAAATCGCACGCTCTTAAAATTGCGCCATCTCTCTCCCCACATCCACCACTGCTGGCGGCTCACCTCCAACTGCACAACGCTACGCGCTGTTAACATCCAACTGCCCAACACTACAATGGCAGACAACAATGCAAACTAGCCACAGACTGCACACAGCACAGCCAGTGATGTTCATACAGAGCGCTACGTGGCGTTACCAATAAGAAAACCTAAACAGCCTACTTACATAGCCCCCATGCTCTCCACAAAAAATTTTACAAATTGTTTTGGGCACTGGCCAATACATATTTGTTTAAAATTTTTTCACAATTACAATAACAAAGAAATCATATGCACACACTTATTGATGCAATGTTGGTCAAAAGCTAAAATTTTCTCACAGTCCATAAAGACAGTCCTGATCATTCACTACAGTAAAATTGCAGTTTTTTCTTCCTCAAAGTCTGAACAGTAAAAGACAATGAGCACGGAAGTAGTGGATTTCAATGCAGTCTTGAAGAAGTAGTGTTGTCCTTCCAAGAGAGAGACAGTGCTGACTCTTGACATGCAGACAGGTAATGGACCACAACAGAGCAAACCCACCGCAGAGTCAGTCGAAGTTTTGAAGAATATTGGTAGGCAGGTCATCACAGAGCAGACCAACTGTAGTCCTGGTAGAGATTACGGTATTGGTGGGACACCAGAGGTGCAGACCCAGTGCAGTCCTTGTAGAAATAATGGTATTGGTGAGTCATCAAAGGTGTACACCCACTGTAGTCCTTGTAGAGATGGCCAGCAGCCATCTGCTGCGACTGTGCATGTGCACAATCACCATCGAAGAGTCTTGCGGGCAATATAGCAAGTCCATAAACCACCACTTGTGCACTCACAAAGTTTCTGGAATTGTCCTTAGATGTCTTGCAGACAATATAGCAAGTCCATACATCACCACTTGTGCACTCACAAAGTTTTTGGAATTGTCCTTAGAACCAGCAATTCTGTTAATCAGTCCCTTGCTGAATTATTAACACACGTTCAAACACTAACAGTCCCAACTTCTCAGATATTTTGCATATACTATGACCATCAGAAATTCGCTGAACTGGTGTCAATTACAATTTTATAACATGAGAATACAATAACAAAGGTACAAAATACATTATTAAAGAACATAACAATACAGATAAATTTGTAATAGTACAGGCTTTACAAAAGAATAGAAATAAACAGATACATCAGTGTTACAGGAAATATGACATAAGTGAATATATCAAATAATGAGAATAGTTTTCGAAACATTAATTTCACACATGAGCATTAAAACAGAACAGAGTAAATAATGTCTAAACATCTTTACAAAGAAAATAACACAGTATCTGAAAAATTCTACAACATAAATCTTATTAGCTAAACACATAAAGACAGGAGAAACACAAATACACAAGGATACATAAACACATCGCGGAATAATACAAAAGGAAAGACAAGGTTCGTTTTCAGGGCAACATTTGGTACTGCAGTCCAACCCAAAACTTCATTCCATAGATCTTTCGTCTTATTTCAACATTTGTTTCCACCAAAAAAATCGAATCCAAGCTTGCTTTCTGTATTTATATGTTCACATATTTCTTACCTCATTATTTATTTTCCATTATCTTACCTCATCATTTATTTCCAAGAAAATCCTACCTAAACCTGTAGTCCCTAAACCCTACTTTTTTGTTCATATCCTCTTTCAAAATACTTTTTGGCCAAACCATTTTCTTATAGCTTCTCAATGCATTTCTTCCAATTCATCACAACTCGTTCTCTTATATAGCCTACCCCATCTTAAGCTAACTTAAATCTACTGAGCTCAGATGCTAAACTAAGGGACGAGGCAATGCAGCAGCACAAAACAATTAACACAAACAGCAATGACAAAAAATGCAAATTGGCAAAGCAAGCAGCAATATATATATATATATATATATATATATATATATATATATATATATATATATATATAAAAGTTAGCAAAGCAAATGCAACATTATCACTAATATGAGCCAATCTGCAGCAACAAGAAAAATAAATCAGTAATGAATCTAGCTTAACAGAGAAATACAAACTGAAATTTAGTAGCACTATGCCTGGCAAACAGCAGCAGCAAATGCAATAACTTATACCTAAACATGACAAAGCTCAAGCAGAAAAAATATTACAGTAAAGATGGCCATGTCTAATACCTATGTCACATCTTAACACTAGAGTGATGTATCACCTTGACTTACTCTATCACACAAGTTACCAAACCGTTAAAAAATTATTTAACCAATTGCTGTTATTAATCCCTTCTTATTGTTCTTTCCTTTCCAAGTGCTCCTTTTTCGAAGAATGTGGATCATAAAATTATTATTTAATAGATCTGTTGACAGAAAGTGTTCACATTAGCAAATGATTTTATTTTATTTTATAAAACCAATGCTGCAACACAGCTGGAAACCAGATATCAAGTGAAATAAGCAACTATGTACAAAGTAAAGTACAAAAATATCATTCAATAGTCATGTGGCATTTCATAAGTTAGTAGAAATTCTCTCAACTCTCGTAGAAATACGCTTGTCATAATCAGTTGTGCAGATGAAAGTATCTTTCCAAGTAATGAGCGTGTCGTATTTGCGATGCTTTCTAGAAAGGAATGTCAATAGCGAGATTAATGGCCTCTCCTTTCTTTTTTGTTGTGCCTTTGAAAGGCAGCGCATTACATCAAGATCACTTCGCTTTCTTACCGAAATATTTACGACACCAGTTTGCCCTACAGTGACAGTCTCATATAAAAATATCGCAGGTCGAGAATATTTGTTGCAAATGTGTAGAAACAAAATCCTATAAATATAACAGTGTCCAAAAAATTTTCGCAGGCATTGTGATACAGTCACGCATGTACATACATTTCATAACTCAAAGTACGATTCTTGGTTTCCAACAACCTTTTTCACAAACCAGAGTCCATAACCACTACTCATTATTCCTTACTTTATTACACATACACATATTCGTCAACACTTCTTCAATATTTCATCATAACAGATACGTAGCATAATCAAATTCCTCATATAGCATCAGCTTATTGATCATAAACATACCTCAGCAGCATAATACACATCGTCATCGTAATAATAACATCATAACACCTCAGTCAAATCTCAAAATCGTTGTAGCTTCATCCAATAATTTCAAAACCTAAAAAAAAGTCTCTGCCACTTTAATAGTGTCATCTACCTCAAACGTACTTTAAAATCATGATCCCATACCAAATACATCATTCAAAGCTCTCATAGTATCACAATGGTTCCGAAAAAATATGAACAGTTCACACAGTACAGACAAAATACAATTTCATAAATGTGAAATTATCCAACTGTGTAATTGCGTAAACATGTGCCACTGACATAAAAAAAATTTTTGTTTCTCTGTTAAATAATCAGATAGCTGTGTAATTCTGTGTTGGAGAAATATGGTACCGATGTGTAAAGTTGTATAAGCAAATACCATATTAGCTAGGGATCCTTGTGCTTGCCACACACATGGTACACAAAGTAAGCGTGTACCCCTCTGAGGATTAATGTAATTATACCCTCAGGTGTTACAGATTACAGCAATGGAATGAAATGTATCATGGAAAACCTTTGTATCATTGTACTTCAAATATCTTTAAAAATAAATGTTTTAAGTACAAAATTAATCACTCAAATACGTGTACTGTAGCGCTAAACTGTGCGTCTTGTTGTAAGATAATCTCTGTGGAAGTATCGTAGTTATTGTCCTCCGAAAGCTAAGTTCTGCAGAAGCCAATGTACTTACCTCATGATAAGCAAATGTGAAATGCTTTACGTATAGATATCTTAGTTATTACGCTTATTGCCGTGATGAAGAAAGTACTGTGCTGTAACGTATTGTTGTGCTACGGAAAAGGCTGTCTCATTGTAGCTATACCACAAAAGTTACTACTAAAACATGTTTTACTTTCCAGAATAATTCAGAAGAACTGTGCAGATATAAAACAGAAACACCGCAAAAGCAACATTGTAAATTGTCACTCATTAGTAGCGTCGTGATAAAATCGTGTAGCTGTCACATAAACTAACCACTGTCTCATCTGGTATCTCACAGAAAGTACTTCAAATCCAGAATGTATTTTCAAGTAAACCAAAATGTTGCATTAAAATCTCATTAGCAGTACTGGTAAATGTTCTAAGTATGTGAGCCTTATAGTCATTACGTAATTGTGCAACTAACAAGCAAGAATGTACAAATAACAACACTGTGTCGTCTGTTCACTATAACAATGCACTCGTAAATACTGTCTAAATATGTTCCCTAAGTTCTAGACTGGACAGTGAACTTCAAAACATTGATGCATGTTAACAGTTTCTAAGTCTGACAAAGCATAGCATACTAGTAA
Source organism: Schistocerca serialis cubense (assembly GCF_023864345.2). NCBI lineage: Eukaryota > Metazoa > Arthropoda > Insecta > Orthoptera > Acrididae > Schistocerca > Schistocerca serialis. Next base: position 26,799,267 of record NC_064642.1, read on the forward strand.
CGTGAAGTGAAAAATTTTATGGCAAAGACTAAGTTATAAAGTAGATTACCTTTCAATAAACGGTTTTACATGTGAAATGTGGTGCCATCCTTTACTCTTCCTAGTACGCAGAGTTTCAACTTGAACGGAATTATCATGCGGTATACGTCGGTGAGGAATGCTAAAATTCTTCTCAGGGTTAGCGTCTATGTTATTTTTCTCAAGCCCAGCCGGCGCACGTGGCTGCCTGCAGTGTGAGTCATTGTCTGCCTCTTTGTTGGCGCGCGTCGTTATTGGGATTAGGAGACCTAACTTCTACAAATTCACCTTGCCGGGAGGGCCCTGCCCTGTTTGAACCACGCCAATTTTGGTTAAATTCTGGTCTGTTATTATGATTATATCGTCTCTCGCCACGTCGGTAGTTCCTGTAGTTTCTTTCTTGTCGGTCACGTGGTGGAGAATTTCTCCCTGAATCGTAACTGCGCGCTGGACCGTTGCGTCTGAAGTCATTCTGCCTCCCTTGATAATAATTATTTTCGTTCCCATATTGTCTGTTTCTCTGATTGTCTCTGTGATAGTCACTACCGCGGAGAGGCGATCTTTCCCTGTAATTATTACTACTCTGCCAACGGTTGTCATACAGGTGGTGTCTGTTTTGGTCACGATTTGTGTTGTGATAGTAGCCTTGTCGTGTCCAGTTATTATTTCTTTCATCGCGGAATTGCGACGGATGTGACCTGTAATTGTGTGTTCCTGTTTTCGCGTTCCGCGATTGTCAGCGTCAATTTCCAATTCTTGTAACAGTCCCTGAAAAGCTTCAATGTCATCTTTGCAACGTCCTGCCAAAATAATATGTCGTAAATGTTCAGCTAATTTGATTAAGCAAATGCGGATGAGTTCTGAGGGACTGTATGGGTTTGACAGGTACTGATTCTTGTGCAACATGTCTTCAAAATATTTCACAAGACTGGAAAATTCAGATTGTTCGAAATGTTTCATCATTATGATGCTATGTTTTACTCGGTCTTGTGCAGCTTGAGACCAATATGCTGAGAGGAAGGCATGATAAAAGTCTCCTCCACTGTGACAATCGTGAATGACAGATCGCATTCTTTCAGGTGGTTCATTCTCTAAGTAGCCACACATAAATCCTAATCTGTGCTCTAATGACCAGTTGGGAGGAAAAGAATGAGAGAACTGATGGAGCCACGCTTGTGGATGAATGTCGTTGTCGTGCGCCTTGCCAATTTCTTTCATAATTTCCGAAGTGTCCTGTGTTATTATTTTGTTGTTGTTCCGTATTTCTATGTCCCTCTTCCCGTACTGGAGTGCGAGTGTCCTCTGACATATGTAATTCTTGTATTACTTGTGCCAACTGATCTTGTACTTCCCGGATTTCTTTTGTACAGTGTATTGATTTGATTTTGATTTTGCTTGAATTTTCTAATTTGTTCATATTCTTCAGTGTCAGTGAAGGCTACAGGTCTTGTGTCATTCAGATCATCATCTACCTTTGTAGATAAGTTAGTGAACTGATCTGAAAGTTCGATTACTTTATCCGATAGTGAAATTATTTCCTCTGTGTGTTTTTCTGAACCAAGTTTCAGAGTGCCCATTTGTGTTGAAATCGTATCTACTGTGCCCTTTAAGTTTTCCTGAGTTTTTGCAAGTTGCGTAACCGAATCGGTAGATGCAATTGAGTCAATTTTAGCTTGCAAGGTCTCATGATTTTCATGAACAATAGTTTGCAGTTCTTTTATGGCTGCTTCGTGATTCTGTAATGCATTTTCATGACGCGAAAAAATAGGTTGGAAAAGCTCACAAAGTTGTGTTTTTACGTCATTACAGACTTTTTGGCATTTCGATTCAATGTTATGTAACTCAGTAGTTAAATCTTCACGTGTTTGTTCAAGTGTGGTGTCTAACTTTTGAAGCTTTTGCTGTGTTTGTCTCTGATTTTGTTCCATTGTGTCTAACTGTCGCTGTGTTTGTCTCTGGTGTTGTTCCATTGTGTCTAACCTTTGAAGATTCTGTTCCATTGTGTCTAACTTTTGAAGATTTTGTACATTTGTTTCTGATTTTGTTCAAGCGTTGTGTCTACCTTTTGTAGCCTTTGTCCCATTTGTTGCATTAACTGTAATAACAGTGCACTGGTGTCTGAAACATGTTCCTCAGTGCTATTCGGCAGTGTATTTGAACCGGCAATATTCGCATGTTGAAAAGCAGAAAATGTGTCTTGATTTATTTGAGAACACGGTGAGGACGCAAAAACTGAATCTACAGTATTTGCAAGATTCTGTCCTGTCATTTCGGAATCCTGAGGCGAGCTGTTGCCGACCGATCGATCGATAATGCTTCCCTGTTCACTAATCGTTTCACTGCCTACACCATTATTTGCAGCCCGCTCCATTTCCCCACACACAATTACCAAATTACTACTTTGAATGTCTGTTAATTCATTGCACAGCGGTGCTGGTAAGCTATGCTCGTCGTCACTATTATTTCTCTGTTTACTTTGGAGCCTAGTATTACGTTTTTCACACGCCATTATTGTCACAATATGTCACACGATAACACAGAAAAGCACAATTTGAAGAGCAAAAATAAGAGAACACATTAACATAGCACTGAAAATAATATCTCGTTAATTGCAAGCGCAGCTGCGAAATACTTGGTGCAAATCTACATGCATGCCACAACTGTTTTACTGTACAACAATGAAAGACTGCAACTACAAAGGAGATTCTCTCTACAATTACGCGCTAGTAATAAACGAAAGCTACACTAATTACACATACTACAAGAAAAAATCAGAAGATTCCAGTGAGGTATCCTCGGCTAAGGGTCGACATATGAAACGTCCCCTTAGAAAAATTATACATGACTGTGCTTAAACTGACACACAATATTTTTTAGCGCAACGCAATCTGACTTTCAATAATCCCTACAAAAGAATGGCCCTGACTAACATTAACCTATACGTTTCACAAATCACTTACCTCAGAAAAATCTTGGTTACTCGAACTACTGCAATACAGCGAGCGCCACTACTGCCGGCTAAATAAAAGATTCAAACTACGTAAGGCACTAACTACTGATAGGCATAGTTAGCAAATGAAAGATTTTAATAGAGAACAAACAATGTATTTATCTTAATAATCATCAAAAGTCATAATATACATAGCAGTTCATGACATCCAGTCTTACAAATTTCAAAATTCCGCCATTTCTCTCCCCACATCCACCACTGCTGGCGGCTCACCTCCAACTGCGCAACGCTACGCGCTGTTAACATCCAGCTGCCCAACACTGCAGTGGCAGAGAACAATGCAAACTAGCCGCAGACTGCACACAGCACAGCCAGTGATTTTCATACAGAGCGCTACGTGGCGTTACCAATATAAAAACCTAAACAGCCTACTTACAACACCACTATTTTCATGCAAGATGGAGTGACACCACAAGTTGCTTGGCAGGTGAAATATTTGCTTCGAGAAACCTTCTGTAGTGACAGCATCATCTGTAGTCATATTCAAGGCGTATGGCCTCCCCCCCCCTCCCCCCCCCCCCCCCCCCGAACCTAGGTCCTTGCGACGTCTGGTTGTGGAGACATCTGAAAGATCATGTCTATCAGGGATGTATCCAGACTCTTCCTGACCTGAAAGGAAAGCATATACTACGAGCAACTATAGACCATGCCATGTTACGGATGTAGCATGTTGCTAAGTCAGGAGGTCTTGTTGAACACAAGCTGTAACTTGTGAACAAATCCTAATAAGCGAGCCAGAACCACCGTTATGATGTGTTTTGATCGTTCCTCTCCATTTCCAGCACCCACATCATACTCTGACAACATACAGTACAATATACTCACGTGGTGGCAGAAACTGGAAATATTATTCTTCAGCATGCTGCACAAGCTGAACGATCAGTGAACATATCTACGATGTTTCAGCGTCGTGCGTTGTATACAGCCCGTGCTGCAACACTCAGAATACCGTTGGTTTAATTATAACCATCTCGTATGTTGGTGGGTAACTATAAACCTGACAACATTACTCTGTTTATTGGAAAGTAAGTTGAGCCTGGATGTAAACAGCAACTCTAAAGTGATGTTCTTGAAACGGATGAAAAAATCAGCTAACTAGCTGCTTGAACAAAGTTTATTAGAGCCCCATGTCATGCATCTGCTTGGCTGATTCCTTTCATTCTTTCCAAAATCATTTGATTGGAGGAAATTTTCGTCCCTCAAGACACTATTTTGTTATTTGTCTTTTATCCGTACATGTTTCAGGGCTTTGCGTGCTATCAGTACCTTCACTGCTCGATAATGATAGTGTTTTTATTGATGACAGTGCCACTAAAGCAGAGTTATTGAAGACGGTTTTCCGAAACTTGTTCACAAAAGAAGGTAAAGTAAATACTACAGAGTTCGAATCAAGAACAACTGCCAAAATAAGTAACTTAGATGTAGATATCCTCGGTGTAGCGAAGCAGCTTATACACTTTAGAAATGCAAGACTTCCGGTCCAGATTGTATACCAATCAGGTCCCTTTCGGAGTGTGCTCTTACACAACAGCTCCATACTTAGCAGTCATATACAACCGCTCTCTCGTAGAAAGAGCCGTACCCAAAGACTCGAAAGCTGCACAAGTAGCGCGAACACCCAAGGAGGAATATAGGAGTAATCCGCTCAACGTTGATTTGCAGTGTGATTTTGGAAGATATGCTGTGCTCAAACATTATGAATCACCTCGAAGAAAACAATTTATTGACAAATAGGAAAAACGGATTCAAAAAATATCGTTCTTGTGAAACACAACTAGCTCTTTATTCTCACCAAGAAATGAGTGCTTTGGACAGGGGACGTCTAATTCTTTCGATATTTTTAGATTTTCATAAGGCTTTCGACACGGTTCCTCAAAAGCAACTTCTGGTTAAATTGCCTGTCTATGGAGCATCGTCCAGTTGTGTAACTGAATTCGTGATTTCCTTTCAGAAAGGCCATGAGTCGTAATAGCTGATGGAATGTCATCGAGTAAAACAGAACTAATGTCTGGCACTCCCCAAGGAAGTGTTGTAGGATCTGTATTGCTCCTGATCTACATAAACGATTTAGGAGACAACTAAGCAGCCCTCTTTGATTGTTTACAGACGATGCTGTCATTTACCGTCATATAAAGTAATCTGATGATCAAAACAAATTGCAAAATGACTTAGAGAATATCTCTGTATGATGCGCTAAATCTCAGTTACGCGATAAATCACACAAATCTAAAGGCTGGAAACCAAACTAACTACTTAGGAATTACAATTACGAATACCTTAAATTGGAACGATCACATGTTGAGGCGAAAGCAAACGAAAGACTGTGATTTATTGCCAGAACACTTACAAAATGTAACAGGTCTACTAAAGAGACTGCTTACAGTACACTTCTCCGCCATCTTCTGGAATACTGCTGTGCGGTGTGGGATCCGCATTAGGTAGGACTGACGGATGACATCGGAAAAAGTTCAAAGATGGGCAGCTCGTTTTCTGTTACCCCGAAATAACGGACACAGTGCCACGTGTATGGCACTAATTGGGATGGGCAGGATCTTCTCATGAAATTTCACTCTCCAGCTTTCTCTTCAGAGCCGGCCGGAGTGGCCGTGCGGTTCTAGGCGCTGCAGTCTGGAACTGAGCGACCGCTACGGTCACAGGTTCGAATCCTGCCTCGGGCATGGATGTGTGTGATGTCCTTAGGTTAGTTAGGTTTAATTAGTTCTAAGTTCTAGGCGACTGATGACCTCAGAAGTTAAGTCGCATACTGCTCAGAGACATTTTTCTCTTCAGAGTGTAAAAATATTTTGTTATCGCACACCTACGTGTGGAGAAATGATCATCATAATTAAATAAGAGAAATCAGTGTTTATTTTTGCCGCGCGCTGTTCGAGAGTGGAACGGTAAAGAAGTAGATTACAGGACGTTCGATGAAACATCTGCGAGGCACTTAATTGTGAATTGCAGAGTAATCATGTAGATGTATATATGTTCAACCAAAAGATGATCAAGGTTATATACAGTTAATGATGTGTGGAGCAAAATGATAATAACATTGCAGTGAACTGGCTTGCCAGCCAAGAGGCATTACTGTGTTCATGAGCCCCAGAGAGCGGTGCAGGGTAAGTCTATTTGCTGCTCCAGTCTTGGGATGTCTCGCGTGATTTATGGTAATATAAAACATTTTTCTCTTTCTTTTTATATGAATGTCGTAATTACGTGGTGGGCTTTTCTCAAAATTAATTGCTAATGTGGTTATTAGTTTAATTTTTGAATTTTTTCTTTGATTTGAATTACACTGCTTTTTGTATGATGGTTTGTTCAGTGAAAGTTAATCCTTAGCAAAATCATTAATCACGTTAATAATCAGAGGACACACTGATCTTGTAATACGTTACATATAAGTTGAAAAATGAAATAAACTTTTTTAGGTTCTTGCCTCGGCTAAACGTTTCTGATCAAACATGAGATCTCTATTATTTGCATCTGCCCACACACGCGCGAGAGAATAATTTCTTAGCATTTTCTTTCGTAATGTATTGTAGTCTGAGTCGTAGATCTCGGCTGTTAAACTGAAAATAAAAATCTTAAAGCTATGTCTTCCGTTGCAGCGGCTGACGGCTGTGGAAAAAATTTGTATTATAATTGAAGCGGGCGAATAATTCGCTTCCGCAAATTTCATAAGTTAAAATTGCCACGTAATGGCGGCTGTGGCTGCAACGGCGGCTGCAATTGTTGCACTGAAAATAACTTGAATTACTGATATTTAAAGGAAGCGGACATGAGATAGGGCGAACCTCTTACAATTAAAAGCGATTAATAGCATGAAACTAATATATTATCTGATTACAAGTACAATAATGCTTACATTCAACAGCACTCGCCAAGACGTCCGACTACTCGCATCGAAGACAAGAGAGAGGGTGATAACGGATACAATATGACAAAAGATGGTTCCTTTTCCATTTACGTGGTCCATTATTGTCAGAGTGCATCTTTTTTATTCTCTGCACTCGAAAATGACGCACAGAATTTTATATAATAATAATAATACACATGAGAGAAAATTACATATCGCCTGAGCAGTTAATGTTCACGTATAATCCAATATTAATTTTTTTTTTCAAATACCACTTTAAAGTTTTTGTAATATTTCTACTGGGGACGGTACAGGTGGCCGTCCAGTTAAAGTCAGGGGATAGCGATACGCACATATACAGATAGCAGTAGTTTCGTGTACACAAAGTATAAAAGGGCAGTGCATTTATACTCATGTGAATCGCGTGAAACGGTTTACTAAGTGATTGTGGCCGCACTACGGGAATTAATAGACTTTGAACGCGGAATGTTGGTTGGAGCTAGACGCATGGGGCATTCCATTTCGAAATTCTTACGGATTTCAATATTCCGCGATCCGCGGTATTAAGAGTGTGCCGAGAATATCAGGTTTTAGGCATTACCTCTCAGCACTGACAACGAAGTGCCCGACAGTCTTCACATCACGACCGGGAGCAGCAGCGCTTGCGTAGAGTTATCAGTGTCAACAGACAAGCAACTATAATATTGTGCCCAGCCCGCGACGTAATAACATACTATTTTCTTTTTCTATCGGAATATTAAGGTTTAACGATATAATTTAACCACTGGGTCAAGTCAGCGAGTATGTTCGCCCAGAATAATGAGAGCGACGTATCATTATCATCTGTATTTTGTTCTATATAAGAATGCGTGCTCGTCTTTTCTTTCTCTTCTTTAATCGCGCGCCTTTCCGCAAAGACCTTGTAAAAAATAACTAGACTCACTTATGGCGCTGTAGTCGCGGGATAATTTGAACCTTCGGCTGGACGCCATTATAGTGGTTGTAGTCTGATGTGTTGTGTAGTACTGTTGTTTATGAAGACCCTGATTCAACGTTGTATATTTGTTGGGGCGTACATACAGTATTTGTTACTCGTAATTCTACTGTTTGTACGTTCCTATCAAAAGAAATACAATGGTGAAGAGTTGTGCAGCGATTAATTGTACAAATAAATTCGAGAAAGGAACGAATATTACATTTCACAGGTATGTGGATATTTTAAGTTGTTTTATATGTCAGTGCACTTGCTTAATAAATGTTTTTGTAACGTGGTATTAGCATAATGTCTGTGCATCAATTTGAAGGTTTCCTTCCTCAAATCCACAGCTGTTACAAAAATGGTTAAACGCTGTCAGGAGGCAAGATTTCCGACCGACAGAATACCAATTTATATGTTCTGATCATTTTGAAGAAAGTTGGCTGATCGGTAGTGTTTTCATGGTCTAGGTTAGGCTGAAACTTGATAATTTGGTTGTGAGTTGCCAAAGCACTATGCCATATATAACGCACTTCTCGTCATAAAATCTAAAGCAAGGTAGAGTCAGAAAATATCTATTAATATAGTGGGCAAATCTTCGAGTATTTTGATGCATTTTGCGTAAATCTATCGTAAATGAACTACGAAAAATGCTATGGGTCCAGTACATAACTTTTAGCAACGGCAGATTCCATGTAGTACGTAAGATAAATTCATAAACAGTGACTAGTTGCTGTTTGTTCATAAATTAAAAAGTATATTGTAGTAACGTATTTAAATGAGGCATATGTTTGTGACTTAACTCAAGGGAAGGCATTTTATAACCAAAAGCGATGTATAAACATTCGAAACCCGCGCGTCAGTTTACCACTCTAATGGCTGCTGCCCAGCTATTCAATTTGTCCGCTCTTCACAGTCGACCACTCGTGCGGTTGTGGGGGCCTGCCTTTCCGACAGCGTCTCACGCTATCAGTCTCCTATTTTCTTCCATTTTGTTCGAATGAACTAAACTTGTATTCCTGCTGCGAATTTATTTAATCATTCCATTATTATCGTCAATTGCTAATACTAATATGACTTTATATGAATGTTTTATTCCTTCGCTCCAGAGTTGAGCCAAGATTATTGTAATTCACAAGTATTTAGCCGAAATATGGCACAATTCTTTGTTATGCTCAAAGCTGTGAGAATTATTCACAAAATGTTAGATTTCTGTACAAATTATTTACTTCGTTAAATAATAATTGTTCAATTTAATATTTCTACTTTCATTCCGTAATAGCAGTCCCAAATTTCCAATTTATAAATGTTAGAGATATTTCTTTACTACATTTTTCTCTTACGGTGCCAACGCGATACTCACGAGATTAAATCAAATTAGTCTGAATTTCTCGCGAGGCGAAAAGACAGTTAGAAATTTCCCTGAGATTACAAAAAAATCAAAAATTAACCGTTTTTCAGCACGTTGCTTGTCTACTGATAAGGAAAAAAGGTAAAAAGAGTGAAATAAATTAAGAAGTGACGTGATAATAGCATTGTGTAAATTTTATGATAAGAATAATTTTTATTATAAATTCAAACAAAGTGGCGTGTGTGTGAAATACCAATTCATTTACTTTTAATTAAGGATAAGAAGTGATACCTCTAATTATCCTACGTACTAATAGTTGTGTGTGAATATTTAAGTATTAGAAGTAACTAGTCTCTTGAGATATATTTAAATAACAGGAAAACGGAAAATTTAAGTTTGAAGAAACTTTGCTTAATAGTCATTCAATTACTGAACTACTGCCAATATACGAATATACTATAATCTTAGGTTGCATCCAGTGTAATTTACGCTAGCCGAAGCATAAATTTCCACAATTCTATAATAATATCCACCCGTATTTGGAAAATATTCCATAATCAAAAAGATTCAGTATACAACACTCATGAGACAACAGCAGAAATCGAAGTGGAACGTACGACAAACGTATCCGTTAGGGTAGTGCAGCGATATTTGGAGTAAAGGGCCAGGGCAGTAGATGACTGGCGCCAATGCCTTTGCTAACAGCACGACACAGTCTGCAGCGCCTCTCCCAGGCTCCTGAGCATATCGGTTCAACTCTAGACATCTGGAAAACCGCATCCTGGTTAGATGAGTCTCTGTTTCAGTTGGTAAGAGCTGATGGTAGGGTTCACGTATGGCGCAGACCCCACGAAGCCAAGCACCCAAGTTGTCTACAAGGCACTGTACAAGCTGGTGGTGGCTCCATAGTGGTGTGGGCTGCGTTCACATGGAACGGAATGAAATGAAATGGGTCCTCTTGTCAAACTGAATCGATCACTGACTGAAAATGGTTATGTTCCGCTTCTTGGAGACCACTTTCGGCCGTTCATGGACTTCATGATCCCAAACAACGATGGAATAGTCATTGGGTCACAGTTGTTCGTGATTGGTTTGAAAAAAAATTCCGGATTATTCAGGCGAATGGTTCGGCCACTCAGTTCGCCCGACATGAATCCCATCGAACATCTATGGGACATAATCGAGAGATCTGTTCGTACACAAAATCCTGCACCGGTAACACTTTCGCAGCTATGGACGGCTATAGAAACAGCAGGGTTCCTGCACGAGACTTCCAGTGACCTGGGTCCATGTCACGTCGAGTTGCAACACTACGCCCGGCAAAATGAGGTCCGACACCGTATTAGGAGGTATTACATTACTTTTGTAGCCTCAGTGTATGACTTTCAGTACATTTCCCTTTCATCTGTTCCGGTCCTATCTATTGCGAGACGGTACTTTAAGTGCATGGCAGGTCTGACTGGCAGGAGCCGGTGTGCTGGTAGTCTACATGACCCAGCGACGGGATGTGCCAGTTCTGTGAAACTCCTGTCTTGACAAAGAAGGCTCACGGCATCATACGGAAAGGTTTCTGTAGGTAGGCGATGCCTGCCTTCTGATAAACCAGCTCTGACGCCTTATCTGCTGGAAGGCGCAGCACCAGCTACAGTTTCCAGTTCTGGACTCGCTGGAGCCGACTGAGCTGTTGTTCTGCGGGGTTCCCAGACAACGTACTGAATGGCTGCCCGCACAAGCATCTTGTAGACGGTGAGGACTACATCTGTGGGCTAAGTCGAGCACGCATTTAGGACCGTGTACAGTTGGTGCTAGAGTCGCATATCCTGGCAGCATATGTTCCCGACATGATCACGCCACGTCAAAAGAATTGCTGACATGCAGCCAGAATATTTAGTGTATGAATGTGTGTACTTTCGGACAAGTCCGTAAGAACAGACACCACGCAGAATCCGCAGCTGTTATACATTATACAGTATGTAAATTGGAGATGGAGAGGGGAAGAAAGGAAAGGAAAGGGAAGAGGTCATTGCCGTCAACTGCATAGGGACATTCCGCGGAATCGGCAGCGACGAGTGAAAATGTGTACCGGTCCGAAATCCGAACCCGGGATCTGCTGCTTACTAGGCAGGTGCGGTAACCACTGCGCCATCTGGGACACAGCGTTATCACAACTGCACGGACCATCTCGTCTCTCGCCTCACGGCCGATCCACACTGCCATCGAGCGCCACCTACCCACAGACACTAGCCATTTCCTCCATATTTGCTCCTCCGAGATTTCCACAGGAGGTCGGACGTGTTTGAACATCCGCATTGAAGAAGTTGGATTCACTTCCCAGCTAGGCCTGTCAAATTATATGGACAGGGGCTGAGGGTAGGTGGCGCTCGATGGGAGTGTGGATCGGCCGTGAGGCGGGGCAAGACATTCCGTGCAGTTGCGACAACACTGTGCCCCGGATGGCGCAGTGCTTACAGAACCTGCCTAGTAGGCAGGAGATCCCGGGTTCAAATCCCGGTCCAGTACACATTTTCACTCCTCACCGCCGATTCTGCTTAATGTCCCGATGCAGCTGACAGCAGTGATCTCTCCCCTTTCCATTCGTTTCTTCCCATCTACACCTCCAATTTACAAAATATATAGGCCTCATGGTCTTTTTCCATGGTACTGGTGTACCACACACCTCAACAGGCAGTAAGGCAGCGGGTTTTGGATGCTGTGTTAATGGTCAGGGTCTTGTATTGGTTGAATGTCAGACGATCAGCAGTAGCCCTGACGATAAGTTCTAATTGACATTGGAGCGTGTAGGGGCTCCTGCTCTTTCACAGAATTGTAGCATCGTTGGCATATAGAGCCATTTGGGTGTTTCTGATCTCGTGGATGTGTAATAGTGGACCAAATATAGAGCCCTGTGGGACTCCGATGTGGATATATTGACGAGTCGACACACCTAATGTAGCATGGAGGTGGAAGGAACACCCCTGCTGATAGGAAGGAGTAGCTGCACCTCTGACATGGCGACGCTGAGGACCAGAAGTTTCCATAGCAGGCCACACAGATGCTCCATAGGCACTGGACTGTATTATCCCCTAGTAATCTCGATTATCAATAAAGTGATTTGACTTTGGTGAGAAACGAACTTCAATAGCAAGTACGTCCATTCACTTCACTGGTGGCTCACGATTGCAGTGGCACCCCGACATGAAATGCGACTGGTATAAGTTTATGTCGCTATAAAAATATATGAGAACCAGCAAGCTGACTTCCTCATCACCGCAGCTAGCCAGCAGCGATACAGTACAAGGAGCTTCCTTTGGGCCATTTCCCGTGCCTCCCTTGGTCACTTCCTGTCGTTTGGGTGTGGAGTGATGGCAGTTTCTGATGTGAATCTAGGGGTGGGAGGCAGCCATCCTTCAAGAGGGATCTCTCCTAGAGAATACTGCTCTGATTTGGAAATAGGAGGGTCGAGATTGTTCGGTATGGCTCTAGGAAGGAATGTATTTAGGAAAACCTGTTCTTTTTTCTGATGCACTGTACTTGAAAGGAGATCGGGCCCTAGTATTACAGGGAGAGAGTGAGCACATGTCTTCGTTGTAAGTGGTGCATTGGTTGCTAATTGTGCAGAGTTAGTTGTCATCTTGAAAGGCTTCTTTCGTCTGTCCTTGTAGATTCTGTGGTGTCAAGCAAAGACCAACCACTCAACGCTGAGCGGTACAGGACACCAATTAGGCGACATAATGCGCCATTGATTTCATCGGGAACTCAGATGAATTCTCTGCATTGTTACACTTGGAAATCCTGTCTAAATAATGGTCGACTGCTTCGCTTTGACCAGCGACACGGGACTAAACTTACACTACTACGAATTCAATAAACATCCTGCAGCAAACTATCTACACTCAGAAAGACTGCAAAACTCAACTTGCCTTTTTATCGCATGATATACTGCGAACTATCCCCGTCAGGTTAGCTGAGAGCGCTAATGCGCTGCTCCCTGGACTCGGGTAGGCGCGCCGGCCACAGTTCGAATCCGCCCAGCAGATTAATGACTAGGGCCAGTGTCTCAGCCAGCCTGTATGTGGTTTTCAGGCGGTTTTCCACATCCCGTTAGGTGAATACTGAGCTGGTCCCCACGTCCCGCCTCAAATACATGACTCGCAGACATCTGAAAAACGTTCACACTATTTCATGGCCTACACTAGACGCAGACTGCTGGAGTACACCAATTCGATCCCAGGGGGTACAGGGTGGCAACACGAAGGACTTCCAGTAACAAGGCCGACCCTGCGCTGAAGTGGGACAAAGGCCCAAAGCAAATGATACACTGCAAACTATGGATGAATGGCAACAAGCAGATTCCATATTCCTAGATTTACGAAAAGCATTTGACATGGTGCCATACTGCAAACAGTTAACGAATGTCTGAGCATACGGAATAGGTTCGCACATGTATGAGTGGCTTGAAGACTTGTTAAGTAATAGAAGGGAGCATGTAGTCCTCAATGGCGAATGTTCATAACAGACAAGGTAGTCGTCAGGAGTGCCCCAGGAAACTGTGATAGGACCGCTATTATTTTGTATATATGTAAATGATTTGGCAGACAGGCTGGCCAGGAATCTGTAGTTGTTTGCTGATGATGTTGTGGTGTGCTTGAAGGGGTCGAAGTTAAATGACTGCAGGAGGATATTAGATGACTTATAACAAATTTCTAGTTGGTTTAATGGACTGCAGCTGCCTCTAAGTGTGGAAAAATGTAAGTTAATGCGGATGAGTCTTTAATGTTGGAGTACAACATTAGCAGTGTGCTATCTGACACAGTCATGTCGTTCAAATGTCTGGGTGTAGCGTTGCAAAGCGATATGGAATGGAACGAGCGTGTGAGAACCGTGGTACGGAAGGCGAGTGGTCAACTTCGGTTTATTGGGAGAATTTTAGGAAGCTATGAGTTATCTGTAAACGAGATTGAGGCGTAGTGCCGTGTACCGATCCTGCCTTGGAGGCGGTTAAGTGTGAGATGTGTCTCGGAGCTGGATAGCGACACATGGTGACGCGAGACTGGACGCGCACGTAGTTCATGTATCAGCCGATAGAGGACAGTATTGGATAGGGGACTGTGATTTAGTTTCGATTGTGCCCACTAGAGTGCACTAAAGCAATAGAATGTTTTTCATAAACTGTTCTAGTATTTTCATAAAGTGTTATATGTCTTTTTGTGTATGTCAAATGTTATAAATGTGTTTTAGCAGTATGAATGATGCGTGAGTGTGGTTTGAGATTAAATGAAGATAATTGTTTAACAAGTTATGTAGTGGGGTTTAGTGTGGGAACATTTCGAAGAAGTACGGATGTGGACAAAGGGGATTTTTGTAGAATAGATTTGTAAAGTAAGTTTATGGTAAAGGGAAAGTTAATTCAGGTATAAATAACAATAGTAAATAACTTTATGCATAAACAAAACTTCAGCATATTAGATAATTACGTCGGTAAAAAGTGCAGTCGTTAGGTTTACTATTTTGCGATTGGTTATTGATGAAAAGCGCGGACTGACGCGGGAGAATGTTGTTTTGCTATTGGCTGTTTACTCAACTGACCAATGGTAAAGCAATATTCTTCGCGCGCCTTTCTCTGCTGGTAGAGAAGACTTGAGAGGAGTCGGAGCCTAGCCATGAAACAGTTCGGACGTGTGTAGTAGTAGTCCCGATGGAAATGATAAGTTGCCGGATCTAGCAGTGTTTCATACGTCAAACGTGTTGTAAAGTGACGGCATAATTATTCTGATAGGTGTGTAGAAATTTCGGAATTTTTAAGCGAATTTTGTGACGAGAAAAGACATAAATTCCGCGTGGCGTATTGAGCAGGTCGGTGGCTAAAAACTGTGATTGCATTAGGTACCGACAGACTTAATATTTGGCGAACATTCTCAATCCGTATATTTGTAGCTATTACGTTTTCGGGAAATGCAACACCATAGACTTGATAACCTGAGTGAAAGGGGTTGTGAGTGACTGTGTTAAGACTAGCACGGGCTTGGCAGTGATACTTGTTCACCTAAGTTTCAGAATATATTAATTAAGGACAAAATTTCCAACCTTTCATTTCGTGTGAAAACTTTCTCCCGAAACGTAGATCAGTGACTTTAATTGCAACCTGGTTCACGTCGAAGTACAGTAGGTTTCGCTCGGCTTCCCTACTGATGATCTGCTGAGACAATGTTCACAGGTAGGTGCAGGTTCGTCGTAAAGGGACGGAAGGAACCGCGCCGCCGCAAGATGGCATATAAAACGATAGTGCGACCTACTCTGGAGAACTGCTCGAGTGTCTGTAATCCGCTCTGGGTCGGATTAAAGGGAGATATCGAAGCAGTTCAGAGGCAGGCTGCTAGACATGTTAGCAGTGCGTAGTAAAATGAAACACCAGCAGCCGTCGTTTTGACGCTATTTTATTATATTACGACCAGTTTCGGTGACTCGGTACACCGGGTCTTAACTGACGCTGAGGGGGTGAACTCTAGTCGTATTATGATCCGATCATTGGCCAACATCTATGAATTGGCTTCGGTAGATTACTGAAAAAATGGTGTAATGTCTGCAACCATCACGGTAAAGCGCTGGCTATAGTACATTCATTTTATTATAAAAGTGAACGGCCTAAATCCCGCAGAAAATCAGTCACAAGGATGGAGATGTTACTGGTAGGTTCGAACAACACACAAATGTTACCGAGATGCTTTGGGAACGCAAATGGGAATCCCTTGACGGAAGGCGACATTCTTTTCGAGGAGCGTTGTTGAGAAAATTTAGAGAATCGACATTTGAAGTTAAATGCAGAACGATTCTACGAGGGTTGCCCAGAAAGTAATGCACCGCATTTTTTTTTCTTCGTCAATTCTTTGTTGAACATTACACACACGAAAGAATGGTGTTTTATCTACGGACCCAATTTTTCCACATAATTTCCATCCTCTTCTATGGCCTTCCTCCAACGTGAAACAAGGGTGTAAATGCCCTGTCAGTACCAGTCCTTGCCCTGGTGGCGGAGCCAGTGATTCACTGTGTGAATCATCTCCTCATTGTACTCAAAATGTCTTCCACACACAGCATCCTTTGATGGCTCAAACAACTGGAAGTCTGAGGGGGCTAGGTGAGGGCTGTAGGGTGGATGGGGTAACATGTCCAACCCTGTTTTGCGATGTGTTCAGCAGTCCTCAGACTTGTGTGGGACCGAGCGTTATCCTGTTGCAGCAAAACATCTCCTGGGTTTCTGTGGCGCCGAAACCCTCGGAAGCGCCTCTTGAGTTTGGTCAATGTGTTGGCATATGCTTCTGAATTAGTGGTTCCGCCTCTTGGTATCTCATCAATGAGAATCACACCTTGACAGTCCTAGAACACGGTGATCATGACCTTAACCAGCGGAAGCATTTGCTTCGAAGTTTTTCTTCTGTGGGGAGTGGGAATGGCGCCATTCCATGCACTGTCGTTTTGTTTCAGTCTCAAAATGGTGAACCCAGGTTCCATCACCTGTCACAGTCTGGGACAAGAAGGCCTCCCCCTCAGCTTCAAAACGTTGCAACAAATCAAGACAAACGTTATTTTTTTTTCTGTGCGAGTTGTGATCCACCGTTAGACAACGCCGGGCCCATCTTGCACAAGAGTGCGGATAATTCCATCCACACCTCTTTTGCTGACTGACAGATGCAGCGCCACCTGCCGAATCGTAATGCGTCTGTCCCCGCGAATGACAACATCAGCTCGCTGCAACACGTCAGGCGTGACAGCCGTGGATGGCCTCCCCGACCGCTGCAAATCGTGGAGCTCCGCCCAACCGCCTTCTGATGACCTCTTCCTCCGTGCCCAGCGACTAACTGTACTTCTGACGACAGCCGATGCTCCACAGACTTTGCACAAGCGTTTGTGTATATTCCCCACAGTTTCTCTCTCTGCAACGAGAAATTCGATGACGGCGCGTTTCTTGTAACATACGTAACCTACAGACGCCATTTTGAAACTGTCCTGCAGCTACACTATGTGTCGGAAGTGACGGAAACTAGGCGCAGTCACTCAGAAGACTTCAAATAATACGTACGTCGCGCTTCGCATTCATAGCATTGTTTTCGGTTGAGAAAAAAAAGGTGGTGCAGTAGTTTCTGGGCAACCCTAATAGTTCAGCCAACATACATTTCGCTAAAGGATTACGAAGATGAGATACGAGAAATTAGGCATATAGAGGGCCTATAGAGAGTTCAGAGTGGAACAGGAGAAAATGTTCAAATGTGTGTGAATTCCTAAGGGACCAAAGTGCTTAGGTCATCGGTCCCTAGACTTACGCACTATTTAAACTAACTTACGCTAAGAACAACACCCACACCCATGCCCGAGGGAGGACTCGAACCTCCGACAGGAGGGGTGGAACAGGAGAGGAAGTAACTAGTTGTGGTAGATGGTACCCTCCGCCACGCACCGTGTAGTGGCTTGCGGAGTGTGTGTGTAGATGAAGAAGACTCCAGGTCCAAGGACTGTATTGGAATCTTCGCACCCACCGTATAGTGGCTTGCAGAGTGTGTGTGTGTGGATGAAAAAGACTCCAGATCCAACCGCTGTATTGCATGGAATGTACACACCACTACTACTACTACGAGATGACTTTTCCGTCTGCAGCTTTCTCTCAGTTTAGAATGCTGTGCCGTGTGCTGCTCGCAGGCCCCGTTACGGAGGTGAGTAAGCGCGCGCTCCACGGCCCGGCCGGTTGGCACGGAGACAGTCGCGAGCTGGCAGGCTATTAGCGCCGGCCAGTGCGAGCGCTCGCCGATAGCGCCGGCCAGGCGGCCAGAGGCAGATTAAAGGCGCGCCAGATAAAAGCCCATTAGGCGGCGTGGGCCCGCTTATTCGCGAGTATCGGACGGACGGCAGTCGTTTGTCGTGTGTCCGGCTAATAGCCGCCTAATTGCAGCCCGCAAGACCACCCGCGCGCGCGCCGCCCGCTGCGGTTTGCGGTCGGCGCCTTGTTATCCTCCCCAGGCGTTACGTAAGCGCTGCCCGGCTCACGGCGAAAGTGCTCTGCTGTAGTGCGCGCAAAATACCGTGGCCGCTACATGCGCAGTCGGCTGGGGAGAGCGGCAGTGGTGGGGGGATCGCTGTAGGGGAAATGCCGTTCTAAACTGAAGCCTACGCTCACATTTTTGGTAAATATTAAGAGGGGTCCCTCCACGTCCACACTTGCGTGGTCTGTCACCTCATCTTTGGTTAGTATGCAAAAAAAAAAAAAACTACCAGAAATGTTACGATTCATTTTCGCCAGATTTGTTAACCATTTCCAGCTTTGAGAGAAGAGTCACGAGTGGGGATTTTTTAGTAGAACCTACTGTTGTGCACATAGTTCCGCGTAGTCAGCACGTACACAACTTTCCCACCAGAGCGCACCCCGCTAAGCACAGCAGCGCAGGCGCAGCGCTCGTCCATCTCTGCACTACGAGATGGCGCTGCCATAGAGACGGACCAAATTCTGCTTCCTCCGATCCACGTATTAATGTGTAACGCAGCCAGTGAGATTGCTGCTAATGTAGAACCTTTTCTCCTCGCGGATCACACTCGCGCAGTGATACATGAACGTGCGAGGTATTATAACGAGTGTACAGACCTCCGATTAGGCAGTCTGCATTTGTCTGCACCAGTCTGTACCTGTCTGCATTTGTCTGCAACAGTCTGTACGAGTTCTACATTTGTCTGTACCAGTCTATAGTCAAGTTTCGCCGGTCGTGGTGGCCGAGCGGTTCTAGGCGCTTCAGTCCAGAACCACGCGACTGCTACGGTCGCAGGTTCGAATCCTGCCTCGGGCATGGATGTGTGTGCTGTCCTTAGGTTAGTTAGGTTTAAGTAGTTCTAAGTTCTAGGGGACTCATGACCTCAGATGTTAAGTCCCGTAGTGCTCAGAGCCAGCCAGTCAAGTTTCAGTCTGCGCCTAATAAGATTACCGTAATCCTGTACATAGCCATGAAGATAAGTGTATAGACACTTCTGTCAAGTATCAGAGATATATGTGAGAATACGATTAACGTACCCATACCAAAAGAAACTTCAGATTGTCAATTGTAAATAGCATCCAGAACCAAGTTAAGTAATTTTTATGCTTGTTATTATTTTAATAAATGTGTGTAAAAATTAATCAAGTTCTGTTTAAAATTGGTCACCGTCAATCTGCTACTCTAAGTGTGCAAGTGGCATTTCTATCGTCTGACCTAACGGCAGAAGATAAACACGCCACGATAAGACCACGAGACATATTGCTGACACTCGCCTACTTCGTTAGAGCGACAAGTCAAATAATCTGATGGTGTGTGTACTGAAGGTCTTACAGTATGCACACCACACCTACGCATTTCTCTTCTTGCCATATTAAAATTTGCTTCTCTTGCCAAAACTCAGCGGATTTTACACAGTCACACCTCACTAACATGTTGTGCAGACGCAACTGCGAGAGAATTCTGAAACAGTTGTTTATTAAGTGGGGAGCTGAGGAAAAGTAATTTCAGCATTTTGTGAAAAGAGCACTTCCTCTGTACAAAATAAATGTGTAATGTCTTCACTCATGTTGTTCCAAAATCCATAGCATTTCTGGTTTCACCAGGTAACGAAGACCCTTAAAAATTACATTCTTCCTTCGGAAAACTCTGTAGTTGGTGGAATAACACGGTAGATAAAGAAGTTTTGCATTATAACCATATGGAAAAATATTCTCCTCTTCGTGCGCTATAATTTGCCAAAATCTCATTTTGATATCTCAAACCGTTCGTGAAATAACGAATGTTGTGGGTATTTCACTCTGACTTTATCGCTGGCGCAGTGCCATCGCAAATGAGTGCGCTACGTCAGATCAATTTTCTCAAGATTGGTGACAGATAGAGACCTACAACCAAGTCTAAAGAAAAATTCAATATCTTAGCTCAATTACGCCCAGTGTTTGACTTCCACTTCATAACTACGACCATTAAGGGGAGGTTAACTATCTTTGGCCCGAAAAAAGCATGTTCTTTGAGAATTTTTTTCTCGGGGTGTGTTGTAAATATCAATGTCAAATTTGGTCAAAATGTTTATTGATATTTTCTCTACAAACTGAAATTTTTTCGACCGGAAATGTCGAAGAGCAAATGCGGAAGTGCCGTCGGAACGAAACAAAATTTCGATGTAGACCTCCACGGCAGTATGTCACAGGTCAGCCGGCTCGTCTGAAATCTAAATTGAGTTGACGTTAGCGAAGTACATAAGATTCTTTGGGAGTTGTAACTGGCTTAAGTTATTTGGACCATAGAAAACAAAATGGCGGCCATTTGAAAAAAGGGCTTTTTTCGTAGTTTTTTCGACTTCCAAGTAAAAATATTTATAGTTGATGGATCGAAATAAAAGTGGTACAACTCCTAGACAATTTTGTTAGCTTAGTCTGAAACAAAGAATTATGCCAATCGGTTGATTAGATTTGAAGTTACCACACTGCGCGATTAAAAAAGGTCATTTCGAGAAAAACTACATATAAATGCAATATTATGTAACTTACGTTCAATCTGCTATTCCGGGTCCATAAACTAGTCCTTCCTCTTCAAGGGCGTTCTGCTCGATCTGGGCCATCCTGCGCTGCTCCAGAGCCGCTCGTACGGCCGGTGACAAGCGGTTTCCAGCCGCTTGCATCCGGTGGTCGTCCGAATGCTTGGCGAGCTGCGTCGAATAGAGTCCCAGGGTAACGGCCATAGTTGTCATGGTCTTCACAATTGCTGAATACCCTTCGTTGAAGCTGCTCACTGCCAGGAAAGCCGCAGTCGCAACAGTCTTCGCACCAGAATGCAAATGCTTGGAGGTTAATTTCCAAACACACGCGTTCGAACTTTCATTTGAATTTTCTGTGTTTCTTCACAAGCACCGGTACAGTAACTCGTCCTCCGGAAGAAAAAAAACTGGTGCGTGGAAAAGGCCGATTTCAGGCAGGTGCATATTTTTGTTCAACCGCGAATAACAAACATTTTCGTTCCGTATTCGGAAAAACCGTTTCAGGGGTAGATTCTAAACACTTTCATGGATCCAAAAATGCAGTTTTAAAAAAATCGATTTTTTGAACCAAAAGATAGTAAACCTCCCCTTAACGAAATGATGTTGTTGTTGTTGTGGTCTTCAGTCCTGAGACTGGTTTGATGCAGCTCTCCATGCTACTCTATCCTGTGCAAGCTTCTTCATCTCCCAGTACCTACTGTAACCTACATCCTTCTGAATCTGCTTAGTGTATTCATCTCTTGGTCTCCCTCTACGATTTTTACCCTCCACGCTGCCCTCCAATGCTAAATTTGTCTTCCCTTGATGCCTCAAAACATGTCCTACCAACCGATCCCTTCTTCTAGTCAAGTTGTGCCACAAACTTCTCTTCTCCCCAATCCTATTCAATACTTCCTCATTAGTTATGTAATCTACCCACCTTATCTTCAGCATTCTTCTGTAGCACCACATTTCGAAAGCTTCTATTCTCTTCTTGTCCAAACTGGTTATCGTCCATGTTTCACTTCCATACATGGCTACACTCCATACAAATACTTTCAGAAACGACTTCCTGACACTTAAATCTATACTCGATGTTAACAAATTTCTCTTCTTCAGAAACGATTTCCTTGCCATTACCAGTCTGCATTTTATATCCTCTCTACTTCGACCATCATCAGTTATTTTACTCCCTAAATAGCGAAACCCCTTTACTACTTTAAGTGTCTCATTTCCTAATCTAATTCCCTCAGCATCACCCGACTTAAATAGACTACATTCCATTATCCATTTTGCTTTTGTTGATGTTCATCTTATATCCTCCTTTCAAGACACTATCCATTACATTCAATTGCTCTTCCAAGTCCTTTGCTGTCTCTGACAGAATTACAATGTCATCGGCGAACCTCAAAGTTTTTATTTCTTCTCCATGGATTTTAATACCTACTCCGAATTTTTCTTTTGTTTCCTTTACTGCTTGCTCAATATACAGATTGAATAACATCGGGGAGAGGCTACAACCCTGTCTCACTCCTTTCCCAACCACTGCTTCCCTTTCATGCCCCTCGAC
This sequence comes from Schistocerca serialis cubense, assembly GCF_023864345.2. Taxonomy (NCBI): domain Eukaryota; kingdom Metazoa; phylum Arthropoda; class Insecta; order Orthoptera; family Acrididae; genus Schistocerca; species Schistocerca serialis. The sequence goes on from NC_064642.1 coordinate 26,821,553, forward strand.
TCTTATAACTGCCATCTGGTTTCTAAACCAGAAATGATGGACACATCGTAATGAACCTGACATATAAAGCTACAAGTAAGAAATTCTTTACCGAATAGTTTCTGTAAAACAGTTTGAGAAAGGGTACAGGGCGTGCACGTCGGTTCTCTCGTCGCCTACTGGCCGAAAGGTGGCGGATACTGTCGGCCTCCCCTTCCGCACAAACAAATGAACTCGCCCAGCGCCTCGGACGAAAACTGCTCACTGCTCACCGGCCACCGTATCACGCGCTACCTGTAACACCGACCTGCAGTAGGATTTTGCAGCATATGAGAGGCTTTCGAGAAGTAATCCCGCACTTTTTGTTCTGAAAGCAGGTCGCTTTTATTGCCACTTCCAATACACCATATTACAAAAAGGCGACAAAAGTCGTCGCATACCTTCTAATACCGTGTCGGACTTTATTTTTCCCAGCGTATTGCAGCAACTCATCTTGGCCTGGACTCCACAACGAGTTGTTGGAAGTCCCCTACAGAAATGTTGAAATATTGCAGCCATCCATAGTTGCGAAAGTGTTGCTGGTGCAGGATTCTGTGCACTAACGGACCTCACAAACGCTCGATGGGATTCGTGTTGGGCGGTCTGGGTGACCAAATCATTCGCTCAAACTGTCCACAATGTTCTTGAAACCATTCGCACACAACTGTGACTCAGAGATATGGCGCACATTCATCCATAAAAATTCTATCGTTGTTTCGGAACATAACCATTTACGGTCAGCGATCGGTTCAGCTGGACCAGAGGACCCAATCTGTTCCATATAAACACAGCCCACGCCATTATGGAGCCACTACCAGCTTGCACACTGCCTCGTTGAAAACTTCGTTGTATGGTTTCGGGGGGTCTTTAGGGTCCAACTGATATGTTCACGAGCCCAGAAGAGAAGCTGCAGGCGATGTCGTCCAACTAGCAAACGCACACGCGTCGGTCGTCTGCTGCCAAAGCCCATTAACGCCAAATATCGCTGCACTGTCCTAACGGATGCATACGTCGTACGTTCCACATTGATTTCTGCGGTTACCTCATGCAACATTGCTTCTCTACAAGCACTAACAACTCTAAGCAAACGCCGCTGCTCTCGGTCGTCCAGTGAAAGCCGTCGGGCAGTGCTTTGTCGGTGGTGAGAGATAATGCCTGGCACGTGGTATCCTCAGCAGGCTCTCGGCGCCGTAGATCGCGAAATACCGAGTTCCCCATCTACAGGGTTATTACAAATGATTGAAGCGATTTCACAGCTCTACAATAACTTTATTATTTGAGATATTTTCACAATGCTTTGCACACACATACAAAAACTCAAAAAGTTTTTTTAGGCATTCACAAATGTTCGATATGTGCCCCTTTAGTGATTCGGCAGCCATCAAGCCGATAATCAAGTTCCTCCCACACTCGGCGCAGCATGTCCCCATCAATGAGTTCGAAAGCATCGTTGATGCGAGCTCGCAGTTCTGTCACGTTTCTTGGTAGAGGAGGTTTAAACACTGAATCTTTCACATAACCCCACAGAAAGAAATCACATGGGGTTAATTCGGGAGAGCGTGGAGGCCATGACATGAATTGCTGATCATGATCTCCACCACGACCGATCCATCGGTTTTCCAATCTCCTGTTTAAGAAATGCCGAACATCATGATGGAAGTGCGGTGGAGCACCATCCTGTTGAAAGATGAAGTCGGCGCTGTCGGTCTCCAGTTGTGGCATGAGCCAATTTTCCAGCATGTCCAGATACACGTGTCCTGCAACGTTTTTTTCGCAGAAGAGAAAGGTGCCGTAAACTTTAAACCGTGAGATTGCACAAAATACGTTAACCTTTGGTGAATTGCGAATTTGCTGCACGAATGCGTGAGAATTCTCTACCGCCCAGATTCGCACATTGTGTCTGTTCACTTGACCATTAAGAAAAAATGTTGCTTCATCACTGAAAACAAGTTTCGCACTGAACGCATCCTCTTCCATGAGCTGTTGCAACCGCGTCGAAAATTCAAAGCGTTTGACTTTGTCATCGGGTGTCAGGGCTTGTAGCAATTGTAAACGGTAAGGCTTCTGCTTTAGCCTTTTCCGTAAGATTTTCCAAACCGTCGGCTGTGGTACGTTTAGCTCCCTGCTTGCTTTATTCGTCGACTTCCGCGGGCTACGCGTGAAACTTGCCCGCATTCGTTCAACCGTTTCTTCGCTCTCTGCAGGCCGACCCGTTGATTTCCCCTTACAGAGGCATCCAGAAGCTTTAAACTGCGCATACCATCGCCGAATGGAGTTAGCAGTTGGTGGATCTTTGTTGAACTTGCACTGTTATGACTGACTGATGTGAGTGCATTTCAAGCACGACATATGCTTTCTCGGCTCCTGTCGCCATTTTGTCTCACTGCGCTCTCAAGCGCTCTGGCGACAGAAACCTGAAGTGCGGCTTCAGCCGAACAAAACTTTATGAGTTTTTCTACGTATGTGTAGTGTGTCGTGACCATATGTCAAGGAATGGAGCTACAGTGAATTTATGAAATCGTTTCAATCATTTGTAATAGCCCTGTATTTCCAGTATGGAATGTCCTATGCGTGTAGCTCCAACGACCATTCCACTGTCAAAGTCTGTTAGTTTCCGTTGTGTCCTATAAATACGACAGAAACCCTGTAAGAGGTATGTGCTGCCTGCGATATGTAAGCTATAAGAGAATCTGAGACCAAAGAGCAGTGTTGACTGCAGTACGAACTGTGTAGTAGTAGCAGTAAGTAGTAGCTATCGAGCAGCCGCCTGTCTGCGCTTGTCAGTCCAGTCTGGTGTATCGTGTTGGCTGGGCCGGTCGCGGTGCAGCGATGCCGGAGCCTGAGTATTATTGTATAAGGTAAAAAGCAGCCTCGCGCATATCTAGTAATATTATGTGAAGTCTCATGTAAATCTTTTAAAAATGTCCTAATAATAATCTTCGTGATATAAAGTAATTTCTAACAAACATTCATTTCAATTTAAAGAATCTACTAATTTCTTCAATCCATGATCATTCCTATTGTTGCAAAAGAAAAATCAGTTGCTTCCTTTCATAAATGACAAATCTATCGGCCAGAATTGCACAGAGCTGTCCCGAAAAATTTTTTATGTAAGAGCAGATATATTCACCGTTTTTATTGAGGTAAGAATTTTTCCTTTTTTATTGGCTCTGAGCACTATGGGACTTAACATCTTAGGTCATCAGTCCCCTAGAACTTAGAACTAATTAAACCTAACTAACCTAAGGACATCACACACATCCATGCCCGAGGCAGGATTCGAACCTGCGACCGTAACAGTCCCGCGGTTCCAGACTGCAGCGCCAGAACCGCACGGCCACCACGGCCGGCCCTTTTTTATTCAGAATGATCTTACAGGGCCATGACGCTGCGCTGCTGTCGTCCAAATTCTACCAGGTTACTGAATTTATTTTTTATTACGGGGTTTAGGAATTTTTCTGCTTCGAGCTTACATTAAACGGGAAACAAATTTTGTGTGGAGGTTAAATGTGAATGAATTTCTGTAGGGAGGTTATAAATGGGAACCAATTTTGTTCTGAGGTTACACTAAAATTAGAATCGCTATCCATAATAATTTATTTCATTACAATTTTTCTGTGGGAAGGTTACAACGTGACTCAACTGAGTACGAATAACATGTCGAGAGCCGGCCGCTGTAGCCGAGCGGTTCTAGGCGCTTCGGTCCGGAACCGCGTGAGGCTACTACGGTCGCAGGTTCGAATCCTGCCTCGGGCATGGATGTGTGTGATGTCCTTAGGTTAGTTAGGTTTAAGTAGTTCTAAGTTCTAGGGGACTGATGAACTCAGATGTTAAGTCCCATAGCGCTATCTCTGCATATCGCTATACCATGACCTTCGTCATCTTAGTGCATTCCCCACTCTTTTGGCGACAGATTCCTACTTTTCAACATAATCTCCGCTCAGTGCGACGGCCTTGCCTCACCTTGCTGGGAGGACCCGTATGCGTGTGTGACACCACTCCCTGGGTCGACGTGGGGGCGTCTTGCTGCATCAGTGGTGGTGGTGGTTGGTGTTTAACGTCCCGTCGACAACGAGGTCATTAGAAACGGCGCGCAAGCTCGGGTTCGGGAAGGATTGGGAAGGAAATCGGCCGCGCCCTTTCAAAGGAACCATCCCGGCATTTGCCTGTAGCGATTTAGGGAAATCACGGAAAACCTAAATCAGGATGGCTGGAAACGGGATTGAACCGTCGTCCTGCCGAATGTGAGTCCAGTGTGTGCTGCATCAGTAACCTCCCCATCACTCCGGTACTGCTTCCCCCTCAGTTTATGCTTCGTTGGGTCGAACAGAGGGACGTTAGAAGATGTGATATCCGGGCTGTAGAGTGGACGAGCAACAACTGTACAATGAAGTTTTGTGAGTTCTCTCTGGTACGCAGACTTCCGTGTGGCCTTGCGTTGTCACGGAGAAGAAGTTCATTTGCATTTTGTGGCCACGAACGCGCTGAAGCCGTTTCTTCAATTTCCTGAGAACGCAAAACGCTTCTGAGTTGACCGCTGCGCCATGAGTGATGACATCAGAATAATCCTTTCAGATCCCAGAAGACTATCGCCATGACCATACCCACTGAAGGTGCGGGTCTGAACTTTTTCTTCGGAGGAGAGGCACCGTGGCGCCGCTCCACGGATTGCCGCTTCGAAGTGATGTACCCATATTTCGTCGCCAGCGACGATTTTCGAGAAAAAATTCTCACGATCATCCTCGTAACGTGCAAGCAATTCCGCGCAGATGGTCCTTCACTGCTCTTTATTGTGTGGTGGTAGGCTGCGATGAACCAAGCGGCCACACATCTTTGAATGCCCCAACTGGTGGACGAATCTGTCAACACTACCAATAGAGATGTCCAGTTGTGCAGCGATGTGTTTGATTTGTGATCCGTCGATCGTTTAGAATGAGTATGTCAGCACGATTCAATATTGCTGAAGTCACAGTGTGTACGGCCGACCGGCACGCGGGGGATCGAATAGGTTCGCGCGACATCGATGAGGTGATGACAGACGCTTCGCCCAACGACTCATCGTGCTTTTGTTCAGTGTCAGGCCCCTGTAGGCATTCTGCAAGCTCCTACGAATACCTGCGATGCTCTAGTTTTCCGAAAAAACTAATTCAGAGACAGTTCTCTGTTTGGAACGCACCTCCGATACAGACGCCATTGAACCGTGACTTATTTTCAAAAAAAATATTCGTAAGAATTTATTTTATTTATTAGCGGTTCATCAAAAACATTAACAAATTTAATCACAGTATGTGAGCGCGGAAGTAGTTGCCAGGGCGTAACTGATGAAATCATAATCAAATTGCCTTTAACAAATGGGAATTTAGTCACTTCAATGCTGCCTAAAGCTTTTTTTAAAAGAAACAGATTTAAAATTGTAATCAGAAAGCACCCTCTAAATATCAAGTTACAATTTATTCAGAGGCAGAAAGAAACAAATTTTTGACTGTATGAGTTTTCCGGCTGAGAACCTTGCCGCTCCCTTTCGACACGGCCGTAGTTACGACCGCTCACAACAACCTCTGAAAGACTACACTGGTGCAAATCTCCAACACACCAGACTACTTTAAACTAAGAGTTTTAACAATTCACACAAGACACAAACTATGCACCCTGTAGGAGGGATGGAAATGGTACAAAACACTAAAATTAAAATATTATCTTTGCCACCGAAGGTGCAACTTGATTTTAACTTCTAAGAAAAGTCTTACGGTGAAAGGGTCGCAACTTTATATACTACAATGACCATTTAAATAAAAGCCCATGGAATGCAAAATGGCTCTGAGCAGTATGGAACTTAACATCTATGGTCATCAGTCCCCTAGAACTTAGAACTACTTAAACCTAACTAACCTAAGGACATCACACAACACCCAGTCATCACGAGGCAGAGAAAATCCCTGACCCCGCCGGGAATCGAACCCCGGAACACGGGCGCGGGAAGCGAGAACGCTACCGCATCCCATGGAGTGCAATCTTATATAAAATTATACGAGGTTGGCCAAACAAGTTAACATGCTCTACAGTACACAGATACCGCCTCTCAAGATGATAGGCAAGATCAAAACATATTTCGGAAATTAGGCCGTTACACTCCAAGCAATAAATTCGTTAACACCAAATCCGACAAACATGACAGAGGCAGCTACTAACGTACGGTATATTGATAGGGAGATTACCGAATAACCCGAACCGCAGGTTGCTCTAACCCGCCCCTACCCCACAAAGGAAAAACGGACCACCCAATTCATAAACAACCACCTTCACGAGGGTGGGCAAACGGAGAAGAATGGTGGGACGGTCCCAAACCAAAACGGCTGGTGACCTCATCAAGAAAACAAGTAGAATTTAACAAGTAAATGAAACAACATACCATCATTCACTTAACTTCTAATAAACTGCGATTTCTGGAGAAGACCTGGCGCAGCACCCCCCAAATCGCTCTCCCGAACCGTCTGCTGCCAGCCGCTTCAACGGACGCAGGAAGGCGCGCCGATCTCCCGTCTCACGGCGTCGCAGCTCGCACCGGCCAGACTGATGTCGTGGGCTGACTCCTGGTCGACCGCGAAGCCACTACCCCCTCCCTATACGGCGCGGCCCACTGGACTCACGTGGCGACCTCACATACGGCGACGCTCAAGCCGGACAAGTCATCTTGTGTCTCAGTGGACGACCGACCGACCGATCGATCCAACCACCTTGACCATTGCCTGAGCAAATTCGAGCAGATCGACAGCCTAACGCGCTGAGGAACTAAGCCCCGACCAAGCGACCATTCGCTGAGTTCTCTTACTGGCAGAATGGAAAGACTCTCATTTTGCCGGCATTAAAAGTTGATCCGAACGAAAGACATACTAGTACTCCGGACGACAGACAGACACTAGCTGCCTCACAACTGCGGAAGAGAGACAGACTAGCAAGCTGGGGACGAGAGACTGACCCAGACTGACCCAAGACTCACCCACTGGCGAGCTCATAGCGCCCCTTGAATTCACGTGAACAGGCAAGCTTTCCGCTTTCCCACCAGAGGCAGACACGAAAGCTGCGATTGACACAGCGTCACCGCCAGAAACGGAGGGCGACTGCTTCACACTACGCGCTGCGGCGCGCTCTTCAAAACAGCAATTTTTACCACGGCTCAGCCATTTTGAAGACTACATACACTATTTGATCAAAAGTATCTGGACACCTGGCTGAAAATGACTTACAAGTTCGTGGCGCTCTCCATCGGTAATGCTGGAATTCAATATGGTGTTGGGCAACCCTCAGCCTTGATGACAGCTTCCACTCTCGCAGGCATACGTTCAATCAGGTGCTGGAAGGGCTCTTGGGGAGTGGCAGGCCATTCTTCACGGACTGCTGGACTGAGCAGAGGTATCGATGTCGGTCGGTGAGGCCTGGCACGAAGTCGGAGTTCCAAAACATCCCGAAGGTGTTCTATAGGATTCAGGTCAGGACTCTGTGTAGGCGAGTCCATTACAGGGATGTTATTGTCGTCTAACCACACAGCCACAGACCGTGAATTATCGTGTTGAAAGATGCAATAGCCATCTCCGAATTGCTCTTTCTGAAGATAGGTTTAAGCCTGATACTAGTCATGAGTAAGCAAATATTTCATTTTATTACTGGCACTTCTACGCAGTCGTAAGTTTCTCAAGTCAGCGTATATAAAATAGTGCAGAAAGTTGTTTAATTTTGTGAGACTTTATTATTTTGCAATGTTCCCCATTAGAAATCCATTAAGTTTGAGTCTTCAGTGGTATTCTTAAGCAAATTTTAAATGGTACATTATGGCTTGACGGTAACAGAATTATCAGTTTCACTCCTAAATACACATTAACTAATTCGCCAAGAGAGCATCCGTCGGATAGGAACAAAGATATTCTTCCCTTCGGTGGTGTCGCAGCGTTTGTTGAGCAGCCTGGCAGGCGTCCGGCCGCATTCAGCGAGCAGCACGCAGAACAGCCTCCACGCGCTCTCCTCTCTGTTTATTGCGGCCGGTTTATTTCCGACTGGCGACAAGTGACCGACAGAGAGCTGTATTTTTAAGCCGTCGGGAGATCGTCGTGACAGGAGCAGAAGGCGTCTGTAAACATCAGCCAATTGGATCCGAAATCCCTCACGCATAATCTGCCCACACGTTCTCCGCTCAGCACCAAGCTCTGCCAATGGAGACTGCATCACTTTCTACGACACTATTTCCGTTGTGGACTGGTGTAATCCACCAAGTTCTCATCGACACGTACCATAGTAGCTTCGGCAGCTCTTAATGAAATTCATCCCCGTCATACACTTCTACAACTCTGATCGTGGATTTTCTACCACAAGGGTTGAAGTAAGTTTCTAAATCCATACGAGAGTTATTCAACATACGGATCGCTGCACAGTGCAGAGCCTTTGAAAATCTATTCACAACGTACATCTACATCTGCATGGATACTCTGCAAAACACATTTAAGTGGCTGGCAGAAGGTTCATCGAACCACCTTCACAATTCTCTATTATTCCAATCTCGTATAGAGCGGGGAAAGAATGAACACCTATATCTTTCCGTACGAGCTCTGATTTCCCTTATTTTATCGTGGTGATCGTTCCTCCCTATGTAGGTCGGTGTCAACAAAATATTTTCACATTCGGAGGAGAATTTCGTGAGAAGATTCCGTCGCAACAAATAACGATTTTCTTTTAATGATGTCCATCCCAAATCCTGTATCATTTCTGTGACACTCTCTCCCATATTTCATGATAATACAAAACGTGCTGCCTTTCTTTCAACTTTTTCGATGTACTCCGTCAGTCCTATCTGGTAAGGATCCCACACCGCGCAGCAGTATTCTAAAAGAGAACAGACAAACGTAGTGTAGGCAGTCTCCTTAGTAGGTCTGTTACATTTTCTAAGTGTCCTGACAAAAAAACGCAGTCTTTGGTTAGCCTTTCCCACAACATTTTCTATGTGTTCCTTCCAATTTAAGTTGTAATATATAGGTATTTACTTGAATTTACGGCTTTTAGATCACACTGATTTATCGTGTAACCGAAGTTTAACGAGTTCCTTTTAGCACTCATGTGGCTGACCTTATTTTGAGTCAACTGCCACTTTTCGCACCATTCAGATATCTTTTCTAAATCGTTTTGCAGTTCGTTTTGGTCTTCTGATGACTACATTAGTCGATAAACGACAGTGTCATCTGCAAACAACCGAAGACGGCTGCTCGGATTGTCTCCTAAATCGTTTATACAGATAAGGAACAGTTAAGGGCCTATAACACTACCTTGGGGAACGCCAGAAATCACTACTGTTTTACTCGATAACTTTCCGTCAGTTACTACGAACTGTGACCTCTCTGACAGGAAATCACAAATCCAGTCACATAACTGAGACGATATTCCATAAGCACGCAATTTCACTACGAGCCGCTTGTGTGGTACAGTGTCAAAAGCCTTCTGGAAATCCAGAAATACGGAATCGATCTGAAATCCCTTTTCAATAGCACTCAGCACTTCATGTGAATAAAGAGATAGTTGTGTTTTACAGGAACGATGTTTTCTAAACCCATGTTGACTGTGTGTAACGTGAACGTAGTTCTTCTATACACAACTTACCTGCAAAGTAATATTTTTTCCGGGCGTTTCATACATAAATACATGCATGCATTAATACTTGTTCCATAGATCATGAATATTGCTGTGTCACTTAAATATAAGTTTTCTTTACACGAAATAATTTTCTTTTTTACTACAGTTGGTACTTCGTATCTAAAAATTCATCTATTGAGTAGAAGGAGTTGCCATTCAGAAATTCTTTCAATTTGTTATTAAATGTTGGTTGGCTATCTGTCAGACTCTTAAGGGTATTTGACAAATGACCAAAGATTTCTGTGCCAGCATAATTCACCCCTTTCTGTGCCAAAGTCAGATTTAACCCAGAATAGTGAAGAGCATCCTTTCTTTAGGCGTTGTAGCTATGCACTTCACTGTTTTTTTGGACTGGGATGGGTTATTAATAATAAATTTCATAAGCGAAAAGATGAATTGCGAAGGTACTGTGAATATCCCGAGAGTGTGTTTAACGAGCATGGCGCTCTCATTTAAGTATATGGCCGAAAGAGTCAGCCTACAGGAATTGTGAAACGAACCGTATCGTCCAGCACCGCGTGCGACAAAGGGCGCAGATTCAACACGAGATGGAGAAACTCACAGGCGTCTATTGTCTATTGAGGCCTAAGTGCTGTAGTGTGCGAGTGAGACAGACGCGAACCTACGTCATAGGGAGAGCGAGTAGAAGGCGTTTGTGGCCAGGGACACGTAGCACTGTTAAATATGGCAGGCCTAAGATCGGCCATAAAGGGCAACATTTATGGAAACTATTTAATTCTGTAGTAATTCAGAGAATGAAGCCACAGTAATTGTAATCTGACATTCTCCATAAATATTCATGGTGATCCCAATAAAACTTGAATCTTGATCATATCTATAATAGTTTAGGATTTACTGTTAAAGTGAAATTAACATGTTTTGTAACAAAGTCTTGAATGCTAAAATCTGAATGCTTTGGTCGATCGTAACGACCGACATGTCATAAAGAAGCGCATTATTAAAATAACAAATGTTGTAAATATCAACATTCACTTATGTCGTATGGTATTATGTTTTGGGGTAACTCTTCCCATTCTAGAAGGATATTTTTGGCTCAGAAACGGGCGGTTCGGGCAATAAGTGGTGTGAGTTCACGAACCTCTTGTCGACCTCTGTTCACGAGTCTGGGTATTTTGACATTGGCCTCTCAATATATATATTCCTTATTGTCGTTCCTTGTTACCAATATTATCTTATTCCCAAGAATAAGCAGCTTTCACTCGGTTAATACTCGGCAGAAATCAAACCTTCATTTGGATCGGAATTTCTTAACTCTCGTGCAAAAAGGTGTGCAGTATACTGCTGCATCCATTTTGTATCAGCTGCCACTCGAATTCAAAAATCTTAGCAGTAATCCACGCGCTTTCAAATCGAAACTCAAGAGTTTCCTCATGGGTCACTCCTTCTATTCTGTCGAGGAGTTCCTTGAAAAATTAAGCTGATTCTTACTGTATTGCTGATAGTGTTTACTGACTTTTTTTTCAGGTTCATGAACATTTATTTTTATATGTTATTACTTTTATGTTGTAAGTTGATGTATTGACACGTTCCATGACCTTGGAGATTTGTTCCTCAATTTAGTCCTACGGAACTTGACGTGTAAATAAATAAATAATAAATAAATAAACTCTGTAACTTCATTTGTTTAAAAGATATAGTAAGTTTAAGTTATCAGTGTTTTCATTTAAGCATCAGATCATCATTTCCTCCACACAAAACACATTGAACGATGACAGCATGACACCTTATTAAATTATTAGGTTAAAGAATATTTGCTGTAAAGTTTAGTGCATAATAGATACTTTTGTTCTTTATTTATTTATCAGAAAGAACGTTGGTGCAGTGCTACTGGCTGCGACATTCAAAGTTAAAAAGGAAACTGTACTGGTTTTATGTAAAAGAATTTAACGTTCATTATGTAATGGATATTATTGTTACTTTATTTAGAACGTGCAAGTGGTCAAGCTTTGATTATTTAAATATGTCAAAATGTGAAGTAATGTAGAATAAGCTGTAGCCAATCAGATGGACGGATTCAGGAAAGGGAACTGTGTAAGAGGTCCGAGCAGATGTAATTTCGATGTATTGCTCATGCGCTGCCTGCGATATGCAAGGTCTCTGACCGGAGAGCAGTGTTGACTGCAGTAGGAACTGTGTAGCTGTAGCAGTAAGTTGTTGCTAGTCTGCAGTCTGCTCTTGTCTGGCCTGGTGTATCGTGTTGGGTGGGCGGGTCGCGGTGCAGCGATGCCGGAGCCTGAGTATTATTGTATAAGGTAAAAAGCAGCCTCGCGCATATGTAGTAATGTCATCTCAAGTCCCATGTAAATATTTTTTAAAAAATCTCGTAATAATAATCTTTCTCATAAAAAGTAACTTTAAACAACCATTCATTTCAATTTAAAGAATTTACTAATTTCTCCCATCCATGATCATCCCGATTGTTGCAAAAGAAAAATCAATTGCTTCCTTTCATAAATGACAAATATATCGGCCAGCATTGCACAGGGCTGTGCCAGAAAGCATTATTTTAAGAGCAGATATATATACGCTATCCGGCGACTTTATTCAGAATGATCTTTCAGGGCCATGACGTAGCACTGCTGACGTCCAAAATTTACCAGGTTAAATTCATAGTCAATTATTGAAAAGTCATAAGTGAGTGACAATTTAATTGAGAGGTTAGTTACATTGTATTATTACCAGGTTACTGAATTTATTTTTTTGTTGGAACGTTACACATGAGTGTGAACGATATAATTATAATTTTTACTGTTGAGAAGTTTAGGAATTTTTCTGTTTTGAGGTTACGCTAAATGTGAATGAATTTTGTGCGGAGGTTAAATGTGAATGAATTTTGTGCGGAGGTTAAATGGGAAAGAAATTTTGTTCTGAGGTTACACTAAATTAGAATCATATTCATATTATTTACTTAAATTTTGTGGGGAGGTTACAACTGCCCTAGTCAGTTGAGCGATATTTGGCGGGCGGGAAACGCGGCCGGGAATGGGCAGAGGGACAGTTAGGCTGGAGACACCAAAGTGAACAGTTCGGATTCAGACGCGAAAGCCGATAGTCGGTCTTTAGACAGCTAGGAAGTGAAACGACTTAGAAAATTTCACGTTGTGTCGTATCGTGGGACTTAGTCTCTGAGCGATGAGCAGCCGCGCGCCTGGTGTGAACTCTAAACTTTTCGCGTAGATAAACTCTATTTCGCGATGAGACTGTGATTGATCGAACTGTATCAAACCGATATGCGCTCGAGTGTAACAGTAACTCTAAAACGACCACTTTCGCTATTAGTTTGCTTTCTGAATAAACATTATTCTAACCAAATCGCAAATGTGTGGCCTACATCATTTATGGATCGTTAATTTATTTCCCCATATTATTATTACTGTTATTATACGTTACATTAACTTTGTTTCATACAATTTCGCAAGCTTGCCATCAGCCAGACAATTTAACCAAAGGGTCAAAAGTGTCTAATTTAGGGCGTGTAATGCGACACGTGCGGTTCAACCCCTAGACGAGTTTGAGCCAAGAAATTTAGACGGAGAGGAACCGCATGTGAGCCCCAACATCATCTGGGATGTTAGCTCGCACGAGTTCCTTCAGTAAATGTCTGTAAGGCGATCTTGTGTGGGGCGTCTACCTATAATTCTGATTACACGCTTTTGTAATACTTTCTCTCTTAATGATGAAATTACCCTACAATATGAAGCTATATGAAAGCAGTGAATGAAAATAGGCATAGTAGCCTAATTTACTGATTTGTTTATCACTAAAATTTGCAATAACCCTAATAGCGTAAGTAGCTGAACCTAGACGTTTCAGCAAATCAACGTATTTCTTGCAATTCAATTTCTCATCAACGCACACACCCAAAAATTTTGAATATTCTGCCTCAGCAACAGACTTCTGTCCATAATCTCTATTTATCATTGGTGTTATGCCTTTTACTGTACGGAATTGTATATACTGTGTTTTCTCAAAATTTAGTGAGAATCCATTTGCAGAGGACCACTTAATAATTTTCTGAAAGACATTATTTACAATTTCCTCAGCTAATTCTCGTTTTTTGGATGTGATTACTATACTGGTATCACCATCAAAAAAAGAACCAGCTTTGCTTCTTTATGAATATAGGGTGGCAAGTCATTAATATATATTAAGAACAATATTGGACCCAAGACTGAACTGTAGGTAAAACTGAAATTTCTGTTTGAATTCTTAGACTCAGCTGTTGAAACTCTCACTACAGTAATAATGACGTTGGTAAGACTCGGTTCAGGAATGTACACACAATACAATAACTGAGTAGCGCAGTAACTGATTCTGACTGAGCGTTTAAGGAGACCAAACAGCTAAGGTCATCAGCCTCCTATTCACGCCAGCCCCTCTCCCTAAGCAGAAGCAATGTACGCTCTCTGTCCGTGTACAGAGTAAATTCTGTGTGCGAGTGTGAAAAAGTGTTCTAAATGTTTGCGTAGCGTGTATCTGAGGCAGAACATGGCAACTAGCCTGCTATACACCTAGTGGGCTGTGAGGAACCGCCTAAAAACCACATCCAAGCTTGCCGGCACACCGAGGAGATTTCATCAGAGCCAGCATTCCTTCCCGTAGCAGAAGCAGTTACGTCAACGCGTGCGGCTACCTGAACGAGTCGCACTAACATGTATACTCCCTTTTAAACTCGTTTGTGTATTTCCCGATGCATTTTTATTCAATAATGAAGGCTAAGATTTCTGAAACGATTGTTGAAAATTCTTACTTTAATAATTACTGATTTTCTAATAAAATTTGTCGAAATAATATTTCACAAACCAAAAACGTACGAGCACGAACTCTCTACCTAAAATTCGCGTTAGAGAATCTTTGTCATCGGCTAATCGATGATTTTGCGAAGATCTCATAATAAGTGAGACTCTGAATCAAAATAGTGGATGCAGGATTGAGCTATAATGAACAATAACGTAATTATGCTCCCGTTTTGATCCAACATCGATTCCCTCATGTTTCTAGCATGCAAATATCTACGCACACATTTTTATTGAAATCAGTATTGTCTATTCCAAGTACAAGCATGAAAATAAGTATCGCTTGTGCAGAACATGTATTCAGTTACTCAGCGTATTTGTAAGATGCAAAATTTTATCCTTATGAAGTCTTATGATACCCTGAAAAAAAATGGTTCAAATGGCTCTGTGCACTATGGGACTTAACATCTGAGGTCATCAGTCCCCTAGAACTTAGAACTACTTTAACCTAACTAACCTAAGGACGTTACACACATCCATGCCCGAGGCAGGATTCGAACCTGCGACCGTAGTAGTCGCGCGGTTCAAGACTGAAGCGCCTAGAACCGCTCGGCCGCACTGGCCGGCCTTATGATGCTCTGAAAGCATTTACTTTATTTAAATAAGCACAAGATGACAAAGCGAGCGAATGTTATTTGAAACTTTATTGTTTCCGATTAATGGAGTAGAAGTCGTCCACATCAATTTAACTAAAAATGTAATACCTCATTTACGTTATACAATCCATTAATTATGTTGTTCCCCCCATGAACCATGGACCTTGCCGTTGGTGGGGAGGCTTGCGTGCCCCAGCGATACAGATGGCCGTACCGTAGGTGCAACCACAACAGAGGGGTGTCTGTTGAGAGGCCAGACAAACATGTGGTTCCTGAAGAGGGGCAGCAGCCTTTTCAGTAGTTGCAGGGGCAACACTCTGGATGATTGACTGATCTGGCCTTGTAACATTAACCAAAACGGCCTTGCTGTGCTGGTACTGCGAACGGCTGAAAGCAAGGGGAAACTACGGCCGTAATTTTTCCCGAGGGCATGCAGCTTTACTGTATGATTAAATGATGATGGTGTCCTCTTGGGTAAAATATTCCGGAGGTAAAATAGTCCCCCATTCGGATCTCCGGGTGGGGACTACTCAAGAGGGCTTCGTTATCAGGAGAAAGAAAACTGGCGTTCTACGGATCGGAGCGTGGAATGTCAGATCCCTTAATCGGGCAGGTAGGTTAGAAAATTTAAAAAGGGAAATGGATAGGTTAAAGTTAGATATAGTGGGAATTAGTGAAGTTCGGTGGCAGGAGGAACAAGACTTTTGGTCAGGTGATTACAGGGTTATAAGTACAAAATCAAATAGGGGTAATGCAGGAGTAGGTTTAATAATGAATAAAAAAATAGGAGTGCGGGTTAGCTACTACAAACAGCATAGTGAACGCATTATTGTGGCCAAGATAGACACAAAGCCCATGCCTACTACAGTAGTACAAGTTTATATGCCAACTAGCTCTGCAGATGATGAAGAAATTGATGAAATGTATGACGAGATAAAAGAAATTATTCAGGTAGACGAAAATTTAATAGTCATGGGTGACTGGAATTCGTCAGTAGGAAAAGGGAGAGAAGGAAACATAGTAGGTGAATATGGATTGGGGGGAAGAAATGAAAGAGGAAGCCGCCTGGTAGAATTTTGCACAGACCACAACTTAATCATAGCTAACACTTGGTTCAAGAATCATAAAAGAAGGTTATATACCTGGAAGAATCCTGGAGATACTAAAAGGTATCAGATAGATTATATAATGGTAAGACAGAGATTTAGGAACCAGGTTTTAAATTGTAAGACATTTCCAGGGGCAGATGTGGATTCTGACCACAATATATTGGTTATGAACTGCAGATTAAAACTGAAGAAACTGCAAAAAGGTGGGAATTTAAGGAGATGGGACCTGGATAAACTGAAAGAACCAGAGGTTGTAGAGAGTTTCAGGGAGAGCATAAGGGAACAATTGACAGGAATGGGGGAAAGAAATACAGTAGAAGAAGAATGGGTAGCTCTGAGGGATGAATTAGTGAAGGCAGCAGAGGATCAAGTAGGTAAAAAGACGAGGGCTAATAGAAATCCTTGGGTAACGAAAGAAATATTGAATTTAATTGATGAAAGGAGAAAATTTAAAAATGCAGTAAATGAAGCAGGCAAAAAGGAATACAAACGTCTCAAAAATGAGATCGACAGGAAGTGCAAAATGGCTAAGCAGGGATGGCTAGAGGACAAATGTAAGGATGTACAGGCTTGTCTCACTAGGGGTAAGATAGATACTGCCTACAGGAAAATTAAAGAGACCTTTGGAGAGAAGAGAACCACTTGTATGAATATCAAGAGCTCAGATGGCAACCCATTTCTACGGAAAGAAGGGAAGGCAGAAAGGTGGAAGGAGTATATAGAGGGTTTATACAAGGGCGATGTACTTGAGGACAATATTATGGAAATGGAAGAGGATGTAGATGAAGATGAAATGGGAGATACGATACTGCGTGAAGAGTTTGACAGAGCACTGAAAGACCTGAGTCGAAACAAGGCCCCGGGAGTAGACAACATTCCATTAGAACTACTGATGGCCTTGGGAGAGCCAGTCATGACAAAACTCTACCATCTGGTGAGCAAGATGTATGAGACAGGCGAAATACCCACAGACTTCAAGAAGAATATAATAATTCCAATCCCAAAGAAAGCAGGTGTTGACAGATGTGAAAATTACGGAACTATCAGTTTAATAAGTCACAGCTGCAAAATACTAACGCGAATTCTTTACAGACGAATGGAAAAACTAGTAGAAGCGGCCCTCGGGGAAGATCAGTTTGGATTCCGTAGAAATGTTGGAACACGTGAGGCAATACTAACCTTACGACTTATCTTAGAAGAAAGATTAAGAAAAGGCAAACCTACGTTTCTGGCATTTGTAGACTTAGAGAAAGCTTTTGACAATGTTAACTGGAATACTCTCTTTCAAATTCTGAAGGTGGCAGGGGTCAAATGCAGGGAGCGAAAGGCTATTTACAATTTGTACAGAAACCAGTTATAAGAGTCGAGGGGCATGAAAGGGAAGCAGTGGTTGGGAAAGGAGTGAGACAGGGTTGTAGCCTCTCCCCGATGTTTTTAAATCTGTATATTGAGCAAGCAGTAAAGGAAACAAAAGAAAAATTCGGAGTAGGTATTAAAATTCATGGAGAAGAAGTAAAAACTTTGAGGTTCGCCGATGACATTGTAATTCTGTCAGAGACAGCAAAGAACTTGGAAGAGCAGTTGAACGGAATGGACAGTGCCTTGAAAGGAGGATATAAGATGAACATCAACAAAAGCAAAACAAGGATAATGGAATGTAGTCAAATTAAATCGGGTGATGCTGAGGGATTAGATTAGGAAATGAGACACTTAAAGTAGTAAAGGAGTTTTGCTATTTAGGGAGTAAAATAACTGATGATGGTCGATGTAGAGAGGATATAAAATGTAGACTGGCAATGGCAAGGAAATCGTTTCTGAAGAAGAGAAATTTGTTAACATCGAGTACAGATTTAAGTGTCAGGAAGTCGTTTCTGAAAGTATTTGTATGGAGTGTAGCCATGTATGGAAGTGAAACACGGATGATAACCAGTTTGGACAACAAGAGAATAGAAGCTTTCGAAATGTGGTGCTACAGAAGAATGCTGAAGATAAGGTGGGTAGATCACGTAACTAATGAGGAGGTATTGAATAGGATTGGGGAGAAGAGAAGTTTGTGGCACAACTTGACTAGAAGAAGGGATCGGTTGGTAGGACATGTTTTGAGGCATCAAGGGATCACAAATTTAGCATTGGAGGGCAGCGTGGAGGGTAAAAATCGTAGAGGGAGACCAAGAGATGAATACACTAAGCAGATTCAGAAGGATGTAGGTTGCAGTAGGTACTGGGAGATGAAGAAGCTTGCACAGGATAGAGTAGCATGGAGAGCTGCATCAAACCAGTCTCAGGACTGAAGACCACAACAACAACAATTATGTTGTTAATGAAATGCTTGTGAGTCTCATTTGACATATTTCACAGGACTCGCTATTCTAATATACGAGTTGAAATTCGTCCTTCGTTGTAAAAACGACCCATTTTGGTCGGCCTCTTAACGCTTTCCGGCACAGGAAAGGATATCCTATGTTCAGTGGTCTATTTCAACAGCAGGTTCCGCCTACACATCTCTCTGCAGGAAAAGTTTACCATCTTGTTACACACGTTCAGCGTTGCTGCCTCGGAATATTTGCTTGTGCAGTGCAGCTGAGCTGCACTACGAACAAACACACACACACACAAAACACAAACTTACAGAGAGATATCTTGCACACGGCAACGTAGCCATCACGTGTAGTGTCTTCAGATTAGAGAAAAAAAGGAAAAAAAGAAAAAAAATCATTCTCCACAGAAAGAATGTACGATTGTCGCTGATATCAAGCAAATGTACACACAGGTATTTCCAGTGAACTGTAATACACAACGTGGTGCAATCCACGATAACATTAGGACATTTTAATAACTATGTTGCCAGAAACACAAAAAATGAGCAACGTCAAGTGCTGCGCTCCAGCATCAAGCATTTCTCAAAAAAAAAAAAAAAAAGAAAAAAAAAAAACCAGAAAGAAATCATCATTTTCACAAAAATGAACACCGCCACGGGTAGCTCATCACGCGAACAACGCTATTACAGCCCACACAGTAAGAATAAGTGCACAAAGGTGAAGAGCTTCACGTAATACGCACAGTAAATCTGTGATGGATCGAAAAGAGCCGCTATGGTTCATTATCAACCGTATGAGAAAGCTACTCCGAAAGCAAAGAGAGCTCCACTGCAGATGTAAAGGCTAACGCTAGTTTCACAACAATTTCCGCAAACGTAACGTCATTTTAACGTCACACACAATATCAACAACCGCATGATCGGCTACCGACTTCCTTTAGCATTCAACACGGGCCTCTCATAAAATTTCACGCCCGCCTACCAGAGATTTACAAAAAAACATCATTCTTGGAATTATTTATTATAATTATTGCTATAATAAAATGTCACGTAATGATTCATTCACGGTTAGTGCCTTCATATAAGACTGCTCTCTTAGGACTAAGTTATTATTGTCAGTAACTCATAAATTAAGAATGAAACGGATGATTGAAAATTTACCTCAAACACATTAGTGTTATCGTTAAATGTCGCTTAATAACACACCAGCGATACGAGCCTTCAAGACAGAATATGATAATGAAGACCGGAGTGAAACACTGCCTCATTAAGTGCTAGCGCAATGAATAACGTCGTTGTTTCTGCAGTCACAAGTTTTTAGTTCGCATCCCGTCACACGCAATTTTTTTTCATGTTAGCTTTGTTAACACGTTCTGTTACCGTCTTGCACCTTGTCACGGTACGTGCGGCTTCTTCCGTCGGAGGTTCGAGTCCTCCCTCGGGTATGGGTGTGTGTGTTGTTTAGTTAGTTAGTTTAAGTTAGATTGAGTAGTGTGTAGGCCTAGGGACCGATGACCTCAGCAGTTTGGTCCCATAAGACCTTAACACAAATTTAAAATGTGTTACCGTCTTATGAACGTAATACATGTATGTTTTGCAGTATTGGATGTTACTTGCATTCAGTCTGATCTGAGAAGGAAAGAGAAAATAAATATTTAACGATTTCCGGGTGTGTGGTTAGGCAGGAACCTAAAGGGACAGCTTAAATTACTGTGAGTGAAATTCAAATTCTTCCTAGTCACAAAGGCGATTGCCGATCTTGCGGTCATCGACATTCCGCGTGACGTCAAAATGACGTCACGTTTGCGGGAACTGTTGTGAAACGAGCATTACCCAGATTTAAACGCAACCAAGTACACAAACAAACAAAAAACTCAGTGAATCCAAAATTAGCGTAAGGAGGGCCATCCGTGAAGCGTCCAACGAATTCGACAGTAAAATTCTACCTGCCGACCTAACAGAAATTACTACAACGTTCTCATCTTATGTTTAGTCAGGAAAAGGACCGAAGCCATCTGCCCAATCAATCTGTGAGCATACTGGTGTCGAAACGGAGGAAGAAACACAGATGACTGAAATACTAAACTCCTTTTTTCTAAAATGTTTCACTGAGCAAGAGGATAATCTACCCAATCAATCTGTGAGCATACTGGTATCGAAACGGAGGAAGAAACACAGATGACTGAAATACTAAACTCCTTTTTTTCTAAAATGATTCACTGAGCAAGAGGATACTGCGATTCCCCCTTAAGTCGTCGCGCGAACATCAAAACGACTACTTATGAACACCGAAAATCTCCGCATAAATCAACATGGATTCTGCAAACAACGATCTTGTGAAACCCAGCTCGCTCTTTTCGTCCACTAAACACAGAAATCAGGAGATACCGGCATCTCCAGGCTGACGCCTAATTCCTTGACTTCGAGATGGTGTTCAGTACAGCTCCGCACTGCTGCCTAATGAACAAAATATCAGGCCAGCAACGTGTCTGAATTGAAGAGTTCCTAGCAAACAGAACATAGCACATCATCCTTAACTGGAAGAAATCTTTATACCTAAAAGTAATTTTGGGAGTGTCCAAGGGAACATTATATACCAATACTTTTCACTTTATATATAAATGACCTAGTGCTTAACTTCGGAAGGTCCACGAGTCTTTTCGCAGCTGATGGTGCTGTGTACCGAAAAGTCGCATTTCTAAAAAATTGTAGCGAATTGCAGGATCTTTGCAAAAACAGATATAATGTCTGATGGGATAACCGCAATCCCTGGTTTTTCCAATGTTATTTATAATCCGTCTTGACTGCAAAAATTGTTTATTCACATGACCGGTTTCGGTTCCTCTAGAACCATCTTCAGATCTGTAACGATAATGATACTAATTTACTATTTCACAAATGCAAACCTTTTTCATCCTATCCAATCAACATCAAATGTACAAGAACGTACCTGCAATTTCGGTTACAGGAGTAACCCGTCCATACGCAGCAACCTCCACATGCTGCATCACATAAAATTGGTTGTCTGGAAGACGCGTGCAGCGCCTGGCGTCATTGACGGGGCCCTCCTGCGCGGCCCTCTTGCCCACGGCGATGGACTTCAGACAACTGACCGGATCGCGGCACAACACCGAATTGGCGGGAACCACGGAAGCAGACCATGGAGGAAAACAAGTCTACACCAGCACCTTGGATATAGAAATCGCCCTTTGTGTTTAGATCGTATAAAAATGATAATTTTACTGTGTATGTTAATATTGACAAGCACAGATTTTAACATCTACGGATTTTAATTAAGTACCGGTATTTTTAGAGATAAAAGTAAATTACAAAAATCTACTTAATCAGTATGTGCATATGTAAAGTAACAACTGTACCAGACGCCACCTGTCAGTAATAGTTTTATAATTAATATAAATGACGTGCATTCTGCCAACCAATTTTATGTGACGCAGCGTGTGAAGGTTGCTGTATATGGACGGGTTACTCCTGCAACCGAAATTGCAGGTACGTTCTGGTACATTTGATGGTGATTGGATAGGATGAAAAAGGTTTGCATTTGTGAAATAGTAAATTAGTATCATTATCGTTACAGATCTGAGGATAGTTCTAGAGGAACCGAAACCGGACATGTGAATAAACAATTTTTCGACTCAAGACGGATTATAAATAACAATGGAAAATTTCAGGATCACCTGCACAGAATCGACGCTTTATGCAAGGATTAACAGCCAATCGTCAACATACACAAATGTGTCATATTCTGCACACATAGGCAGAAAACTCATAATGATATTATTACACGATCGCAGGACGATCAACGGAAGCAGTCACATCAATTGAATATTTGAGAGTGGGCATACGGAGTTTTTAAAGTGGAACGACCACATAAAGTAAGGCAGGTGCCAGACAGATTCATTGGAAACATTCTCTGGAAGTGCAGTGCAACCAAAAAGGGGATAGCTTACAGAACTCTCGTTCCACCAATATTTGAGTGCTGCTCGTCAGTCATGGATCCGTATCATACGAAAGAGATCCAAAGAAGAGCAGCTTCTTTCGCTACAGGTCCGTTTAGCAAGCGTGAAAAAGACCCGGAGATTCTCAGTCAACTCCAGTGGCAGACAATGCAAAAGAGGCGTTCTACATCAGGGTACTGTTTACGCTCAAATTCTGAGAGCCTTCGTTCCTAGAAAAGTCATAGTATTGCTGCCTCCTACGTCCTTTACATGTCACGAAAAGATTGTGGCGCAGTATTTCAGGGGAAGTGGTACTTGGCTGCCGGTTGTGTAAGCGTGGGCTGCTGAGAAATGTTTTGTTTTCTTAATAACAGTTTATAATGTCAGAGCGCATAGATAAATAAGTAAGTAAAACACTTGCGCTTCATCTTGGTACCAGATAACTTCAAATGAAACATTAACTGGAAAAAAAATTAATACTCATCGCACAGAAGTAAAATAATAAAAACTTCGAAGGGGTTATTAAGAACATACACTAGTACTTAACCTAGGATACATGTATACACATTATTCGTAACAAATATGGCTTCCGCCTGCAGAAACTAACTTTACACGGGGGCTGCAGAAATAATACTGCGCCACAACGCTAGCGTATCAAAACAAACAGTCACACCCAACTACAGTAAACACTCAAACCACAAACACATTTTAACCAAACACACCAAATAGAAATAACACACATGATCTAGTCGCATTAATGTGAAAGTATTCTTTAAGATGTTTTACTACTCATATAACTGTGAAGTCTTAGAGTAAAATATGCAAAGCTGAGTAATTGAAAGATGTTGACTGAAAACAACTTAAGCTTATTTGAGATGGAGATACGTGAATTTCGGTGTAGGACAAGAGAACTATGTAAAATTTAATTTTGAATGGAAATACGTGGAGCTCACACTACACGATGAGAAACACAGACTAGTCGGTATTTCAGACAATTTGTCTGTGAGAAAGCAATCTGTTTCAATTAAATTAACGACTCATAAAAGAGACCAAAGATTTCAAGTTTAACTCAGCTTCTTTAAGCCATGACAACAGTACACTTTTCCATAAAGTTCTCACACCTGGACAAGTTAGCGAAATATTTTTTAATAACTTGTCTGTGTACAACTGCCTTCTTTGACACTTGTTTCAACTATAAGAGAAAACCACATCTTGTACTCGTATTATAAAATTTCTGCAGCAAACTTCAACCCTATGCAATGTTCTAACAATAATAAGGTAAACAATTACAAATATAAAAAGCGGATTACATCAAAAGTTGGCCTTTGTCGTTCTCTCATTAATATAATTTCATTTCACAATATTTTCCCTCATAACGTATAATTACAATATCATTTTTTAAATAACGCTGTTTCCACTACAGGACAGGCCATTTTCCACCCTTTTCAAATCAAAGTATACTGCCACACTGTCCAACACACACTGCTTGCTACTCTCTGACATAGTCTGACTAACGTCTCTGGTTTCAAATACAGTCTGACAAAGAATACTGTCATATTGATACTATAGAGTCTGAGAACATCTATCAAATTCAAAACTTCATTCACAGTAATGGTCAAAACTTCCGTAAATAATGACAAACTAGACAGCCCTCTTTCAAATATGACCACCGTGTGTGATCGATGGAGGAAGAGCTTAGTGTTTAACGTCCTGTCGACAACAAGGTCATTAGACACAGAGCACAAGCTCATATTAGGGAAGATTGGGGAAGGAAATCGTCCATTCCCTTTCAAAGGAAACATCCCAGCATTTGCCTGAAGCGATTTAGGGAAATAATGAAAAACCTAAATCAGGAGGGCCAGACGCAAGTTTGAAACATCGTTCTTCCGAATACGAGCCCAGTGTGGTAGCCACTGCGCCATCTCGCTCGGTATGACCGACGTCAACGTGCAATAACCACTCACAGATGGCTGGTGGCAGCGCCAGCAGTGGAGGGTACATAAAACATGCCGGGAGGACTCTGAAAACAGTGCAGGCGTTGTCGCAATGCGGAAACAGTGATTTATCTGACGTCCCAAAGCGCATGAGCATTGGCGCGCCGGCCGTGTGGCCAAGCGGTTCTAAGCGCGTCAGTTTGGAACCGCGTGACCGCTATGGTCGCAGGTTCGAATCCTGCCTCGGGCATGGATGTGTGTGATGTCCTTAGGTTAGTTAGGTTTAAGTAGTTCTAAGTTCGAGGGGACTGATGACCTCACAAGGGAACCTCCCCATCGCACCCCCCTCAGATTTAGTTATAAGTTGGCAGAGTGGATAGGCCTTGAAAAACTGAACACAGATCAATCGAGAAAACAGGAAGAAGTTATGTGGAACTATGAAAAAAATAAGCAAATTACACAAAGTGAGTAGTCCATGTGACATAAGCAACATCAAGGAGAGTGTGAGCGTAGGAGCGCCGTGGTCCCGTGGTTAGCGTGAGCAGCTGTGAAACGAGAAGTCCTTGGTTCAAGTCTTCCCTCGCGTGAAAATTTTAATTTTTTGTTTTCAGACAATTATATCTGTCCGTCTGTCCGCCCGATGCGATCACTTTTTTGGGAGTGATAATCACATCCACAAGAAAACCTAAATCGGGCAAGGTAGAAGAATCTTTTGACCCATTCGCCAAGTGTACAAGTTAGGTGGGTCGATAACATATTCCTGTCATATGACGCACATGCCGTCACCAGTATCGTATAGAATATATCAGACGTGTTTTCCTGTGGAGGAATCGGTTCACCTATGACCTTGCGATCAAATGTTTTCGGTTCCCATTGGAGAGGCACGTCCTTTCGTCTACTAATCGCACGGTTTTGCGGTGCGGTCGCAAAACACAGACACTAAACTTATTACAGTGAACAGAGACGTCAATGAACGAACGGACAGATCATAACTTTGCGAAAATAAAGAAAGTACATTTTTCACTCGAGGGAGGACTTTAACCAAGGACCTCTGGTTCCGCAGCTGCTCACGCTAACCACGGGACCACGGCGCTCCTGAACTTCCGTCGTCCATGTTGTTGCCTATGTTGCTCAAGGACTACTCAGTTTGTACATTTTGCTTATTTTTTTCGTAGTTCCACACAACTTCTACCTGTTTTCTCGATTGATCTGTGTTCAGTTTTTCAAGGCCTATCCACTGTTCCAACTTATAACTAAATCTGAGGGGGGGGGGGGGTGATGGGGAGGTTCCCTTGTCAGTAGTTAAGTCCCATCGTGCTCAGAGCCATTTGAACCATTTTTTTAGCATTGGCTTTCGGGCCAAGTGTGGAGGCTTTTCTGAAATGGCTAAGTTTGCACACTGTTAGCGTGCCACCGTGCATGGAAAAATACCGCTATCGAAATATGATGCCAAAGCAACTGTTGGCACCATGGGCAATAGATGTAAGAGGTGAACGACAGCTGTAGAGATGTGTACGGATGAAAGAATGTGCAACTTTTGAGCAACTGGCTGCCCAGATGAACTGAGGGGCTACCAGCAGCGTGTACTCAATGAGCGTTCAGTGTACATTGCTGCTTACGAGCCTCTGCAGCAGGTGACTGGTTCGTGCACCCATGCTGACTGCTGTTCATCAGCGACAAAGACTGGAGTTGGCCCTCTGATACTGCTAATGGACGACCACTCAGTAGCGACAGGTGACCTTGACAGATTGCATGGCACTCTCACTTCTGATTCGGTGTTATGCCACTTCGTGTTTGTAGGGAATACGATCTTTACCGCGATTTGACTTCATAAATTATGATGAAATGGTGGGCAGTAGTTTATGGTCTTGTTTGCATGCTCTAGGGAAGAAAATATGGTAAGTTTCACCTGTGTTCAATGGAACAGGTTGCCGACTTAAAGGACTGCAGTAAAAGCGCGGCACTGGTGGGCCAACAAAGCGCGTTTTTCTGGGGAACGGTGAGCAGACATTTCCAGACGGCCGGGTGCCACGGCGCCTTGAGCAAAACACATTAAGTTGGCGCCAGACAGGAGGCAGACGTCCAGGTAAACGGCCAGCGCCGAGAAGTTGCTGACAGCGCATTGCAGGCCAGGAATAAAGCAGAGGATGGGCCCTTGTTAGGGAGCAAGCCGCCAAAAGAAATGTAAACGTTCTACGAATTTCCGTGGGATATTTTGGAGATATTTTTATGTATTTCATCATTGCGTTTGGGATAAAGCACACCATCTTCAGTTCTTGGTCCTAGGATATTCCTCATTATTTTATGTTCTTTCACTTCTAATTCCCCTTTTAGTGTTCTGTGTTGAAGGTTTAGTGTCTCAGACGCGCAGAGACCTTCAGGTTTAATTACTGTTGTGTAGTGTCGTATTTTGCAGTTCCATGAGGGACTCTTTTTGTTGTAAATGTTTTTTGTTAGCTGAAACGCCATCTCCATTTTCTGGACTCTACTCTGACAGATTTCTTTTCATTACAATTTTCTGCAATCCATTAACCAAAATATTTAAATTCTTTTACTTGAGAGATATAGTTATTACCAATTTTCGGATCAGAAGGTGCATCTTTGATGTCAGTCATAAATTTTGTTTTTCCAAATGAAATTTGTAATCCTATTTATGCTGCCTGCTCTTGTAATAATTCTAGCTGTTTCTGTGCATCGGTAATGTTCAAATGGTTCAAATGGCTCTAAGCACTATGGGACTTAACACCTGAGGTCATCAGTCCCCTAGACTTAGAACTACTTAAACCTAACTAACCTAAGGACATCACACACATCCATACCCGAGGCAGGATCTGAACCTGCGGTTCTGGACTGAAGCGCCTAGAACAGCTCAGCCACCGGCTATCGGTAATGTCTTGGGCGATCAGAGCCATGTCGTCAGCAAATGCTAAACAGTCTAATTCTATGCCCTTACATTTTGGTCCTAGTCTGTGTGCTGGTGCCCTTGCTTTTCTCCATTCTCAAATAACATTTTCAAGAGCACAATTGAGGAGCACTGGGGACAGTCCATTCAATGTGGTAATCCTGTGTCGATTTCAAATTCTGTGCTCAATTCTCCCATAAATTTTACTTTGGATTTGGCCTCCATGAGTGTTTCTTTTATGATGTTTGTTGTCTTTTGATCTATTCCAAATTCTGCTAACGCTTCGAAAATGGATTCTCAGTCTATACTGTCGACAAATGTGATGACATAAGTTTTGTTTCAAGTACTATGCAAATATTTCATTGAGTTTTTCAAGTTAAGGATTTGTTCTACGCATGATCGACCTTTTCTGAATCCACCTTGGTATTCGCCTAGTTTTCAACTCAGCTGAGGTTCTGCTTGGTTTAGTAGGGCTTTACACAGAATTTTGTATGTTATTGACAAAAAAGAGATTCCATGATAGCTGTTGCGGTCTGTTTTATTTCCTTTTTTGCACAGAAGATGTATGATTGCTGTCTCCAATCTGTGGGGATTTTTTTCAATTTTTCAGATTTCATGTATAATTTCTTTGAGTTTTGCAATAAGATTTTCTCCTGCATTTTTCCATAATTCTGCGATGATTTGGTCTTCTCCTGATGTTTTGTTATTTTTCAGTGACTAAATTATCTCTTTAACCTCCTGTAAACTTGGTGGCTTTGAGTCTAGGTTTCGTTGTGTATGATGGAACTAAAATTTTTCTGCAGGCTTTCCATAATTCAGTAATTTAGAAAAGTATTTTGCAACAATTTCACAGCTTTCGGTGTTGTTATGGTCAATTTCTCCATGTTCATTACTGAATTGGAGTAATGGAGGAGAGTACTTTGTTAATTTTTGTTTGAATACTCTGTAGAAATTTCGGGAATTGTTTTTCTTGAAATTATTTTCTATGTATTGCAAATTTTTTGTCTTCATGCTGTTTACAGGCTGTTCATATTGCTTTTGTGACCGTTTTCCTGGTATCTTTGAGATCTTCCAGGGTCTTTTCATTTTTGTTGCACAATCAATTTTGCCGTCTCTTCTATATTTAGTATTTTATTGTTAAAAAGGTTTCTGTGTTTATATCCGATTCTTTGATGTTGTTTAGTTTTAGTTCTTTCCTTATTTCTGTAATCCACGAAATTGCCGATTTATTCTTCCAGAAATAGAACAACATTTTTTTCATATTTATTTGACTTCACTACAGTAGTCAAGCCATAGTCGCAGTAAATTTCAGAAATTTTACATAACTAGTTTCTGTGAAGCTCTGTCACCACTATCAAATGTAACAAGTATGAAACAAGTCTGCTATTAATTTTGAGAACCTGAAATATAAGTAACATCTAACCACAACACCTTTGTCATAGGAAACAATACTTTGAATTTATCATGCTAAATTAAACCTCATGATGCAGTAATATCAAAGAAGCTACATCACTGGAATTAATTACTGTGAAGCCTTCATCTATGCAAAACGTTAAAAGCTTAACCTTTTATATGTTCGATTGGGATCAGCGTCGTCTAACTACTTGCATAACGAACCTAATAAGTGAAAATCTTGTCTTATTAGTCTTAGCAATTATGCTGTTATTCCGAAACATACATCGCTCAAATATGAGGTGGAACCATTGACTGAAGTTTCAGAACAACAGTTGCTTCTTGGACACAGTGCTGTGGTCAAGACGTTGAGATGTGGAGATTTCTGTCACAGAATTAACCAGTTGGTTTGAAGATAATATATACAGTATTCATACATGGATGTCGTTATTTCAGTAACTTCATCAAAGTGCTTTCTGATACTTTTAACGATTCCACCTCTTACTTGAGCGATGTATGTTTCAGAATAACAGCAGAAATGCTAAGAGTAATAAGAGAAGGTTTTCATGTGTCAGGCTCTTTATGCAAGTAGCTGGACAGTGCTGATCCTAATCCAACATATGCGACATCAAGATTTTAATATTCTGTATACATAAAGGCTTCACAGTGATCAATTGCAATGATGTTGCTTCTTTGCATTACTGCACAATAAGGTTTAATTTAACATGATAAATTCACAGTATTGTTTCCTGTATAAAGGTGTTGTGGTTAGATGTTACTAATATTTCAGGTTGTCATAATTAATAACAGGAATATCTGTTTTGTAAGCCTGTTCTCATCCGTTCAGTAGAGGTGTCCAAAAAAGGTTAATCTTCTTTCAGCCTTTTCTTCTGATATTTTCTGTATGTTTTTGTGGATCACCTCATCACTTCTCATTTTCCAGCCATTTTATTATATTTCATTACCTTCAAACATTTATGTATGCCATTGCTCGTTTCTTTTCTTCTTGATGTATCATGCCCTTGTGGCTGTTGCACATCGTCATTCTTCTAAAACACTCATTGAAAATAGTATAATGACTTCCAAAAGCAAAGTGGTAATAATTGTAGACTTGGAATCTGTAGTAAACAGGTCAAAGGTTCAGTTTTATATGTATGTAATACTTAAACGAAACGACACAATTAGTTATCAGTCGTTTTGGTCTCAGCCAATGTGTGCATTGTCGTGATACATTAACCTGTAATGTGAAACTCATACAACACATTTAAGGTATTCCTTCTAAGAGATTCTACCAATAATTGCACACATCTTTAACATCCAACATGTTCCTCCAACCGCTCCCCCACAGACAACTGAAGTGAATACAACAAGTGAAAGACCTCACTTCCAAGATTTTGTTTTTTGAGAAATACTGAATGACATCTACAGATATTCCTTGATTTTTCTTTACACACGATCCACAAATTACAGCTGCCATTCGCTCTCCTCTGCTTAACATTACATTCTTATTCAAAATCATGGTTCTTATACATAATAACTATTTCATCATAATATTTTAAAAAATTAAGTAATTCATCCTTTACAAGACATGTTTCTGGAGGCTTACCAATAACCAGTCCACCCACGGACCATAACTTCAGCCAGTGTTTAGGCGTCATTAATCCTTTTAATGTAGGATATCAGTTTTTCTGTTTGTATGTTCGTTTAGTGTCCAATTTCTTTTAAGCTGCTGTATGTCTCGTCTAGATGACTATGTGTGTAAGGTGGTAGAATGAGGCCTTTATACATTGCAATGAGAAGGTGAAGATGACACTATAGCGTCGCCAGCAAAATAATAAGAAAAGACTTAAAAAACAGTATGTATAAAGAAGAGACATTTTAAAACTGAATAATATACATTTTTCTCATGTACCCGTATTATAATAATTTCTCTGTGTAAGTTTCGAGGGCAAAGAAGTATATCAAAATGATCTAAAGAGACGATAAGATACGCTCTTTTGTTAATTTTTTAGTCGTCTTCACTTCTTCTCTTGTCTTGGTTGCGTGTAGACGGACATCTTGCAAGTCTTGGCCAATGTAAGCTTATTTGTACTAATTAAGCAGACAATATACTGATTTAATATTGTTGTTCACTTTTAATTTGTAAGAGGTGATCCCGATTTCATGTCCGCCTTCCTTGAATTAGCCTGCATTCGAGCAATTTGCGGTGCAAGAATCGCAGCAGCCGATGCAGCCAATGACGCCATTACATGGCGATATTAAATTTTAAAATTTAGCGGAAGCGAAAAACGCGCCCGCTATTAGCATAATATACATTTTTCTCCACAGCCGCCTGACGCTGCAGAAAATACGTAGCTTTTAAGATTCTTATTTTCAGTACAACAGCCGAGAGCTGGGGCCAGGACTCCGACTACAATGCAGTGTTAACGGAGGTAAGAAAAAATACTCCCTCGCGTGTGTGGGCCGCAATTGTAATTAATAACTAAAGATTTTTTGCTTTAAAGTGAACTGACTAGCCGAAATTAATATGAAAAGTTTATTCCATTGTTCAACTTATATGCTCATGTTTTAAGATTCAGCAAGTCTAACATTCATTAACGTAACAAATACTTTCAGATTAATATTGATAAAAAAAAAGAACTTCACAAAAGCATTTAATTGTAAATCAAAATTGAACAAAACATTTTGATTAGGGCCCACTACGTAAGTCGGCAACAATCAAAATAATAATAATATATTAAATTACGACAGACGCGAGAACATCTAACATAATTTGGCGGTTATGAGAACGTTTACTTATCAGTATGTAATGCAAAAAGGGATGACATCCAATCGACAGTAATTAACACATCGTCTTTGAGCGGAAGGTGGAACAGGCAACACGAGTCGCTGTTAGTTTTGAAAAGCCTGCCATACAATGGCGTAACGAAGGTGTGCTGTGGGGGTTACGACGAAATCCACTTAAAGGGGTGGCAGGAGGAAGGTCAGCGGACCCAAGCCAGGTGATTCAGACCGCAGGACGCGTGTAGCGGCACATCTGCACAAGCGACAGAGAAAAGCTTTAGAAAGCTGCATTTCGGAATGGCAACAGGATACGAACAGTTTTAATTAAAATGGCTGACGATCTTATGAACCGTGACACAGGGTACCAGCTAAGCAGAGCCTGGGATCCAGCAACGGGGCCAGCTGCAACACTACACAAACAGAAGAACCAGAGACATAGAGATGGAAAACGAGCCCCTGACGGACTGCCAGGCGCACCAGACCTAAGACGGAACACCCAGAAGTGGGACTGGTGGGCGCGGACCGCAGAGGGAACATCCAGAGCCGCAGCGGACGAAAACCGGAGCGGCAACGCTCCAACAGGTCGTGGTGAGCGGGCGCGGACCGCAGGGGGAACGCTTGGTACCCCAGACCGTAGATGAAACCCCCAGGAGCGGGTTTGGTGGGCGCGGACCGCAGAGGGAACACCTAGAACCGCAGCGGACGGAAAACGGAGCAGCAACGCTCCAGCAGGTCGCAGGGAATGGGCGCGGACCACAGAAGAAGCGCCTGCAGCCGTTGGTGGAGGGGGGAGGCCATAGGCATAAATACTGGACCAGGTCCACTCGAGGAGCCCCCCACGCGAACAGGAGGGACGCCACTCAGCAAGCAGCAGCGGTGTGGGCAACATCGACGCGCTGATGGAGGAAGCGGAGTCACGCTTCCGGATGGCCCTCCACGCGGAGATGGAGGCTGCCTGCCACCTGCTGAGGGAAGCATTGGCTCTCCGCCTTCAACGTGACGGGCCGACGGCACACACCAGCGCGTCCGCGGCCACGCAGACTGAAGACACCACAAAGAAGAAGAGGATGGTGATCAACCGCGCCAGCCAGACCACCGACGGCGCCTCAACCATCCCCACAGAAACCAGCGTGCGTGTCGATGAGGGCACCCAGACGTCGTCCAAACGGTACAAGCGCCATCGAGGCGCCCAAACCGAGACGGCGGATGCGGAGTCCATCGGCACGCAAACTGAAGTGGTAGCCATGGAGCCCACTAGGTCTCCATGGAAGCTGCACAAGATCGAGACAACGAGCAGCAAACCTCTCATTCCGAGATGTCCCTCCCCAGAGGTAGAAGACCTCGGAGTAAGAGAAGAAAGAAAAAGAAGAGAGCGAGAGGCGGAACACGAAGCCGCCCTTGCCCACCGTGAACGACAGCGCCAAATACGATGGCGACTCCGTCTCGGTAAATAAAGAGAAGAACCATGACAAGCAGTTCTGGCCGGGTTTTGCAGGTTTTCCTTGGCCACTAAGGTAAATACCGGAACTGTCCCCTACAAACTCCTGCAAATAAATTCCCAATTGGGAGATATCCACCCCCTTCCCCGCACCCCAGCAACAAAAATAATAAACGGTGACAAAACAGGATAACTAAAACCCATGGCTGAAAAGAGCCCAACGCATGCTCTATAACAGCCCGCCCTTCTCCATCCGAGAAGGGAATGAAAAGTGCAAAAAAAAAACTCGAGGAGCAATCTCAGGTCGCACCTGATGAAGGTCACGAGCTACGTGACCGAAATATCGTGCAAGTACGACGCTGATATCCGGCAGAACATCCGACAACCCAAGATGTCGTTTAATATTGTTGTGATATAAGATTATTTCACTTTTTGATGCTGGCAAGATGCATTATCCATTGCGCTGTTTTTATGTTGGCGAGTTGAAAACTGTGTAAAAGCTGTGATTTTGTGCTAAAAATTGCGACATTAAACTTGTTATTTCAACTTACACAGTTGTTCTCAATTCAAGAATAAGCGAAACTGCACCTTACATGTGTACTATTTTAACAAATACATTTCAGTAAATTTTCAAAGAGAATATTAATTATTCTTGAGAGACACGAGTTTTCATCATCTCTCTGTGCATTTTAATATTTTAGAGCAAGTATGCCTCGTGAGACACTATCAGCCAACATACAATATCACTTCATTTTCATATGATGTGCCATCATTGCCTGTAAAAAAGCTGTCAATGAAGTGCAATTTACCGTCGTCGCATTACTACAGCACGTAACGTCGGTGTGCGGTGAATGTGTTCACCAAAGAAAGAAGTGAAGCAGCAGCAGTGGACGGCAGGATCTTCTTGCAATCGCTGGATGCCGCGAAGGCTGTGGCCGTGCCGGCTCACCCTTTGTGGTTGCTGCAGTGGATTTTTTGCGACTCAACGTGAAACAACAAAAAAACATTCATGAAACAAATGTTTTCTGTGATTTAACACACAAATAAAATTACTTAAATACATATAGAGTCGCTTTAACACCTATTAATTTATTACTACTCTGTCTCGTCTGTAATCATTCAGGTAGGAAGTACAATAGTGTGAAAGCTCCAATACCTTGCCATATGGATGTTACATTTCTAGGACTAAATGAAAACAGAATAAGTTCACTGCGAGCCTAGACAGTCTCTATGTATTGGCATGAAGCAGAGAAAATGCATTTTGCGAAAATTCTTAAGAAACTAATGTAATAGACCTGTCAAAAAAATTATGATATTAAAACAATTTATGCATCAAACTTCATGTTGCTAAGTGCAACTTTCTAAAGATAGCGCTCGTATCCTAGTGCTTAAATTAATGTTGTGTGATTCAGTTCACTGTTAACAGTATGAATGAATTTACATAATCTCAAATCTTAGAAAGCAAAGTGGAAACAATCTCACCAAATTTAGTATGCCTCTTCGAGAAAGTCGACACTCTACAGTTCACATATGCACTAATATTTCCGTTCTTCATAGAGCCGAAAAGGGAAGCTACATGAACGTCTTGGAGAGAGCAGAAAAATACAGAAATTTAGACAAAAAAATGCAAATAACATTATATACAAACAAACAGAACTTAAAAATGAGAAACATAGTGATAACATTGAAAAAATTATTGTTGGTGACAGATTATTCAGAACAAAAGACATTCCTAAATTTTACATATGATGTAAATCGATTTCCATCGAAGAAACGTCCCCCTTGAACAATTATACATGACTGTGCTTAAACTGACACAATAATTTTAGCGCAACGCAATCTTTCAAAAATCCCTACAAAAGAATGGCCCTGACTAACATTAACCTATACCTTTCACAAATCACTTACCTCACAAAAATCTTCGTTACTCGAACTACTGCAATACAGCGAGCGCCACTACTGTCAGCTAAATAAAAGATTCAAACTACTGAAGGCACTAACTACTGATAGGCATAGTCATCAAATGAAAGATTTTGATAGAGAACAAACAATGTATTTACCACAATAGTGTTGAAAAATCATAATATACATAGCAGTTCATGACATCCAGTCTTACAAATTTCAAAACTCCGCCATTTCTCTCCCCACATCCACCACTGCTGTCGGCTCACCTCCAACTGTGCAACGCTACGCGCTGTTCACATCCAGCTGCCCAACACTAGAATGGCAGACAACAATGCAAACTAGCCACAGACTGCACACAGCACAGCCAGTGATTTTCATACAGAGCGCTACGTAACGTTGCCAATAAGAAAACATAAACAGCCTACTTACATAGCCCCCATGCTCCCCACAAAAAAATTTACAAATTGTTTTGGGCAGTGGCCAATAATGATTTGACAAAATTTTTCAAAAAAATGGCTCTGAGCACTATGGGACTTAACAGCTGTGGTCATCAGTCCCATAGAACTTAGAACTACTTAAACCTAACTAACCTAAGGACATCACACACATCCATGCCCGAGGCAGGATTCGAACCTGCGACCGTAGTAGTCACACGGTTCCGGACTGCGCGCCTAGAACCGCGAGACCACTGCGGCCGGCTAAAATTTTTCATAATTACAATAACAAAGATATCAAATGCACACACTTATTGATACAATGTTGGTCAAAAGCTAAAATTTTCTCACAGTCCATAAAGACAGCGCAGATTGTGCATCACAGTAAAATTTCAGAGTTTTTCTCAAAGTCTGAGCAGTAAAAGAAAATGCACACGGAAATAGTGGATTTCCATGCAGTCTTGAATAAGTAGTGTTGTCCTTCCAACGGAAAGTCAGTGCTAACTCTTGACATGCTGACGGGTAATGGGCCACAACAGAGCAAACCTACAGCAGAGTCAGTCGCAGTTTTGAAGAGTATTGGTAGGTAGGTCATCACAGAGCAGACCCACTGTAGTCCTGGTAGAGATTACGGTATTGGTGGGCTACCAGAGGTGCAGACCCACTGCAGTCCTTGTAGAAATGATGGTATTGGTGGGTCATCAAAGATGCAGACCCACTGTAGTCCTTGTAGAGATGGCCAGCAGCCATCTGTTGTGACTGTGCAGGTGCACAATCACCATTGAAGAGTCTTGCGGAGAATATAGCAAGTCCATAAACCACCACTTGTTTACTCACAGAGTTTCTGGAATTGTCCTTACTTGCAGACAATATAGCAAGTCCATAAACCATCACTTGTGCAC
The DNA here is from genome assembly GCF_023864345.2 of Schistocerca serialis cubense. NCBI lineage: Eukaryota > Metazoa > Arthropoda > Insecta > Orthoptera > Acrididae > Schistocerca > Schistocerca serialis. The sequence continues at coordinate 26,857,729 of NC_064642.1, forward strand.
TCACAAAGTTTTTTGGAATTGTCCTTAGAACCAGCAATGCTGTTATCCAGTCCCTTGCTGAATTATTAACACACGTGCAAACACTAACAGTCCCTACTTCTCACATATTGACCATATACTATGACCAACAGAATCGTGTGCAGTGAAATGGAACTTACAAGTTAATAATACACTACCGGCCATTAAAATTGCTACACCACGAAGATGACGTGCTACAGAAGCGAAATTTAACCGACAAGAAGAACATGCTGTGATATGCAAATCATTAACTTTTCAGAGCATTCACACAATGTTGGTGCCATTGGCGACACCTACAACGTGCTGACATGAGGAAAGTTTCCAACCGATTTCCCATTCACAAATAGCTGTTGACCGGCGTTTCCTGGTGAAACGTTGTCGCGATGCCTCATGTAAGGAGGAGAAATGTGTACCATCACGTTTCCGACTTTGATAAAGGTCGGATTGTAGCTTATCGCGATTGCAGTTTATCGTATCGCGACATTGCTGCTCGCGTTGGTCGAGATCCAATGACTGTTTGCAGACTATGGAATCGGTGGGTTCAGGAGGGTAATACGGAACGCCGTGCAGGAATCCAACGGCCTCGTATCATTAGCAGTCGAGATGACAGGCATCTCATCTGCATGGCTGTAACGTAGCGTGCAGTCACGTCTCGATCCCTGAGTCAACAGATGGGGACGTTTGTAAGATAATCACCATCTGCACGAACACTTCGACGACGTTTGCAGCAGCATGGACTATCAGCTCGGAGACCATGTCTGCGGTTACCCTTCACGCTGCATCACAGACAGGAGCGCCGGCGATGGTGTACTCAACGACGAACCTGGGTACACGAATGGCAATACGTCATTTTTTCGGATGAATCGAGGTTCTGTTTACAGCATCATAATGGTCGCATCCGTGTTTGGCGACATTGCGGTGAACACACATTGGAAGCGTGTATTCGTCATCGCCATACTGAGGTATCACCCAGCGTGATGGTATGGATTGCCATTGGTTACACGTCTCGCTCACTCTTGTTCGCATTGACGGCGCTTTGAACAGTGGACGTTACATTTCAGATGTGTTACGACCCGTGGCTCTATCCTTCATTCGATCCCTGCGAAACCCTACATTTCAGCAGGATAATGCACGACCGCATGTTGCAGGTCCTGTACGGGTCTTTTTTGATACAGAAAATGTTCGACTACTGCCCTGGACAGCACATTCTCCAGACCTCTCACCAATTGAAAACATCTGGTCAATGGTGGCCGAACAACTGGCTCATCACAATACGTCAGTCTCTACTCTTGATGAACTGTGGTATCGTGTTGAAGCTGCATGGGCAGCTGTACCTGTACACGCCATCCAAGCTCTGTTTGACTCATTCCCAAGCGTATGAAGGCCGTTATTACGGCCAAAGGAGGTTGATTTAGGTACTGATTTCTCAGGATCAATGCACCCAAATTGCGTGAAAATGTAATCACACGTCAGTTCTAGTATAATATATTTGTCCAATGAATACAGGTTTATCACCTGCATTTCTTCTTGGTGTTGCAATTTTAATGGCCAGTAGTGTATGATGAACTGGTGTCAATTACAATTTTATAACATAAGAATACAATTACAAAGGTACAAAGTACATTGTTAAAGAACATAACAATACAGATAACATTTGTAGTACAAGCTTTGCAAAAGAATCGAAATAACATATACATCAGTGTTACAGGAATTATGACATGAGTACATACATAAAAGATCAGAATAACTTTCGAAACATCAACTTCACACATGAGCATTAAAATAAAACAGAATAAATAATGTCTAAGCATTTTTACAAGGTAAATAACATATTATCAGAAAAATTCTACAACATAAATCTTATTAGCTAAACACACACAGACAGGAAAAACAAAAATTCCCATAGTGTAATGACACAAAAATGCAGGACAGGGTTTGTTTTCAGTGTAACATTTGGTACTGCAGTCCAACCCAAAACTTCATTCCATAGATCTTTCCTCTTATTTCAACATTTGTTTCCACCAAAAAAATTCTATCCAAGCATGCTTTCTGTATTTATATGTTCACATATTTCTTACCTCATTATTTATTTTCCATTATCTTACCTCATCATTTATTTCCAAGAAAATCCTACCTAAACCTGTTGTCCCTAAACGCTACTTTCTTGGTTCATATCCTCTTTCAAAATACTTTTTTGACCAAACCATTTTCTTACAGCTTCTGAATGCATCTCTTCCAATTCATCACAACTTCTTCTCTTATATGGCCTTCCCCATCTTAAGCTAACTTAAATCTACTGAGCTCAGATGCTAAATTAAGGGACGAGGCAATGCAGCAGCACAAAACAATTAACACAAACAGCAATGACAAAAAATGCAGATTTCCAAAGCAAGCAGCATTATAGAAATCAGCAAAGCAATTGCAATATTACAACTAATATAAGGCAATGTGCAGCAAACAAGAAAAATAAATCAGTAGTAAAACTGGCTTAACAGAGTAATAAAAAGTGAAATTCAGCAGCCTATGCCTGGCAAACAGCAGCAGCAAATGCAATAACTTATATCTAAACATGACATAGCTCAAGCAGAAAAAATATTACAGTAAAAATGGCCAAGTCTAATACCTATGTCACATCTTAACACTAGGATGATGCACCACGAGAACTTACGCTAGCAGATAAGTTACCAAATCGTAAAAAATTATTTATGCAATTCCTGTGAAGGGAAATGTCTATTTATGTGCCCTCGTTTTCTTGGAAGTAGATCATAAATTTATAATTGACTGGATCTGTAAGCATAAAATAACTGTATTAGTACATCTATTAAATTTTATTTTAACCAATGCTGCAGTGCAGCTAGAATCTGGATATTAAACAAAATGAGTAAATAAATACATAAAGCAAGCCATATGGCATTTCTCTCAACTAGCAAGACAATAGCTGTGAAATCTTTCTCATTGTTTCGTTAGGCATTTTAGTAAATATCATAAATTAAGAGCTCCACAGTATAATCATATGTTTTCAAGTTTGAGTGTGTCGTATTTGCGATGCTTTCTACAAAGGAATGTCAACCGCGAGGATAACGGCCTCTTTTTTTTTTTTCTCCACCTATGCCTCTGAAAGGCACACACTAATGGCTTTTTTCCAGGCGACTGTCACGCAGCTAGGTCTATGTAAGTAGGCTGTTTATGTTTTCTTATTGGCAACGTTACGTAGCGCTCTGTATGAAAATCACTGGCTGTGTGGTGTGCAGTCTGTGGCTAGTTTGCATTGTTGTCTGCCATTGTAGTGTTGGGCAGCTGGATGTTAACAGCACGTAGCGTTGCGCAGTTGGAGGTGAGCCGCCAGCAGTGGTGGATGTGCGGAGAGAAATGGCGGAGTTTTGAAATTTGTAAGACTGGATGTCATGAACTGCTATATATATTATGATTTTTCAACACTATTATGGTAAATACGTTGTTTGTTCTCTATCAAAATCTTTCATTTGATGACTATGCCTATCTGTAGTTAGTGCCTTCAGTAGTTTGAATCTTTTATTTAGCTGGCAGTAGTGGCGCTCGCTGTATTGCAGTGGTTCGTGTTACGCAGATTTTTGTGAGGTAAGTGATTCATGAAAGCTATAGGTTAATGTTAGTCAGGGCTATTCTTTTGTAGGGATTTTTGAAAGTCAGATTGCGTTGCGTTAAAATTATTGTGTCAGTTTAAGCACAGTCATGTATAATTGTTCAAAGGGGACGTGGTTAGCTACGCCGAAGCCTAGGTTAACACTAGGTGCTTTTTACGCAATCGAGGCGGGTTTCTAGTTTTGTAATACACTTATCTAATCTCCCCATCTTTAGCCAGTACCTTGCAACTCTGTATTTGATTGTGATAACTATGGGGCACGTTCGGAGAACCACACACAATACATCCACAGAGGTGGTGCCGAAGGCTCCAGATAGCCTAAGTAGGACCTGGTCTGACTGGTGCTTTGTTGGTGACAAGGGTCAGTCTGTGTGCCCACGTGCTAGCTGCGAAGCTCAGTACTGATTCGAAGAGCGCACAGTGGTGTCTCCGTACAACAGGTAGAGCTAGTCTGTACTGTTTTTAATTTAACCTGACCAGTTTATACAGTATTTATTTCTGCTTTGTCCGTTGTTAGCCTTATGTGTTCGTGGAAGTTCAATTTCTCATCTATGTGTACCCCAAGATAGCGTGCAACATGTCCTCGTTTCATGTTTGTGTCCCCTATTTTAACTGAAAGGTTCTTTAGGAGTGATCCTTTCAGTAATGTGTGTGCTGTTTTGCTTTCGGCTATCCTGAGTTTGTTGTTGCGACACAATTGTGTAATTGTTTGTAGTATTCCACTGGATTTCTCTTCTAGCTGGGCTCTGTTCTTTGCAGCGACTACAACTAACACGTCATCTGCGTAGGCGACAATTCCTTCTGACCTGTCACCCCTATCTAAAAGTTGTAGGAGGGGTTCGATTATTATGCCCCAGAAGATGGAGCTGCAGATGGACCCTCGAGGACGGGGAATGCCAGAGTGCGGGGCAGATGTGCGCGGCGGGGCAGCTGTACTCTCGTGCGCCGGTATTTGCGTCTGGCGGGCGGCCGCCATTACGCAAGTCCGCGGCTCGCCCAGAATAGAGTGCGGCCGCCGAGCAGTCTGGCGCGCACTGGCGCCGGGTCAACGCCACACACACACGCACACACACACACGCACCGCAGGCAACCACCACACGGCCGCTCTCCACTGTGCTCGCCGGCTGCGGCCAAGCGGCGCCACTGCGCCGCCACCTTATACAGGGTGGTCCATTGATCGTGACCAGGCCAAATATCTCACGAAATATGCATCAAACGAAAAAACTAGTTCGAACGTGGAAACCAGATGGCGCTATGGTTGGCACGCTAGATGGCGCTGCCATAGGTCAAACGTAGGGCCGGCCAGAAATTCTGCACGAGTGCGGTGCTCCTGCACATGTGCAACTTCCGGGTCACAGCGTGCGCGCCGCAGCCGTCAGCGTTCATGTAGTGCATGTTTGTACGCACAGATGTCGCTCCTCTGTTACACGAAGTGCGTTGTCGACACCTCGTATGTATATCACAACCTGGGCTGTATCTGTAAGATCTGTTGCTTCACCGAGTGCAACAGAGAAAGCAACAAAGTATTTAGCCTTATTTATTAGCTGCCTGTGCAGATCGCCGGCCATAGCACTGATACGTCATGTCACTGTTTGTTTGGATGGACTGATTTCTTGAAACCTGCTAACGTTCGTGGGACACACAAGTTCTGCAGCATCAATCAGACACCCTTTCACAAACTCCCCTTCGTAAAAGGGTTTCCCAGATTGTGCAATTCTTAATGCGATTTTAAAACTTGCTCGCAGTGAAGATTTAGTGTGGTTGTCACTCTGGAAAACTGAAAACAGTACATTGTACAGCGTACAGTAAAAGAGACATAAATGTAACACAAGAAACTAAGAGTTCAAGAAGTATCACTTACTTTGACGTACAGTAAAATCGAGTTGATGTGTCTCATCCATTTTCTTAAGGACATTTAATTTTGCTTGCCGTTCTTCACTGCTGAGTACACTACACCCGCTTTTGTGATATGTACTGTAGTGTCTTTCAATTGAAAACTTACGCTGGTCGCCTATTATTCGGCACAGCAAACACTGTGAGTTTTCACCAACGGCTACAAAAAAGAATTGCAGTTCCCAGTCATTTTTAAACGACTGAGAGCATAGGTCTCCCGTCCTTCGCTTTTTCACAGTACTTGCCGTTTCTCAGTACTTCTGTGTTAAGGTTACGGTCACCAGGGGTAAACGAGACTGGATATGTTGCGCTCTTGCTTGTACCACATACACAGGGAAGTGGAGCCGCCGCCGTTCATTTAGGACACATGCCTACTAACAGATGTCGCTGTCACTCGCTGTCGCACATGTGCAGCACTTCCGCACGTCTGCACACTGTGCAGCGTTTGGCCGGCCCTGGTCAAACTGATATCAACTGCTTTTTTTAAAAATAGGAACCCACATTTTTTATTACATATTCGTGTAGTACCTAAAGAAATATGAATGTTTTAGTTGCACCACTTTTTCGCTTTGTGATAGATGGCGCTGTAATAGTCACAAACGTATAAGTACGCGGTATCACGTAACATTCCGCGTCCCGCCTCCGTCTCCTCAAGCTCCTTTCCGGCCGTACGTGGGGTCTGGATCCCTCCACCGTCCTCCACACCTATAAATCCCTCATCCGCCCTATCCTTTGTTATTCCCATCCAGCATGGACCTCCGCTCCCCCTACCTTTTATAAATCCCTCCAAATCCTTGAACGCCATGCTCTCCGCCTCGCCTATCACATCCGTCTCCCCTCCCCCACGCAGATCCTCTACGATCTCATCCCCTTCCCCCACCTCCTCCTTTTCCTTGAAAGGATACGGATCCTGTACACCTCCCGCAAACTCGATCCTCCTCACCCGCTCGTCTCCCCGATCCTCTCCCACCCCCGCCCGCTGCTGCGCCTGTATTCGCACGTCCCACCCGGTCTCCATCTCTCCACCCTCCTTACCCTCTCCCAAGGTGGCTTCCGCCAGCTCCCCCTCCCTGATGATGCCCTCCTTCCTTCCATCTACCCCTCCTACCAACTTTGATCCTCCCGCCCTCCTCCTGTACTTATTCCTCCGGGCACCCTCCCTCCCTCCTCTACCTTTTTCCCTCCCTCCTCCTTTTCTCCCCCCCTCCTCCCCCGGGCCTCCCCTCCCCTGTTCCTCTCCTCCTGCCCCCGACTCCTCAGCCATTGGCATCCTTTTTCTCCCCTCTCCCCCACCTCCCCCTTCTACCCCTCTTGGCAGGTCCCCGGACTCGCACACGTTACGTGGACATTCGCGCGCCGGAGGTCGCCGCCATCAGTGTTTTGTGTGTTTAGTGTTTAGTGTTCACCGTCCCCTCCATCGTTCACCAGCGCCATCATCATCTTCAGTGGTTGTGCGTCGTCTCATCAGCTAGCAGTGTGGATTATCGACGAGTGTGAACGGCTCCGTGATTGTCTCTATGTGTCTCCTGTTTTATTGCCCACCGCTTTGTGACTTATGTGTCTTCTCACTGTTTTTGCTGCTTGTGTCTTCTATGGCTGAAGAGCAGCGTAGTGTGCTGCTGACAGCCTGCCTGTTGTACAGGTTTTAAAATAACAATAAAGTAAAAATTAACATTCCGCCAGTGCGGACGGTATTTGCTTCGTGATACATTACCTGTGTTAAAATCGACCGTTTACCAATTGCGGAAAAGGTCGATAACGTGTTGATGTATGGCTATTGTGATCAAAATGCCCAACAGGCGTGTGCTATGTATGCTGTTCGGTATCCCGGACGACATCATCCAAGTGTCCGGACCGTTCGCCCGATAGTTACGTTATTTAAGGAAACAGGAAACTTTCAGCTACATGTGAAACGTCAACCACGACCTGCAACAAATGATGATGCCCAAGCGGGTGTTTTAGCTGCTGTCGCGGCTAATCCGCACATCAGTAGCAGACAAATTGCGCGAGAATCGGGAATCTCAAAAACGTCGGTGTCGAGAATGGTACATCAGTATCGACTGCACGCGTACCGTATTTCTATGCACCAGGAATTGCATGGCGACGACTTTGAACGTCGTGTTACAGTTCTGCCACTGGGCACAAGAGAAATTACGGGACGATGGCAGATTTTTTGAACGCGTTCTATTTAGCGACGAAGCGTCATTCGCCAACAGCGGTAACGTAAACCGGCATAATATGCACTATTGCGCTACGGAAAATCCACGATGGCTGCCACAAGTGGAACATCAGAGACCTTGGAGGGTTAATGTATGGTGCGGCGTTATGGGAGGAAGGATAATTGGTCCCCACTTCATCGATGGTGCAATGTATGTTGATTTCCTACGTAATGTTCTACCGATGTTACTACAAGATGTTCCACTCCATGACAGAATGGCGATGTACTTCCAACATGATGGATATCCGGCACATAGCTCGCGTGCGGTTGAAGCGGTATTGAATAGCATGTTTCATGACAGGTGGATTGGTCGTCGAAGCACCATACCATGGCCCGCAAATTCACCGGATCTGACGTCCCCGGATTTCCTTCTGTGGGGAAAGTTGAAGGATATTTGCTATCGTCATCCACCGACAACGCCTGACAACATGCGTCAGCGCATTGTCAATGCATGTCCGAACATTACGGAAAGTGAACTGCTCGCTGTTGAGAGGAATGTCGTTACACGTATTGCCAAATGCATTGATGTTGACGGACATCATTTTGAGCATTTATTGCATTAATGTGATATTTACAGGTAATCACGCTGTAACAGCATGCGTTCTCAGAAAGGTACATGTATCACATTGGAACAACCTAAATAAAAAGTTCGAACGTACCTACGTTCTGTATTTTAATTTAAAAAACCTACCTGTTACCAACTGTTCGTCTAAAATTGTGGGCCATATGTTTGTGACTATTACAGACCCATCTATCACAAAGCGAAAAAAGTGGTCCAACTAAAACATTCATATTTCTCTACGTACTACACGAATATGTAATAAAAATGGGGGTTCCTATTTTAAAAAACGCAGCTGATATCCGTTTGACCTATCGCAGCGCGATCTAGCGGGCCAACGATAGCGCCATCTGGTTTCCCCGTTCAAGCTAGACAAGTTTCGTTCTTTGTAGTTTTTTCGTTTGTTTCTTATTTCGTGAGATATTTTGCCCTGCCACGATTAATAGACCACCCTATAAATACACTGTCTTCCCAGTGCAGGTTATTGCTTCAGCGGACAAGAATTTAAATTCGTACCATAGTAACATCTAGTAACGAATAGTACAGGGTGTACAATAGGGGAAACACAGATACCGCGTACAGGAATATTTAACTTTACTTTGGGTAAAAGAAAAACAGCCGTATCAATATGAATAGCTCAGATGGAAAACCAGTCCTAAGCAAAGAACGAAAAGCAGAAAGCTGGAAAGACTGTATAGAGGGGCTATACAATAGAGATGAACTTCAGCGCTGTATTATGGAAAGAGAAGTGGATGTCGATGAAGATGAGATGGGACATATGATATTTGGAGAATAATTTAACAAAGATGTGGAAGGTCTAAGTCGGAACAAGTCCCCAGGAGTAGACAATATTCCGTCAGAACTACTGATAGCCTTGGGAGAGCCAGCCGTGGTAAAACTCTTCCAGTTGGTGACCGAGATGTATGAGACAGGCGAAATAGCTTCAGATTTCGAGAAGAATATAATAATTCCAATTCCAAAGAAAGTAGTTGCTGACAGCTGTGAAAATTACGGAGCTATCAGTTTAATATGTCACAGTTGCAAAATACTACCACCAATACTTCACAGAAGAATGGAAAAACTGGTAGAAGCCGACCTCGGGGAAGATCAGTTTGGATTCCGCAGAAATGTAAGAACACATGGGGCAATACTGACCCTACAACTTATCTTGCAAGATAGGTTAAGGAAAGGCTGACTCAAATGGCTCTGAGCACTATGGGTCTTAACTGCTGAGGTCATCAGTCCCCTAGAACTTAGAACTACTTAAACCTAACTAACCTAAGGACATCACACACATCCATGCCCGGGGCAGGATTCGAACCTGCGACCGTAGCAGTCGCGTGGTTCCAGACTGTAGCGCGTAGAACTGCTCAGCCACCCCGGCCGGCAAGGAAAGGCAAATATACATTTATAGCATTTGTAGACTTACAGAAAGCTTTTCAAAATATTCAGTGAAATTCTCTCTTTGAAATTCTAAACGTAGCAGGGGCAAAATACAGGGAGCGAGAGGCTATTTACAACTTGTCCTGAAACTTGACGGCAGTAATAAAAGTCAAAGGATATGAAAGGGAAGCAGTGGTTGAGAAGGGAGTGAGGCAGGGTTGTGCCTATCCCCGATGTTATTCCATCTGTGCAGGAATTAAAGTTCAGCGAAATGAAATAAAAACTTTGAGGTTTGGCGACGACATTGTAATTCTGTCAGAGACAGCAAAGGACTTGGAAGAGCAGTTGAACGAAATGAACATTGCTGAAAAGGAGGATATAAGACGAACATCAACAAAAACAAAAGAAGGATACTGGAAGTAATCGAATTAAATCAGGTGATTCTAAGGGAATTAGATTAGGAAATGAGACACTGAAGGTGGTAATGTGTTTTGCTATTTGGGCAACAAAATAACTGACGATGGACGAAGTAGAGAGCATATAAAACGTAGACTGGCAATGCCAAAAAAAAGCATTCCTGAAGAAGAGAAATTTGTTAACATCGAGTGTAGATTTAAGTCTTAGTAAGTCTTTTCTGAAGGAACTTATCTGGAGTGTAGTATGAAAGTGAAACATGAATGATAAATAGTTTAGGCAAAAAGAGAATACAAACTTTCGAAATGTGGCGCTATAAGATACTGTTGAAGACTGGATGGGTTGATCACGTAACTAATGAGGAGGTACTGAACATAATTGGGGAGACAAGAAATTTGTGGAACAACTTGACCAAAAGAAGGGACCTGTAGTCAGGATACATTCTGAGACATCAAGGGATCACCGGTTTACTATCGAGGGGAGGTGTTGAGAGTAAAAATCGTAGAGGGACACCAAGAATAAAAAAGTAACCATATTCATAAGGATGGAGATTGCAGCAGTTATTTGGAGATGAAGAGACTCGTACGGTATAGAGTAGCATAGAGAGCTGCATCAGGCCAGTCTACGGACTGAAAACCACCACAACAACAAAAACAGTTTTGAAATACCAAACTAAACATCATGGCTGGCCATTAAAATTGCAACGCCAGGAAGGACAGAAAATAACGAAATTCCACTTTTTGAGCGTACACAATTGTACGAGGTGTGTTGAAAAGATATGGGGAATTTTCAATTTTTGAAAATAATTTTACTTATTGGTCTTAATTAATGTTATCCCCTTCAAAATGGTCCCCATCAGATACACACTTATGCCAGCGCTACTTCCCGTCCCCGAAACACTTCTGGAACTAGATTTTCGAGATAGCACTTATCTCATTCAGCGAAGCCCTTTCAGTCTCATCTGATCTTGTAAAAGACGGCTCTTTAAGGATTTCTTTATTTTTTGAAACAGAAGAAAGTCACACGGGGCGATATGAAGGCTGGGGCATCATTACAGCTCTGTTATTCTCCAAAAATTCACGAACAAGCGATGAAGTGTAAGGAGGTGCATTATCGTGGTGCAAAAGGCACCAACTGTTTCGCTACAGATTGCTTCCCTCAAACAGCGTTGAATTTGTAGGCAGTACTCTTTATTGGTCGTAACTCATGATGCACTATACCGTTAAAATCGAAGAAAACGTTGAGCAGAACCTTCACATTCGGTCACTCTTATAGAGCTGTTTTTGGTCTTGGCGATCCAGAGTGCCGCCACTGGGACGACTGAGCACTAGTTTCGACGTCATACGCGCACACGGATGTTTCGTCACCTCTTATGACGCGATTTAGTAGTTATGCATCGTTATTGACTAATTTAGGCCAGCCAGTGTGGCCGAGCGGTTCTAGGCGCTACAGTCTGGAACAGCGTGACTGCTACGGTTGCAGGTTCGAATCCTGCCTCGAGCATGGATGTATGTGATGTCCTTAGGTTAGTTAGGTTTAAGTAGTTCTAAGTTATAGGGGACTGGTGACCTCAGAAGTTAAGTCCCATAGTGCTCAGAGCCATTTGACCCATTTGAGCCAACCATTTGACTAATTTAGCAACTCCCGAGCAACTTCCATCCGTAGATGTTTTTCCTCGAAATTCAACATATTTGGCACAAATTTTGCTGTCACACGTTTCATACCCAAAACATGGGAAAAGGTTTCTTGGAATGAACCACCTGACATACCAACTTCGTCAACAACTTCTCTGATTGTGGTTCGCCGATCGTTCATAGTCATTGGTAAACCGTATTTAGTAACTCTGTTTCATTGGCTTTGTCACCAGTAAAATCGCCATTGTAAACACTCAGTGAAGGGAATGACTGCGTCTTGCTGCTGGTGTACTTTACATGTGACCATGATCTCTCAGTGTTTTCTGCTACATTTTGAGATAGAGTTTCCTTATGGCAACTATTAAAATCATCTCGCACTGAAGTTCACACTCAATTTCGAGCTTCTGTAAAACATGGTCAATCCTGGGGAATTTGCATTATTTTAAATTCACCATGCTTAGTTCGTTTCTTCTGCAACAGTGTTCTAACCTGTTTTGTGTACCATGGGGGATCAGTACCACCTCCTACCAATTATTTATTTGGTATATATCTCTCAATTGCCATTGAAACTGAAACGCCCCCTTAGAAAAATTATACAAGACTGTGCATAAACTGACACACAATATTTTTAGCACAACGCAATCTGACTTTCAAAAATCCCTACAAAAGAATGGCCCTGACTAACATTAACCTATACGTTTCACAAATCACTTACCTCACAAAAATCTTGGTTACTCGAACTACTGCAATACAGCAAGCGCCACTACTGCCAGCTAAATAAAAGATGCAAACTACTGAAGGCACTAACTACTGATAGGCATAGTTAGCAAATGAAAGATTTTGATAGAGAAAAAACAATGTTTTTACCTTAATAGTGTTCAAAAGTCATAATACATGTATCAGTTCATGACATCCAGTATTACAAAATTACTCTTTCTGGTGGACACACGTCCAAATCGCACGCTCTTAAAATTCTGCCGTCTCTCTCCCCACATCCACAACTGCTGGCGGCTCACCTCCAACTGCGCAACGCTACGCGCTGTTCACATCCAGCTGTCCAACACTACAATGGCAGACAACAATGCAAACTAGCCACAGACTGCACGCAGCACAGCCAGTGATTTTCATACAGAGCGCTACGTGGCGTTGCCAATAAGAAAACCTAAACAGCCTACTTACATAGCCCCCATGCTCCCCACAAAAAATTTTACAAATTGTTTTGGGCAGTGGCCAATACAGATTAGAAAAAAATTTTCATAATTACAATAACAAAGAAATCGAATGCACACACTTATTGATACAATGTTAGTCGAAAGCTAAAATTTTCTCACAGTCTATAAAGACAGTCCTGATCATTCATCGCAGTAAAATTGCAGTGTTTTTTTTCTCAAAGTCTGAGCAGTGAAAGAAAATGCACACGGAAGTAGTGGATTTCCATGCAGTCTTGAAGAAGTAGTGTTGTCCTTCCAAGAGAAAGACAGTGCTGACTCTTGACATGCAGACAGGTAATGGGCCACAACAGAGCAAACCCACAGCAGAGTCAGTCGAAGTTTTGAAGAATATTGGTAGGTAGGTCATCACAGAGCAGACCCACTGTAGTCCTGGTAGAGAGTATGGTATTGGTGGGCCACCAGAGGTGTAGACCCACTGCAGTCCTTGTAGAAATAATGGTATTGGTGGATCATCAAAGGTGCAGACCAACTTTAGTCCTTGTAGAGACAGCCAGCAGCCATCTGTTGCGACTGTGCAGGTGTACAATCAAGATCGAAGAGTCTTACGGAGAATATAGCAAGTCTATAAACCAACACTTGTCCACTCACAAAGTTTTTGGAATTGTCCTTAGAACCAGCAATGCTGTTAACCAGTCCCTTGCTGAATTATCAACACACGTGGGAGCACTAAAAGTCCTCTTTTTTTCACATATTGTGCGTATACTATGACCAACAGAAATGTGTGCAGTGAAATGAATGCTAACACGTTACTTAATTTGATGAACTGGTGTCAATTACAACATTATAACATGAGAATACAATTACAAAGGTACAAAATACATCATTAAAGAACATAACAATACAGATAACAGTTGTAGTACAGGCTTTACAAAAGAATCGAAATAACATATACATCAGTGTTACAGGAATTATGACATGAGTACATACATAAAAGATCAGAATAACTTTCGAAACATCAACTTCACGCATGAGCATTAAAACAGAACAGAATAAATAATGTCTAAAAATCTTTACAAAAAAATAACATATTATCAGAAAATTTCTACAGCATAACTCTTATTAGCTAAACACATTAAGACAGGAAAAACACAAATTCACATAGTGTAATAACACAGGGTTTGTTTTCAGTGTGACATTTGGTACTGCAGTCCACCCCAAAACTTCATTCCATATATCTTTCCTCTTATTTCAACATTTGTTTCCACCAAAAAAATTCTATCCAAGCATGCTTTCTGTATTTATATGTTCACACATTTCTTACCTCATTATTTATTTACCATTATCTTACCTCATCATTTATTTCCAAGAAAATCCTACCTAAACCTGTTGTCCCTAAACCCTATTTTTTTGGTTCATATCCTCTTTCAAAATTCTTTTTTCGCCAAACCATTTTCTTATAGCTTCTCAATGCATTTCTTCCAAGTCATCACAACTCGTTCTCTTATATGGCCTACCCCATCTTAAGCTAACTTAAATCTACTGAGCTCAGATGCTAAACAAAGGGACGAGGTAATGCAGCAGCACAAATCAATTAATACAAACAGCAATAAAAAAATGCAAATTGGCAAAGCTAGCAGCATTAAATGTAATAACTTATATCTAAACATGACATAGCTCAAGCAGAAAAAATATTACAGTAAAAGTCGCCATGTTTAATACCTATGTCACATCTTAACACTAGAGTGATGCATCACAAAAACTTACTCTGCAAGAAAGTTACCAAGTCACTAAAAAAATTATTTATGCAATTACTGTGAAGGGAAGTGTCTATTTGTGCTCTCTTTTCTAAGAAAGTACATCATAAACGTATTCTTTACTGGGTCTGTAGACAGAAAATAGTGATATTAGTACAGCTATTAAATTTTATAATAACCAATGCTGCAGTGCAGCTAGAAACTAGATATTAAAGAAAATGAGCAAATATGTACAAATGAAGTCATGAAACATCATTCATTAGCCATATGGCATTTCATAAGGTAGTAAAAAAATCTCTCAATTAGAAAGACAGTAGTCATAATCAGGTGTATAGACATAAAAATATTTCTCGTCATTTCATTAGGCATTTCAGTAAATATCATAAATTAAGAGCTCCACAGTGTTATCATATGTTTTCAAGTTTGAGCGTGTCGTATTTGCGATGCTTTCTACAAAGGAATGTCAATAGCGAGGATAATGGCACCTTTTTTTCCACCTGTGCCTTTGAAAGGCACACACTAATGACTTTTTTCCAGGCGACTGTCGCGCAGCTGGGTGCCCACGACTCGTTACGTGAAGGTGGTCACTTAACTTTCTTACTGAAATATTTACGACACCAGTTTGCATTACGGTGACAGTCTCATATAAAAAATTTCACAGGTCGAGAATTTGCGTTGCAAATGTGTAGAAACAAAATCCTACGAATATAACAGTGTCCAAAAAATTTTTGCCAGCATAGTGATACATTCACGCATTTACACACATTTCATAACTCTTAAAGTACGATTCTTGGTTTCCAACATCCTTTTTCAGAAGTCAGAGTCCCTAACCACTATTCATTATTCCTTACCTTATTACACATATACATATTCGTCGACACTCCTTCAATATTTCATCTTAAAAAATACGTAGCATAATCAAATTCCTCATATAACATCAGCTTATTGATCATAAATATACCTCAACAGCATAATACACATCGTCGTCGTAATAATATCATAACATCTCAGTCAATTCTCAAAATCGTCATAGCTTCCTCCAATAATTTCAAAACCTAAAAAAAATTCTCTGCTCATTTCAATAGTGTCATCTACCTCAAACGTACTTTAAAAATCATGATCCCATACCAAATACATCATTCAAAGCTCTCATAGTATCACAATGGTTCCGAAAAAATATGAACAGTTCACAAAGTACAGACAAAATACAGTTTCATAAGCGTGAAGTTATTCTACTGTGTAACTGTGTAAACATGTGTCACTGATGTAGTAAAAAAAATGTTTGTTTCCCTGTTAAATGATCAGATAGCTGTGTAATTTGTGTGTTAGAGAAATATGGTACCGATGTGTAAAGTTATGTAAGCAAATACCATATTAGCTAGGGCTCCTTGTGCTTGCTACACACATGGTACACATAGTAGGCGTGTACCCCACTGAGGATTAATGTAATTATTCCCTCAGGTGTTACAGATTACAGCAATGGAATGAAATGTATCACGGAAAACCTTTGTATCATTGTACTTCAAATATCTTTAAAAATAAATGTTTTAAGTACAAAATTAATCACTCAAATACGTGTACTGTAGCGCAAAACTGTGTGTCTTGTTGTAAGATAATCTCTGTGGAAGTGTCGTAGTCATTGTCCTCCGAAAGCTAAGTTCTGCAGAAGCCAATGTACTTACCTCATGATAAACAAATGTGAAATGCTTTACGTATAGATATCTTAGTTATTACGCTTATTGCCATGATGAAGAAAGTACTGTGCTGTAACGTATTGTTGTGCTACAGAAAAGGCTGTCTCATTGTAACTATACCACAAAAGTTACTACTAAAACATGTTTTACTTTCCAGAATAATTCAGAAAAACTGTGCAGATATAAAACAGAAACACCACAAAAGCAATATTGTAAATTGTCACTCATTAGTAGCGTCGTGATAAAATCGTGTAGCTGTCACGTAAACTAACCACTGTGTCATCTGGTATCTCACAGAAAGTACTTTAAATCCAGAATGTATTTTCAAGTAAACCAAAATGTTGCATTAAAATCTCATTAGCAGTACCAGTATATGTTCTAAGTATGTAAGCCTTATAGTCGCTACGTAATTGTGCAACTAACAAGCAAGAATGTACACACACAATAACACTGTGACGTCTGTTCACTATAACAATGCATTCGTAATTTCTGTTTAAATAAGTTATCTTGGTTCTTGATTGGATATTTAACTTCAAACATTGTTGCATGGTAACAGTATCTAAGTCTGACAATGCATACTAGAAATGTGAAGTGAAAAGTTTTATGGCAAAGACAAAGTTAAAAAGCAGATTATCTTTCAATAAACGGTTTTACATGTGAAATGTGGTGTAAACCTTTACTCTTCCTAGTACACAGAGTTTCAACTTCAATGCGATTATCATGTGGCTATGTCAGTAAGGAACACTGGAATTTTTCTCAAGGTTAGCTTATGTTATTTTTCTCAAGCCCAGCCGGCGCACATGGCTGCCTCCCGGTGCGAGTCATTGTCTGTTTCTTTGTTGGCGTGCGTCGTTATTGGGATTTGGAGACCTAACTTCTACAAATTCACCTTGACAAGAAGGCCCTGCCCTGTTTGAAGCTCGCCAGTTCTGATGGAATTCAGGTCTGTCGTTTTGTCGGTAGTTTACATAGTTTCTTGTTTGTCGGTCATGTGGTGGAGAATTTCTCCCGGAATCGTAATTGCGTGGTGGACCGTTGCGTCTGAAGTTATTCTGTCTCCCTTGATAATAATTATTTTGGTTCCCAAATTGTCTGTTTCTCTGATTGTCTCTGTAATAGTCACTACTGCGGAGAGGTGATCTTTCCCTGTAATTATTACTACTACGCCAACGGTTGTCATACGGGTGGTGTCTGTTTTGGTCACGATTTGTGTTGTGAGAATAGCCTTGTCATGCCCAGTTATTATTTCTTTCATCACGGAATTGCGACGAATGTGACCTGTAATTGTTGTGTTCCTGTTTTCGCGTTCCGCGAGTGTCAGTGTCAATTTCTAATTCTTGTAACAGTTCCTGAAAAGCTTCAATGTCATCTTTGCAACGTCCTGCCAAAATAATATGTCGTAAATGTTCAGGCAATTTGATTAAGCAAATGCGGATGAGTTCTGAGGGGCTGTATGTGTTTGACAGGTACTGATTCTTGTGCAACATGTCTTCAAAATATTTCACAAGACTGGAAAATTCAGATTGTTCGAAATGTTTCATCATTATGATGCTATGTTTTGCATGGTCTTGTGTAGCTTGAGACCAATATGCTGAGAGGAAGGCATGATAAAATTCTCCTGCACTGTGGGAATCGTGAATGACCAATCGCATTCTTACAGCTGGTTCATTCTCTAAATAGCCACACATAAATTCTAATCTGTGCTCTAATGACCAGTTGGGAGGAAAACAATGAGAGAATTGATGGAGCCACGCTTGTGGATGAATGTTGTTGCCAGAATTCTTAAATGTTTTGAATTTACGTGTAGTAATGAACAGCTTATAGTCAAAATCATCGTGTCGGCGAGTCGCACATCGCTCATTGTTACTTCGTTTCGGCGGTTCCATCTCAAAATCCAATGCGCCTTGCCAATTTCTTGCATAATTTCCGAAGTGTCCTGTGTTATTATTTTGTGGTTGTTCCGTATTTCTATGTCCCTCTTCCCATGTTGGAGCGCGAGTGTCCTCAGAAATATGTAATTTTTGTATTACTTGTGCCAGCTGATCTTGTACTTCCCGGATTTCTCTTTTGTGTTGCGTATTAATTTGATTCTGATTTTGTTTGAATTCCTTAATTTGTTCATATTCTTCTGCGTCAGTGAAGGCTACAGGTCTTGTGTCATTCAGATCATCATCTACCTTTGTAGATAAGTTAGTGAAGTGATCTGAAAGTTCGGCTACTTTATTCGATAGTGAAATTATTTCCTCAGTGTGTTTTTCTGAACCAAGTTTCAGAGTGTCCATTTGTGTTGAAATCGTATCTACTGTGTCCTTTAAGTTTTCCTAAGTTTTTGCAAGTAGCGTAACCGAATCGGTAGATGCAACTGAGTCAATTTCAGCCCACAAGGTATCATGATTTTCATGAACAATGGTATACAGTTCTTTTATGGCTGCTTTGTGATTCTGTAATGCATTTTCACGCCGCGAAAAAATAGGTTGAAAATGCTCACAAATTTGTGTTTTTACGTCATTACAGATTTCTTGACATTTCGATTCAATGTTATGTAACTCAGTAGTTAAATCTTCACGTGTTTGTTCAAGTGTGGTGTCTAACTTTTGAAGCTGTTGCTGTGTTTGTCCCTGGTGTTGTTCCAATGTGTCTAACTTTTGAAGATTTTGTTCCATTGTGTCTAACTGTTGTTGTATTTGTCTCTGGTGTTGTTCCATTGTGTCTAACTTTTGAAGCTTTTGTCCCATTTGTTGCATTAATTGTAATAACAATGCACTGGTGTCTGAAACATGTTCCTCAGTGGTTTTCGGCAGTGTATTTGCACCGGCAACATTCATATTTTGACAAGCGGAAAATGTGTCTTGACTCATTTGAGAAAACGGTGAGAATCCAAAACCTGAGTCTACGGTATTTGCAATATTGTGTTCTGTCAGTCCCGAGTCCTGAGGCGAGCTGTTACCGACAGATCGATCAATAATGCTTCCCTGTTCACTAATTGTTTCACTGCCTACACCATTATTTGCAGCCCGCTCAATTTCCCTATGCTCAATTACCAAATTACTACTTGGAATGTCTGTTAATTCATTACTCGGTGGCGCTGATAAGCTACGCTCGTCGTCACTATTATTTCTCAGTTTACTTTGTAGCCTAGTGTTCCGTTTTTCACACACCATTATTGTCACAATATTTCACACGATAGCACAGAAAAGCACAATTTGAAGAGCAAAAATAAGAGAGCACATCAACATAGCACTGAAAATAATATCTAGTTAATTGCAAGCACAGCTGCGAAATACTTGGTGCAAATCTACATGGATGCCACAACTGTTTTACTGTACAACAATGAAAGACTGCAACTACAAAGGAGATTCTCTCTACAATTACGCGCTAGCAATAAACAATAGCTACACTAATTACACGAACTACAAGTAAAAAATCAGAAGATTCCAGTGAGGTATCCTCGGCTAAGGGTCGACATATGAAACGTCCCCTTTGAACAGTTATACAAGACTGTGCTTAAACTGACACACAATATTTTTAGCGCAACGCATTCTGACTTTCAAAAATCCCTACTAAAGAATGGCCATGACTAACATTAACCTATACGTTTCACAAATCACTTACCTCACAAAAATCTTCATTACTCGAACTACTGCAATACAGCGAGCGCCACTACTGCGAGCTAAATAAAAGATTCAAACTACTGAAGGCACTAACTACTGATAGGCATAGTTAGCAAATGAAAGATTTTGATAGAGAAAAAACAATGTTTTTACCTTAATAGTGTTCAAAAGTCATAATACATATATCAGTTCATGACATCCAGTATTACAAAATTACTCTTTCTGGTGGACACACGTCCAAATTGTACGCTCTTAAAATTCTGCCATCTCTCTCCCCACATCCACAAGTGCTAGCGGCTCACCTCCAACTGCGCAACGCTACGCGCTGTTCACATCCAGCTGCCCAACACTACAATGGCAGACAACAATGCAAACTAGCCACAGACTGCACACAGCATAGCCAGTGATTTTCATACAGAGTGCTACATGGCGTTACCAATAAGAAAACATAAACAGCCTACTTACAAAACTACTTCTTTAAATTTAAACCACACCTGCTCTATGCTTAGATTAGAAGGAGGGGAGATTGTGTCTTAGAAAGGAGTCAAGCGAATTTTTATCTGGTTTTTTAAATACATGTACTTTGCATTTATTTTTGGTGGGTGTGGATGTTACTGTATTCAGTCTTGCTACAAATAACTTGTCGCCACTAATCCCTGTTTCCATCATGATACTCCCTATTTCCTCAGAATTATTTGTTGCTAAGAGGTCAAGCATGTTTTCGCAACCATTTACACTTCGAGTGGACTCCTGAACTAATCGATCATAATAATTTTCTGAGAAAGCATTCAGTACTATTTTAGACGACGTTTTATGCCTACCACTGGCTTTAAAAATGCATTTTTGCCAACATATCGAGGGTAGATTGAAGTCACCACCAGCTATCACTGTAAGAGTGGCGTACCTATTTGAAATAAGGCTCAAGTTTCCTTTGAACTGTTCGGCAACTGTATCATCTGAGTCACGGATTTGATAAAAGGAACCAGTTATTAATTTATTTCAGTTGTCGAGTATAACTTCTACCCATACTAACTCACAAGAACTATCTACTTCCATTTCACTACAAGGTAAACTACTTCTGACAGCAATAAACAGTCCATCACCATCTAGTCTATCTTTTCTGAACATGGTCTGGTCATTTGTAAAAATTCTGTTTGAATTCATTTCTGGCTTTAGCCAGTTTTCCAAACCTTTAACGATTTGAGTTTCACTGCTCTCTATTAGCGCTTGGAGCTCTTGTTCTTTAACAACACGTCTACAGCAATTTACGGCTACAATACTAATTGTTGCTAGGTTTTCCTTCTTGTGTTTGCCCTCCACCCTTTTAGACTGACGCACTGTTGTTTTCCATGACCCTCTAACCTAAGAAACTGCCCAGTCCCCACCACACAGGCCCCACTATCCATTTAGCCGCTTCCTGTGTGTAGTAGACCCCTGACCTATTAAATACGACCTGAAAACTCGCCACCCAATGGCGCAAGTCGAGGAATCTGCAGCCTATATGGTCGCAGAACCGTCTGAGCCTCTGATTCAGACCTTCCACATGGCCCTGTACTAAAGAACCGCAGTCGGTTCTGTCGACGATGCTACAGATGGTGAGCTTTGCTGTCATCTAGAAAGGAAAACTGGCAGTCTTTACCACTTCAGCTAGACACCCGAAACCTGTGTGAATCTTTTCCAATCCAAAGCGACACACGTCTTTGGTACTGACATGAGCCACCACTCACAGCTGGCTCCCCCTCTGTTCTTCATGACATCCAGAGGCATCTTTCCACATCTGGAATGACTCCTCCCAGTATACACACAGAAGGCACACTGATTCTTTCCCCTCCTTGTCAGTCATTACATGTCAGATGTTGGGGCTCCTCTGTTAATGGTCACACCTTGCAGCTCGAGAAGCTTCCACTGGAGGAATGCGAGTAGTGCATTTGGCTCAGAGACTTCGTCAGCCACAGACAGTGCCCGAAAGCTGTTCGTTGGACGAACCATGGAGGCCTTCCAATCGGCTCCTCAGAAAATATTTTGCTGTCTGCCGCTCCTCGAAATGACCTCCCACTCGACCATCGGTGAGGGATCAGTCTGTGTGGACCAGTTGGGGGACAAGTGAGATGTGCTGGACGTCCCCCTGGTCCTTACGCTCGGCGTCCCGCAGTGATGCCCATTGAAAACAGCTTCAAGCTGTGTGACTGACGACAGCAACACCTGGAGCTGTAAATGAAGTTCTGCCAACTCAGCTTGCATCTGAACATGGAAAACACAGCTTTTATCCAAACTAAAGACAGTGAAATCATAATGCGCGTCTTGATTCATAGTGGCTGCAGGATCAAAATGGTGTCTATGCTTTCAGACATGTCTGAAAGAACAGACATCACATATGCAGACTTAAAGATGCGAAGGCCAATGGTCGCTTCAGCCCGAACTCTTACAGCGAATCAGGGAGGTGGTGCGAGTATTGAGGCTAAAGATAGGGGCACCATATCAGCAGTATGTGCTATAAGTTCAGAATTTGGGCCTGATGGGAGACCTAATAGGGAAGTCCGTTATGGCGACCACTGTATCCAGCTGGTGCAGTGGTCAGTACATCTTCCTAAAAAGCAGGAGATCTGGTTTCGAATCCAGACCCGGCAAAAATTTTCAACTTTTCTCATTGATATAAATCGATGCCCACTGGCATCTAATGTCGTCAATTCCTTTGTGTCTTGATTCATAGTAGCTAAATTGTGTCTGTTCTTTTGAACATGTCTTAGTTAAGAAACAAACACGGACGAAATTAGCGCGTTTAAACTAAAGAGCGGAGAGGAAATTTAAAATAAGTCGCTTCTTATGAGGAGTTGTGTCAACTCATAGACGAAAACCGTGTCCTCTGTTGTGCTTCTGCAGTAACGAACTCTAGCTCTCGACTAATCACTTAACCTGACTTCATTTTTCTAGACAGCTTCATCATATGGGTCCTACTAACGCTTCACACGGCGCACACTGAAAACTCACACAGCGAAAGCGCTGCTGCCAGTTCAGGGCGCATAAAGCAAATGTCGTGTACATTGCATGAAACGTTATAATGTTCAAGATATTCAATAAATGCTCTTATGGAATAATGTTCAAGACATTCAACATTATTGTGGAATAACTTGTAAGATATTTGTTTATTCTTTATTATAGATGACTAAACAGACAATATGCGTTTCGCATTCAGTATTTGTTCACGTCTTGTTCTTGTTAAACTTACTCCAGAAATCACAGACTCCTCTCATAACTGACTTCGTCATCTACTTATTGCCAAGCAGCTACAATCGATAATGCAATTAATGCGTTCATAGAATGTGAGAACGAACCTCATGAGCGCCTTATGTTCAGTGAGCATCAGTTTGCTGTGGCGAAAACAAAAGATGGTGTTTTTATAACGAGCAATGTCACGAAACTGAAAATGATTCTGCTCAGGCTGCAGCAAATAAAGATCGACGTACAGAGATTCCTGATAAGCTATTCACGAACGTTAGGTGGAGCAAAATAGAGAATCTTCAGCTATTAATCCAAAACGTTGCCGAAGTATTTTCGATTTTGAACCATTGCTTAAAGGAAGGTCATTTCTGAAAGAACGGAAATAAGAAAACGTAGTGCAAGTGTTTCAATACACTCACCTACAGAAAATGTGTTGTTTCTTAAGGAAGCAGATACGGTGGAACAAGAACGTTGAAAACAACAAAGAAAAACGTGCAAAGAAACTATAGGACAGTGTCCCCCATGCTATGACACCTAAGCTGAACTCTCGACAAGGAGTCTGGATAGTGTGTTCACGCATGGTTGGATGACGATAGATTGGACTTCGAAGGAGGAAAGTGTCAAGTACTCGACTGAACCACGACTTGTGGCTAGTTTATAAAGACTTTCGGATCTTCAAGCAGCTAGTGGCAACGCCTGAACTGACTTGTGGATACCTGCCATTGCCCATGGACCTCGTACACATACTGGATTACCGGAGTGGAGGACTTTGAACTGTGTATGATGACTCCACTGGTTGGCCGGCCGCTGTGGCCGAGCGGTTCTAGGCGCTTCAGTCCGGAACTGCGGTGCTGCTACGGTCGCAGGTTCGAATCCTGCCTCGGGCATGAATGTGTGTGATGTCCTTAGGTTAGTTAGGTTTAAGTAGTTCTAAGTCTAGGGGACTGATGAAATCAGATGTTAAGTCCCATAGTGCTCAGAGCCATTTGAACCATTTGAACTCCACTGGTTAAACTATCTTCCCTTGCACTAGTTCTAGTGAACTATGACTCGGTCCAGACAGGTTACAAACTAGTTCAGGTATTGCGCTGTGACTATCATTTCCCTTTGTTGAATAAGTCAGAGTTTTCGTCAAGTTCAGAGGCCCACTCAGATAGTTGCACATGTTAGCAAGTCACTTCCGGCGTCAGGGAGACGCGCCGCATCGGATCGAATTAACAGTGAGGGCCAGTGTGCCAGCCAGACTGGATGTGGTTTTTAGGCGGTTTCCCACAGCCGACTAGTTGAATTCCAGCTGGTACCCACGTCCCACCTCAATTACACGTTTCGCACACTTTCGAGAAACGTTGTCAAACTTTCACATTGGATTGCACTAGACGAAGACAGATGGGGTGCGGCGCTAGTACCAGGCAGCAAGTGGTAACGACAAAAAACGGCGGCTAACACGCCGACCCCGTGAAGGCGCAGGAGGAGGCATGAATGTGGATTCACCAAGTTAAGTGCCGCATACTTAAATAAGCACCACTGCCTCAGACTGCAGTGGGTGTACGGACTTCAGCGCTGAAATGCTGAATGCCCATTGCATGGGGGCTTAATTAAAAAGAAATAATAAATGCAATAATTTTAGCAGCTGTGTGTCCGGTTACGAAGTCTCATAACCAGTTGGCCCTGGCTAGTGTTACCATGCAATCTGACTGCATAAAATAAAAATACAGAATGACAAGAAATTTCCATTAACACAATTGATTAATTAAGTCCCCTGCAACTATAAAAGCTATGAAACAACAAAGCACAAGTGTAACTGTTCTGTGTGTGGTAGTGTGACTCAACGTACATGTATCTGGCTCGGTTCTTCCTCAATACGACAAGATATTTTAAACACAATTTACAATGAACTAATTGAAAAACCAGAAATACTATAATTGCACATAAAAACCAGAATTACAAGTCTAATACATGGACACGAGCCAGATGCTTTGTTGACTGAACCTGTGACCAAGAGGCATTGTCATTAAAGAAATCTGTAATACTTTTTTTTACCTCAATATATACTGACGAAAAATACACTGTGATAATTTCAACATCTTCCATCCATACATTACACTAACCGAACAGCATCTACTCTCTCGCCCAACAGAACAACAACTGCCCTGGACATTCACTGAACTGCTACTGCTCTCGACATCCTCTGAACTACTACTGCACCAGTGGAGGCGGCGGAATAATAATCTTTGGCGCAATCTCTGGCGCTCGTGACTCAGTGTAACCACTTTTCATATGCCCCTCCTCCAAGGGATAGAATTTGGTGGTATTTTTGCCAGCATTGGTGGTGAAAATACCACCAAATTCGTCCATAAAACACAGACAAAAATAAAAGATGATATTAATGAGTAAATACCACATAACTATATAAATTTTGGCTTTGCACTGACCCATCAATAACCAAATATATTAAAATACTGTAAGGAATACAAATGCTTGCATACATGTGGTTTTACATAAGAGTTTACGCAAGTATCATTTCTCAGAGTAGTTAAACAGTTCAATCAATGGCACCAGCAATGACGAATAGGTGCAGATAAGAGTCTCATAACATTTGATAAACAGTATATACACAATAAATCCGTTTACACAAATATTCACATACAATCTTATCAATAGTTCAATAAACAAGTAGCACTCCTCAGAGTAGTTGACAGTTTCAACAGTAGCACCCAAAATGGTCAACAGGTGCAAATAGCAGCAAGTGACATCATCTCAGTAGCAGCAGTTCCAGCAGTGGCACCCAGTAATGGCGAGCAGGAGCAGGCAGGAATGAGTGTCATCACATCAGCAGTAGCAGTTCCAACAGTGGCACCCAGCAATGGCGAGCAGGTGCAACACCAACAAGTAACATCTCATCAGTGGTTGAGCAGTTCCAACAGTGGCACCCAGCAATGTTGAACAGGCGCAGACAGGAATGAGTGTCATCACATCAATAGTAGCAGTTCCAACAGTGGCACCCAGCAATGTTGAACAAGTGCAAGTAACAGTCCATAATATTCACCAGCAA
The DNA here is from genome assembly GCF_023864345.2 of Schistocerca serialis cubense. NCBI lineage: Eukaryota > Metazoa > Arthropoda > Insecta > Orthoptera > Acrididae > Schistocerca > Schistocerca serialis. The sequence goes on from NC_064642.1 coordinate 26,883,972, forward strand.
TAATTAAACAGTTCATCAGAGTTCCTCAGCAGAAATTAAATATTTCCAAGTGGCACCCAGCAATGTTGAACAAGTGCAGGTAACAGTCCAAGAAAACAATCCATAATTAATATCATAGTGTAACCTAAACTCTATGTTCGTACACAGCATATAAGTATCTCTCTATACTAAATTAAAGAGTAGTTATGACAACAAAAGAGAAATGTGCAAATATGCCATCCATATGCAAAGCAGCAAGTATATATCTTACCTAATAAATAGGTAATTAGCATCATATCAGCATAAGCAAATAAATGTTCATATGTAATCTTAATAAGTAAACATGAAGGCGCAAGCAGATAAATCACAAAGTATAACTTACATACATAACCATATCAGCACAACTTATGAGGTGACAATTATAATTAAATAAATAGGCACAGCAGGCACATAATAAAAAATATGACATCAGTGAGAAAGAATAGCAGCCGAGCGATGCACAATATACACAAGTAACAACCCTGTTCATTAATAAAACATAGTCAAAATCCGCAAATGTATGCAAGCATGTCACTTCACAAGTAAATTCATAGAGCATAAAATCTAACACAAAGTATAAATCACGTAATCGCGAGCAGCAAATTACCTATAAAGTACATACCTAAGTAGAAATATGTTACCTGAAAAATAAACTCAATTAATAGTTACCTTTTTTGTTTATTACATTCTTCCTGAAATTTTCTCGATAGCAAGTCCTCTTAACGTCGGGCACGCAGAGAATTTACCTGAAGTTCTTAAATATTTTATACAACTGTATCCTAGAAAAACTGAACGTTAATAACATAAGTTATCAAGTCACTATAGCTTTATACTGAATTTAATCGGAGAAATTAGACTGTGTATTTGTCTACGGCTGTCAGTGCATTCGCACTGAGCGCTGGATCAGCTGTAGGTAAGCGTGACGTAGGAAGTAATTGTTTGCGGTCAACGGCTACCTTGTGCGGCGCGCGGACTGACTGTTGCTTTGAGTATGTGCCGCCGCCAGAACACGGCGCGGCACCCCTGCATTCTCTGCGCGTCCACGCGCAACTCTTAATCTCTCAAAAGCATGTCATTCCACAAAAATTTTAACTTTCGATATATGATGTATTGCCTTAGAGCGCCGTGATTTAAGAGTTTCTACTTTAACAGTGTTATCATGAATAATTTTGCGAACTCTATATGGACCGTTATAAAGCAGAAAAAATTTGCGACACAAGCCTTTTCCTTTGTGAGACAAACGATGAGACTTAATTAACACCTTTTGACCAACTGACAAAGTTTTTAAACGACCAGGACGTTCAGCTGATTTCTCTCTTCTAGCAGCCGCAGATGCAATATTTTGCAGAGCCAGGTTGACAACTTCACAATGCCGCAGTTTCCGAGGAGGCGGATTTGTCGGTGCTTTATTTTTTAATATCAATATAGGCGGTAAAGAAGTTGAATCACTAGGAAGTTCATTCAGAATGTTTTGAAAAATATGAAAATACTGATCCCACGTTCTGTGGTTATGATGACAATAAAGACGACACATTTCATTGATTTCCTCTGAACTACTACTGCACCAGTGGAGGCGGCGGAATAATAATCTTTGGCGCAATCTCTGGCGCTGTGACTCAGTGTAGCCACCTTTCACCATCTCCAGTGTTTTCAGGCAGTTCCCACTGCAACCTGCTGTAGAGTGAATGGTACATTCGCATCAGACGCTACCGTGGTGACTGTAACCTGGTAACGGGTGTTGTTGAGCGGCTTCACATCTTAACATCGAGGCTAAGGTCAAATCCCAGTCGATGCCATTGGATGTAACACGAGACCTGGACGTGACCATTCTGTATACCAGCCTTGCCATGAGATCCTCGAGATATGACTCTACATGTCATATTTTAACTGCCCATGCTTCACACTGACTGCACAAGCATTGTTCAAAGAATGATTGCTACCACTGTATCTCTGGACTGTGCATTCACCTAACGCAATGTCTATCAAACATGGGTGCTTCGTCAGATATCAGTTCCTCACAGTTTTTCCGTCACTGTTGTTGGTGTTTTTGGACTCGCATACATACCATCTTTCATATAACCAGTCCCTCTTTGATTGCCTACCGCAGCGTTTAAAATATTTGATTGCACCCTTTGAGAACTTCACTCTACGAATTTTTGATAATGGTCGATGTTTACAAAGTGATAAGGTTCTAAACATCCATGTTTCAGTATTGACGCTGAAGTACTTGAAACACTGTAACATTGAAGTTAAATATGAAATATCCACCTTTCATGTCGGTAAAATAAACAGGCAATAACTTTTTCGCCTTTAAACGAGTCTTTTTCTGAACACACCTCATTACAAAATCAGTGCAGCACATTTGTGGCTTATCAAACTTGGGCAGGGGGCGGACGTTGGAGAGCAGTATTTTTGAACAAACTAAAGCAGGAACACTGGCTGTTGTTGCAGCTAAATGTGGACTAATACTCTCCATTGTTGATTCAGTTCATGTTTTCGCGGTGTTAAATAGTGTGGGTAATGTGCTGATACTGTATACCCGAACTGCCATGCAACCTATTTGATAATGTAATATGAACATCCCAGTAGTCAGTGAATCTATTCCTTAACTCTGCGTGATAACTGCAGACAGTATTCACTACTGCCAATGATTACACAGCTAACTACTTCTTCTTCTACCTTCTTTTATTAAGGTCAAGGAGACCTGTTATTTTCTGCAGCCTTTGGAGTTGTCTTTAGCTGGCTCATGACAGGGAAGTTCACTTAGAAGACCAGAGCGTCAAAAACGTGTTAGGTACTGAAAGCCGTCCCAAGTAGGTACAGAGCAGGTAAGTTGCAGTGTCCAACCTCCCCACAGTAGGCATGTAGGAGAGCAGCGTGCGTCCCATAAAAACTGCTTTGTGGGAGGTGCTAGAAGGAATTCTTTTTGGTGAAATAAGATCTGAAAGCCATGTGAAGGATTCAGAGCTTGAGACCGTGGAACCCCGCGGAACACAGCCGCACCATGCAGTAATGTTCGTTTAAATCCATGTAAGAGTGGCTGTGATTGGATCACAAATATTATTTCAGTAGAAGGTGCGTTTTCCTACTTGTGTCTTCATGCAAGGGCTTTGGTTGGCCGGGGTAGTAAATCTCATAAAATGGGGGAGATATTCTGTCTTCCTTCCCATGCCGCACCATTATTTGTTAACTATGATAAAATACACAAGAATAGAGAGTTGTTAAACTTGTTTATAAAAATTTTATTCGTTGGAACTCCCAATGTGTGCTGCAGCTGGCCAGCCAGGTACCTCCGCTAGCAGAACCAGCAGTTTTAGAGAGTAAAGTCAGAAGATGAACGCTTCAGGGAGATGGATGAGCACACTCACTGCAGGAATGTCAGAGAATACGCTGACTTCAGAGGCGCCGAGGAATACACTCGCACCAGGTCGTTCAGACAACTACACAGGGAGAGTCTCCAACTGAGAACGGAGGCCAAGCTAGACACAGATTTTCCAGTCACCACTGCAGCTGTCTTCCACACTCGTTCTCTCTAAGAGCGATATACAAGAGCCTTCGATGCAATCATCAAGCCCAGTGGGACACGAAGCTAGTTAATTTGCATCAGAGTTTAATTGTGCGGTTTTAACATCACAGTTAGCTATTTGCTACCATCATGTGCTTTGGCAAATCTGTTGGTGTTTGAACTTGGCTTTCTGGGCTTATTTCTTTAAATCACTAACCATCTACGCAGTCATTGGCCATAGTTGCGACATAGTTCGAGACTATGCTTTCATGTGCCGCTCCGCCTGTGCCAAGGCTATAGTTCACAATTGAAAACTTTTGTAGAATTCTAGGTGTATGCTAAACGGATCAACCGATACTTCACAATACGTAATGGGAGAACGGTAAGACTAAATTTGATTTATGGTATGAACATTACAAAATAGCACCAGAAAAGAAGATTTGCAAACTAGAACAGAAGCGGATCTACCACCCCATTTCAGTTATTATCTGGAAGATCGTCTCGTAGATCTTCCACAAGATCCATTAGAACTATCAAATCATGTCAACGGTATAACCTATCCAAGCTTAAAAAATGCTTTTAAATATTTGAGCTCTCGAAGTTTGTTCTCAAAGGCAGCATATGCTCCCCTTCAAGCTTAAATCGAAAATGTTATTTCCAAAGTCAGTGGACGGAATGTGATGGGATATATATATATATATATATATATATATATATATATATATATATATATAGTTCATTATTGCCGTTTTTATTGACTGATAAACATCAAATGTATGTGTTTATTGCTTTTCTCGCCGTTCTATAAATTCATTATACATCGATGTTAATAACACCGATGTTAAAAAAGTAGAAATTTTGGGGTCCATTATCATAGGACATCATTGCAGCACATCTCTACTTAATTCCGGGTGGACAAAAATATATAAACACCAAAAACACAACACATTACCAAGCCTAATACGGTATAGGAAAGCTGTTGACGTGCAAAATATCTACCAGTTGTCTTAGAATTGATCAATAAATATTTTTACAGCTTTCAAGGGAGTCTTATACTACTCTTCCTGCAACATAGTGGCAAAATGAGGTAATGAAAATTAGATTAGATTAGTTTTTCGTTCGATAGATCCGTGCTGAGGAGGTCCTCGTGGATGTGGAACATGTCAATTTTTATTAAGTTGAAATAACAATACTAATAGTATGAATATATATACAATACATAATTTGTTTCTATTAAAAAAATTCGTCAATGGAGAAGAAGAAGTTGGCCACTAGTAAGTCTTTCAGGCTCCTTTTAAACTGATCTTTACCTACTTATGTTTGCTGGCAAATTATTGATGATGAGTGTTCCTGGGTAGTGGAAGCCTTTTTGAACTAAAGTAAGTGCTTTTAAGTCCTTGTGCAGATCATTTTTGTTCCTGGTATTGTATGTATGAACTGAGCTGTTTGTTGGAAAAGCGATATATTATTTAGGACAATTTTCTTAAATGAGTAAATATACTGAGAGGCAGTAGTTAGTATACCCAGTTCTTTGAAGAGGTTTCTACAGGACGTCCGTGAATTTACTCCACAAATAATACGTATTACACGCTTTTGGACTCTGAAAACTGTTGTTTGACTTGAAGAGTTACCCCAAAATATTGTACCATATGACATTATGGAATGAAAGTAGGCAAAGTATGCAAGCTTTTTCATTTTTATGTTGCCTATGTCAGCTAACACTCGGATTGCAAATATAGATTTGTTGAGGCGTTTCTGCAGTTCTGTGGTGTGCTCCCCCCAACTGAATTTATTGTCAAGTTATAATCCCAGGAATTTAAGACTGTCAACCTCTTCTATCTACTCTTCTTCTATCTGCTCTTCTTCATACTTTATGCATATGCTGGGTGGAAACCTCTTACAGGTTCTGAATTGCATATAGTGAGTCTTTTAGAAGTTTAATGTCAGTGAGTTGGCTTTAAACCATTTATTAATATCCATGAAAATATCATTAGCAGATCTTTCTAGAACTACACTTGACATACTATTTATTGCAATACTTGTGTCATCTGCAAACAGAACGAACTCTGCTTCTGGCAGTGTAACTGATGAGAGATCATTAATGTACACAAGAAAAAGCAATGGCCCTAAGATGGATCCTTGTGAGACACCACATGTAATTTCTTCCCATTCTGATGATGACTGATGACTTACTTCACTATTATCTTGCACTGACACCCTTTGTTTCCTGTTAGCAAGGTAAGACTTGAACCATTCTGCAGCACTGCCTGTGACACCATAGAATTCTAATTTATTTAAAAGGATGTTGTGGTTCACACAATCAAATGCCTTTGACAAATCACAGAAAATACCTGCTGCTTATAATTTGTTATTTAATGAATTAAGTACATTTTCGCTGTAGGTGTAAATAGCCTTCTCGATATCAGAACCCTTCAGAAATCCAAACTGTGTTCTCGATAATACACTCCTGGAAATTGAAATAAGAACACCGTGAATTCATTGTCCCAGGAAGGGGAAACTTTATTGACACATTCCTGGGGTCAGATACATCACATGATCACACTGACAGAACCACAGGCACATAGACACAGGCAACAGAGCATGCACAATGTCGGCACTAGTACAGTGTATATCCACCTTTCGCAGCAATGCAGGCTGCTATTCTCCCATGGAGACGATCGTAGAGATGCTGGATGTAGTCCTGTGGAACGGCTTGCCATGCCATTTCCACCTGGCGCCTCAGTTGGACCAGCGTTCGTGCTGGACGTGCAGACCGCGTGAGACGACGCTTCATCCAGTCCCAAACATGCTCAATGGGGGACAGATCCGGAGATCTTGCTGGCCAGGGTAGTTGACTTACACCTTCTAGAGCACGTTGGGTGGCACGGGATACATGCGGACGTGCATTGTCCTGTTGGAACAGCAAGTTCCCTTGCCGGTCTAGGAATGGTAGAACGATGGGTTCGATGACGGTTTGGATGTACCGTGCACTATTCAGTGTCCCCTCGACGATCACCAGTGGTGTACGGCCAGTGTAGGAGATCGCTCCCCACACCATGATGCTGGGTGTTGGCCCTGTGTGCCTCGGTCGTATGCAGTCCTGATTGTGGCGCTCACCTGCACGGCACCAAACACGCATACGACCATCATTGGCACCAAGGCAGAAGCGACTCTCATCGCTGAAGACGACACGTCTCCATTCGTCCCTCCATTCACGCCTGTCGCGACACCACTGGAGGCGGGCTGCACGATGTTGGGGCGTGAGCGGAAGACGGCCTAACGGTGTGCGGGACCGTAGCCCAGCTTCATGGAGACGGTTGCGAATGGTCCTCGCCGATACCCCAGGAGCAACAGTGTCCCTAATTTGCTGGGAAGTGGCGGTGCGGTCCCCTACGGCACTGCGTAGGATCCTACGGTCTTGGCTTGCATCCGTGCGTCGCTGCGGTCCGGTCCCAGGTCGACGGGCACGTGCACCTTCCGCCGACCACTGGCGACAACATCGATGTACTGTGGAGACCTCACGCCCCACGTGTTGAGCAATTCGGCGGTACGTCCACCCGGCCTCCCGCATGCCCACTATACGCCCTCGCTCAAAGTCCGTCAACTGCACATACGGTTCACGTCCACGTTGTCGCGGCATGCTACCAGTGTTAAAGACTGCGATGGAGCTCCGCATGCCACGGCAAACTGGCTGACACTGACGGCGGCGGTGCACAAATGCTGCGCAGCTAGCGCCATTCGACGGCCAACACCGCGGTTCCTGGTGTGTCCGCTGTGCCGTGCGTGTGATCATTGCTTGTACAGCCCTCTCGCAGTGTCCGGAGCAAGTATGGTGGGTCTGACACACCGGTGTCAATGTGTTCTTTTTTCCATTTCCAGGAGTGTATGTTATTTGCCTGTACATTACTTTTTCTAAAAATTTTGAGAATGCTGGCAAAAGTGAAATCGGTCTGTAGTTTGGTGGTATCTCTTTATTCCCTTTCTTGAATAGAGGCTTAACATCTGCATATTTTACCCAGTCAGGAAATGTGCCAGCTATAATTGGCTGGTTACACAAGTAACTTAGAATTGTACTAAACTCACAAGAACATGCCTTAATTAACTTTATTGATATTTCATCGTAACCACTAGAATGCTTTTGTTTTTAAAGATTTTATTATGGAAGTTATTTCTTTTGGTGAAGTGAGTGACATATTCATGTACCTGAAACTACTTGTAAAGGCTAGTTTCAGATATTCATGGGCATTATTTACTGATCCTGACAATCCGAATCTATCAGTAATGGATATAAAGTACTTGTTAAATAGATTTGCCACAGTATGCCCATCGGTTACTAATGTGTCATCTACCCTTAATGCTATCTGCTCCTGTTCCTTTCTGGTTGTACCAGTCTCCTCTTTCACTATATCCCATATTGTTTTTATTTTGTTCCCTGACATTGCTATCTTCTTTCGTAGTGCATTTGTTTAGATGTCTGAACTACTTTTTTTAAAAATTTCGCAGTATTCCTTGTATTTAGCTAAATCATCAGCATTGGAGCTATTCTTGGTCGACAGATAAATTTTCCTTTTTGCCTTACAGGAAATCTTTATTCCTTGTGTAATCCATGGTTTTATTATAGACTTCTGTTTAATTTGAGTAACTTTTAGAGGAAAACAGTTTTGAAACATGGTACCGACATTGTTCATGAATGTGTTATATTTTTCATTCATGTCATGAAGGTGGATAGCGATCACGCACCCTTGTCCTCACAGTAGACCACAAGTGCTCAATAATACTGAGACCTGGTGGGCGGTGGTGGCCAGTGAAGATGCGACAATTCATCCTCGTACACGCCGAACCAATCCTGGACGATGAAAGCTGTGTGAGCAGCGGCGCTGTCGTCTTAGAAGACAGCATCGCCGTTAAGGAAGAATATCGTACCACGGGATGCACATGATCGGCCAAAAGTAATGTAAACATGAGGCCCATGGAATACTAGGACATAGCTGCTCAGGGCAATACCGCCCCCGCCGTGTTCCACTCTTGAGACGTAAACTCGTCCAGAAGTGGAAAGTGTTTGAAACAAGACTCATCCGACCAAATTACTTCCTTCAGTTGCTCCATAGTCCAGGTTGTATGGCTCCGTCACCACGATTCCTGTTATGAGCATTTGAATCTCTGATGACCTGTTATACAGCTCCTCCTGTAATTCCCTCCCTGTGGAGCTCGCGTCGTGTTGTTTTGGTTGTGACATGACCATCGAGTGTTACATTCAGTTCTGTAGTGGCTTTTGCAGCTGTTGTCATCTTACTTTTCGTCAGAATCCTGTTCAATGACCGTCCGTCACGAACACTTGTAAGACGTATGCTTCGCCGGCGATGGGCGAGGCATGACAGAATCTCTGACCAGAGAGTAGTTTATCGTTAGTTGTTGCTTGTCGCTAGTCTGCGCTTGTCTGCGCGAGTCGACAGTAGTAGTCGAGTAGCGAGTCAGTAGTAGTCTGGTGGAGTCGGCTTGCGTCGGCTGTGTGCTCTGCTCGCGACTCTGGTCAGGACTCTGGAGGATGAGTATTGTAGAAGGTAAAGAAGCAGCCTTGCGCATATTTAATAATGTATGTTAATTGTAATTTAATTTGTTCAAAAATGCCCTAATAATAATTTTTATAATATAAAGCAACTCTTTTAAAGAAAAGCATTCATTTCAATTTAAAGAATTTCCAATGCATTATCATTGCTTCCAAGAATCAAAAAACAAATATACGCCAGCATTGCACGAAGCTGTGTCGAAAAATGACTAATTAAGAGCAGATATAATTGCAGTTTTATTGAGGTAAGAATTTTTGCTTTTTTTATTCAGAATACAGGGCCGAAGGTCAGCGCTGCTGTCCTCATAAAATTTATCAGGTTACTAAACTCTTTTATTATCTTGGTGTTTAGGAATTTTTCTGTTTCGAACTTGACATTAAATGAGAATAGAATTTTTGTGGTAACATTAAATGTGAATGCATTTCTGCACACAGACAATAAATGGGAGCCAATTTTGTTCAGAGGTTGCAATTAGAAAAATTCATTTAATTATTATTATTTTGTGGCGAGGCTACGCTTGGCACATTTCCATTTTTAGTTATCAATTGTATTTCTGCTGGAAGGTTACACTTGGCTCCATTTTCATTAATATTTAACATTTTTCGTGTCGGGAGGTTACACACTCAACGCACACTTTCGTCCACGTTGTAACTTAGTGGATGATGTTTTTCCGCTTTCTCTGTATGTGGCGATATCTTCGATACGGTGCTTACTGAAACACCAAACATTTCGGCTCACTTGCTTACGTAAGGACCCACCATACGAACACCAACAATTAGACGACGTTTTAATGCACTTAGCTCTGACATAATGGAGTCACAGCTGCACAGAATGCTGTGTACTGAGGACGTTGCGCAGATGCTATTCGTGCTCACATACACGGTCCAGTCACTTTAATGTGACCACCGCCTGTATTCGACGTTAGCGTGCAATAACCACTCACAGACGGCAGGTGGCAACACCAACAGCGGAGGGTATGTAAAGCATGTTGGGGCGACGCGGGGAACAGTGCGATGCGGAAACAGAGCGATTTATCTGACGCACAAAAGGCATTGTCGGCTTTCGGGGCAAGGCTGGGGAGCGCTTCCGAAACGGCTAAGTTTGTGAACTGTTAGCGTAGCGCCGTGGTTAAAGTGCACCATACGTGTGAAAATAGCGCTTCCTAAAACTGGCGTCGAGGCAACTGTAGCGCACTAATGGCCATAGATGACAGTGATGAACGACGGCTGTGGATATAAGTACAGACGTGCGAGTGCCGAGCAACAGACCGTCCAAATGAACCAAGGGGCTGCTAACAGAGTCTCATCTACGACCGTTCAGTGAGAGTTGGTGCGTCTGGGTCCCCACAGGAGGCGCCAGATCCATGCACCCATACTGACTGCTGTTCATCGGCGTCGAAGGCTGGAATTTGCACTCCAGTACCGCCACTGGACGTCCACTGAGTGACGCCAAGTGGCCTTTCCAGCCGAATCACGTTTCATGCTGCGTCAGACAAATGGCCTTTGTCCTGTGCGGCCTTGCAAGATCAAAGCCAGAGGAGGGAGTATTGTAGTCTGAGAGACGTGTTCGTGACATTCCCTAGGCGATCTCGTCATTCTGGAAGGCACAGTGGATCGCCAGAAGTATGCATCAACATTTGGGGACTATGTCGACCCCTGCATGCAGTTCATTTCTCCTCAGAGCGATGGCATCTACCAGCAGGACAATGCAACGTGTCACACAGCTCGCAGTGTGCGTGCATTGGTTCGATGGTTCGAATAGCACCGGCATGAGTTTACTGGACACCAAACCCACACATTTAAACCTAATCTGGAATCTCTGTGATCACCTCGATCGGGCTGTTCGTTCCATGGATTCTCAACCGAGAAATCTAGCGCAGCTGGCCACGGCGCTGGAGTCCGTATGGCTCCACATCATTGTCGGTAGCTTCCAGAACCTCACTGACCCTCTTCCTGCACATCTCGCAATGGTCCGCGCTACAAAAGGGGATTATTCAGGCTTTTGGCTGATGGTCACATTAATTTGATTCGACACTAATTTGTATAACCTATCAAAAGCCAGAAAAACGGCACTTAAAATGTTTGAGCTCTGTAGCAACATTGGCATCTCAGAATGGCTCTGAGCACTATGGGACTTAACATCTGAGGTCATCAGTCCCCTATACTTAGAACTACTTAAACCTAAGGACATCACACACATCCATGCCCGAGGCAAGATTCGAACCTGCTACCGTAGCAGCAGCACGGTTCCGGACTGAAGCGCCTAGAACAGCTCGGCCACAGCAGCCGGCCATAGGACTGTTGTCAGAATCATTATATGCTCTTCGTCAGGCGTCTCTCACAAATATAATTTTCGAGGTCTGTAGACATAATGTTATGGGATATAACAGTTAATTACAGCTGTATTTATGGGCTGATAAATACGACATTAAATGTATGTGTCCGTTGCTTTTTACGCCATTCTACAAATTCATTTTACATCGACGTTAAGAACAACCATATCAAGAACATGGGTGTTTTGAGGTCGATTATTATCGGCCATTATCGCACATCCTTAGTTGGTGTCTTGATTAATTCTCACAGTGTAATATCATCTGCACTTCTGTAACATTAATCACACAGGGGGGTGGGCAGAAATGCAGAAACACAACACATTACCAAGCCTAACTCTGTGTAGGAAACCCGTGGCATTGAAAACAACTACCATTCGTCTCGGAATGGATAAAAACAGATCCTGTATGGTTTTCAGGGAAATCTTATAGCATAGTGGCAACTTAAGGTAATTGTGATGGAGGCGGAGAGCTACGACGCACCCTTCTTTCCAAAGTAGAAGCCGAAGGCACAGAAATATTGAGATCTGCTGGTAATGGTGGCCATTGTGCTCACTAAACCAGTCCTGACGATGCGAACTGTGTGAACAAAGGCTCCGTCCTCTCGGAACACGACATTAACATTAGGGAACAAACATTGTATCACAGTGAGGACCAGACTAGCCAAAATGGTCACATAACTCTTGGCAGAGTACCCAAACGAACACCGAACGCCAGCCATATTTCAGCCTGGAACGTAAACTCTGTCAGATACTGGAAACAGTTTGAAACAAGACCCATCCGACCAAGTTACTTTCTTCAATTGCTCCGTAGTCAAGGTTGTAAGGCTTCGGCACCAAGTTTTTCTCTCACGAGCATACGCGTCACTGATAAGTGGTTTTGTAATTCCAACTCGGCCTACAGTTCCCTGCTCTCACGGTTCCCTTCGTGTTGTTTGACGCTGACAGGGTTCGCGAGAGCAACATTCAGTTCTGCAGTGGTTTTTGCAGCTCTCGTCCTCTTATTTTTCGTCACAATCCTCTTCAATGACAGTCTGTCACGATCACTCAACTCTCATTTTCGTCCGCGTTATGAGTCAGCTAATAATGTCGCAGGGTACGATGTGATGAGAAATACCTGTTAATGAAATATTCGATACGTTGCCCCGTTTCCGAGTTAATTAGCACTGAAGTTAGCCAATCAGCTCGTCGTTACGCGCAAGTTCAAGCGGCCCGCCAGAAACAATAATTAGTGTTATGTAACGTCCCCTTTAAACAATTATACAAGACTGTGCTTAACCTGACACACAATATTTTTAGCGCAACGCAATCTGACTTTCAAGAATCCCTAGAAAAGAATGGCCCTGACTAACATTAAACTATATCTTCCAGAAATCACTTACCTCACAAAAATCTTCGCTGCTCAAGCTACTGCAATAAAGCGAGCGCCACTACTGCCAGCTAAATACACTCCTGGAAATTGAAATAAGAACACCGTGAATTCATTGTCCCAGGAAGGGGAAACTTTATTGACACATTCCTGGGGTCAGATACATCACATGATCACACTGACAGAACCACAGGCACATAGACACAGGCAACAGAGCATGCACAATGTCGGCACTAGTACAGTGTATATCCACCTTTCGCAGAAATGCAGGCTGCTATTCTCCCATGGAGACGATCGTAGAGATGCTGGATGTAGTCCTGTGGAACGGCTTGCCATGCCATTTCCACCTGGCGCCTCAGTTGGACCAGCATTCGTGCTGGACGTGCAGACCGCGTGAGACGACGCTTCATCCAGTCCCAAACATGCTCAATGGGGGACAGATCCGGAGATCTTGCTGGCCAGGGTAGTTGACTTACACCTTCTAGAGCACGTTGGGTGGCACGGGATACATGCGGACGTGCATTGTCCTGTTGGAACAGCAAGTTCCCTTGTCGGTCTAGGAATGGTAGAACGATGGGTTCGATGACGGTTTGGATGTACCGTGCACTATTCAGTGTATCCTCGACGATCACCAGTGGTGTACGGCCAGTGTAGGAGATCGCTCCCCACACCATGATGCCGGGTGTTGGCCCTGTGTGCCTCGGTCGTATGCAGTCCTGATTGTGGCGCTCACCTGCACGGTGCCAAACACGCATACGACCATCATTGGCACCAAGGCAGAAGCGACTCTCATCGCTGAAGACGACACGTCTCCATTCGTCCCTCCATTCACGCCTGTCGCGACACCACTGGAGGCGGGCTGCACGATGTTGGGGCGTGAGCGGAAGACGGCCTAACGGTGTGCGGGACCGTAGCCCAGCTTCATGGAGACGGTTGCGAATGGTCCTCGCCGATACCCCAGGAGCAACAGTGTCCCTAATTTGCTGGGAAGTGGCGGTGCGGTCCCCTACGGCACTGCGTAGGATCCTACGGTCTTGGCGTGCATCCGTGCGTCGCTGCGGTCCGGTCCCAGGTCGACGGGCACGTGCACCTTCCGCCGACCACTGGCGACAACATCGATGTACTGTGGAGACCTCACGCCCCACGTGTTGAGCAATTCGGCGGTACGTCCACCCGGCCTCCCGCATGCCCACTATACGCTCTCGCTCAAAGTCCGTCAACTGCACATACGGTTCACGTCCACGCTGTCGCGGCATGCTACCAGTGTTAAAGACTGCGATGGAGCTCCGTATGCCACGGCAAACTGGCTGACACTGACGGCGGCGGTGCACAAATGCTGCGCAGCTAGCGCCATTCGACGGCCAACACCGCGGTTCCTGGTGTGTCCGCTGTGCCGTGCGTGTGATCATTGCTTGTACAGCCCTCTCGCAGTGTCCGGAGCAAGTATGGTGGGTCTGACACACCGGTGTCAATGTGTTCTTTTTTCCATTTCCAGGAGTGTAAAAGATTCAAACTACTGAAGGCACTAACTACTGATAGGGATAGTTAGCAAATGAAAGATATTAATAGAGAACAAACAATGTATTTACCTTGATATCATCATATATAAATATAGCAGTTCATGACAAACTTCAAAACTCCGCCATCTCTCTCCCCACATCCACCACTGCTGGCGGCTCACCTCCAACTGCGCAACGTTACGCGCTGTTCACAGCCAGCTGCCTAACACTACAATGGCGAGTATTACAACAATGCAAAGCAGTCACAGACTGCACACAGCACAGCCAGTGATTTTCATACAGAGGTAGCGTTACCAATATAAGAACCTAAAGAAAACATAAACAGCCTACTTACATAAAGAAAACATAAACAGCCTACTTACAGTGTCTGTTGTTCTCATAGCGTATATGACACCGCACGAGACAGCTCGGATTCGCTCCTCACTTCCGTCCCAAGTCCAACTTTTATATCGTTCTCTTGTTCGGTTTTAGAACACCAAACGAACAACAAGTTGGGCGACACTGGCTCTGGGGGGCCGTTGACTCAGCGCGCGACTGCCCGATCGGCTAGCTTCACTGCTACATAACTCGAAAACGGCGCAATATACTGTATTTCTTTCTTAACAATTATTTCTCAGCACAGCCTAACCTGCAAGTACCATTAAAAGTTTCTCAGACTCTTTCTGACCACTGCGTATGTTGTGACTTGGCAAGACAGCCAAGTCACTATGAGAGGAAGCCGAAAGGCACGCGTTTAAGCTCACGCAGGCTGGCGTGAGGTCTGGAACACTACAAGGAAATGAGAACTTAGAAAAACGGACGCAGTTGCTGTAATACTTAACTTTAACCCATAATTGTAGAACATCTCTCTTGACGGTACATGTTATAACCACAATATAAAATAATATCAAATGCTATGGCGCCTTGCTAGGTCGTAGCAAATGACGTAGCTGAAGGCTATGCTAACTATCGTCTCGGTAAATGAGAGCGTAGTTGTCAGTGATCCATCTCTGGCAAAGTCGGCTGTAGAACTGGGGCGAGTGCTAGAACGTCTCTCTAGACCTGCCGTGTGGTGGCGCTCGGTCTGCAATCACTGACAGTGGCGACACGCGGGTCCGACGTATACTAACGGACCGCGGCCGATTTAAAGGCTACCACCTAGCAAGTGTGGTGTCTGGCGCTGACACCACAGCGTATATCTTCGATTGGTGCCTACTGAAACACCAAACATTTCGACTACCTTGGTTACGGAAGCACCAATAACACAGCCAACGAAAAAAAATTTTTTCAAACTTTTTTTACTTTGATGGTGGATCTTTATAGATTTTTTATAAGACGAATCCAAACCCAGCCTCAGTTTTCTTGTATCACCCACAGTTTTCGAGCAATATACTTTTTATTATACAGTATAAAAATCCTATGCTATACGGTAAACGGGAACATTAATGAAACGCTTTGTTGCAACATAAGCATGGTTTGTATTTACAGTAAGCTAATTAAAACAATGATATGCGTTAACACAGGTTTCACTTGCCAGCTGGAATTTGTTTGTATTTCCTTTCTCTTTTTTCTTTAAAGCTTCTTCTGGACCTTTTTGTACTGCTGAACTTATCGGTGAAGTGAGCAACAGTAGTCCCCCATCATGTTGGTGTTTCAGCGGCCTTGGTAGCGTTTTTCCATCACTTTAATGTCCTGCTGAAAACGCTCTCCTTCTTCCTCACTAACATCTCCCATATTTCTCGGCAAGTAATCAAGGCGACTGTTCATAAAGTGAACTTTCAGGCTCATTAAACATCATAATGTTTCAAACTTCTTTAACATTGCAACTATAACAGAAACATATTATGGGTCTTTTTCATGTCCTAAGAACTTTGTAACGACTTGTTTGAATGATATCCATACTTTTTTCTCATTTAAGGTCATTGTGGATTCAAAGTTAACATCAAACATCAATTTTCTAATGTCAGGTCCGACAAAGACGCCTTCTTTTAGTTTAGCTTCTGAAAGGTGTGGAAACTTGTGGCAGAGATACTTAAAACATGGTCCATCTTTACGCATAGCCTTTACAAACTGATTCATTAGGCCTAACTTTATATGTAGAGGTGGTAGGAGTACGTTTTTTGCATCTACAAGGTTTTTGCGTAGAATGTTCCTCTCACCAGGTTTTAAAGACTCCCTCACAGACCAGTTATTTCTGCACCAGTGTTGATCCCTAGCCCTACTGTCCATTCACACAATAAACATGTAAATTTGGTAAAGCCACCTTGCTGACCAAGGAGCATGCATGTTATTTTAGATCGCCACATATCATCCAACCATGAGCAGAATAGCCTATTTTATTTAGCACTGTTTCTAAGTTTTCATAGCTTTCTTTCATACATACAGAATGTCCAAGAGGTATAAATGCATACATGCTACCATTATGTAATGAAACAGCTTTAAACTAGTTTTGGATGTATCAATAAACAGCCTCCAGTCTTCATTTTTGTATCCAATACCAAAACTCATTAATCAGACTGGGAATGTCTGAGCAGTACACTAAATCACCTTCTTGTTGAAAAAACTTGGAAAATTGCTGCTCTCTCTTTCTAAACATGTATATGCTGGTTCCAACTGCCAATAAGTTCTTTTCTTTTAATCTAGAGCCAAGCAATTCAGCTTTTTCTTTCGTTAAGCCGAGATCCCTAACCAAATCGTTAAGCTTGGTCTGAGAAAACAATTTGGCTCTAGACTTTCTGTATTACAATGGAATTCAACATCGTCTGGTTCATGTAAATCAAATTGTACATCAGAAAATACTTCTGTTGGAATAGAATTTAAATCATCTGGTGGTTCAGGAACCGGCAAATCTACGCCATGCCCTACTGGTCGGATGGCGGACGGAAGGCTAGGGTAGCTTATTACCTTCTTGTTTTTCGAATTATGACCAGTAATACCAACACTGGAAAAGTAGCAATCGTTGGGTGATTTCTTGGCTCCCTCCGTATCAGAGGAACAGCAAATCTAAAGCCTTTTTTTCTCCTTTTTGGACCATTTTCTCAGATCTTCAACACACACATAACATACCTTATGCGACGCCCAAGATTTATCTTGATCACCAAGTTTAGATCCAAAGTATGATAGATAAACCTTTTCCGCAAAGTCTGTAATGTTTCTTTGGTGTTTTTAATTACAAATTCACCACAAATACAATAAAACTGTCAGCACAGTTTTTACAACCACGATTAGACATTGTACTGAGCACATGTGCAGGAAACGGGAAAGTGAGGTTAGGTTGACAGTAAACAAAACACCATCTGTTACACAAAAATATAATCGACTTTTTTTGCTTGCAAATGTTTTTAAGCCGTACTGCCAATGTTATCTACATTACACCTCCTTTTTAAATTATTTGAACTATATAAGAGCTGTTACATTCTTTAAAAACCACTTAATTTAATAAATTTAACTCTAAAATGTCAAAAAATGGTGGGTGATTTAGCTTTTTAAGTATCATATTTGGATTTCCCATCCAAAAAGACATAAGAATAAGGTATTTTCAGCAAAGAAGTTTTTCCATCGTTGGCCTGTGTAATTTGTCCACGCTCGAATGCACTCAGCATTGGAGTCACAGCAATGCAAACACCGTTTTGACCACGACAGACTCTTGCAACGTACTGAGCACACTGCATAGCTACCGTTTATGATTAAATGCAACAGCGCCACCTTCAGACTCGCTAACATCCGCATTTATGATCAAGCATACGTTACTAGCGGTGTTTCCATGTTTTGGTCTGACACCTGTCCGTGTATTGCCGTACACCTACAGCGAGGTGTAAAGTTCATTTCGTTCGGATGTCTGCTCCTTGGTATTGGAATGCTCACAAAAACCAGTGTATATACCGGTACAGCATCTCATGGAGCAGGGTGCCGGCAACGGTGCAAGCGTCCCCGCCTCGGCAGACTTAACTTCAGCCGCCACTGCGCCATATTTCGGTCGTCGTGCGCACCCCGAGCGGGGGTCCCTCCCGGCAAGGCGTGCGCTCCCCCTCCGTTCGTTTCGGCAAGCAGTCGACGAGTTTCATTTCACGCCGGCGACCGCCAGCCTCCCTTCGCCGCCTGCCACGCTTCCAGGCGCTATTTCTGCGCGCCTCGCGTTTGCGACATACGCTCTTAGATTCCATACGACAGCGAAGCGTTAACATCTGCCAGCGAGAGAACTGTCTCATCGTGCCGAAAGTATTCATTAACCATTTCTTTGTGTGGATATGTCGAAAGAAATAAACACGTTCTATCACCTATACACCATCTGATCGAAAGAATCCGGAAGCCCGTATGTATCGCCGAATTGACCATCAGATTGTACTGGTCCTCTGGGAACGAGAAATATTTATTTATGATTGACATGAAATATTTAAACGAACTGTTATTTTGCGTGAAAAAGAATACGTCGAAAAATATTAATTATGTCACTGCGAGGTGTGTGAAGAGCAGTATCGATATTGCAAGATAATCTGTGGTTTTAGAACAACGAAAGAGTAGAAACATTTTTAGAATTAACTTACTTTTGTTCGAATCTTCATTTGAGAAACACGTAGATGGAGACGTATGTATCTTGTAACGCACTTTTCGTAAATATACGCTGCTATTGATTACCAGGCCACTTAGTTCAGTAGCGGTAGCATCCCTACATGTGCGAAAATTTAATTGTACCATTATTCAGAGATTAATAAAGTGCGGTACAGCGCGAGCTGTGATTTGTATTGTTCGCCGCCATTTGGAAGATCGCAGATTCTTGTTTTGATTAATCGGGTACTAAGGGGCGTAAAGCAAAATGGAGGGGGTTTACAATTTATTCTTGAGTAAACGTACTAAAGTTAATTTCATTCGTTTTGCAAAGAGGCGTGTAGATACTAAACACTCTTGTTGCTGCCTCTTCACGGCTATCTTTTGTTCGACTGACGAGATTTCCAAAGATAAGGAAGTTATCAGTTCTGAAACTAATAATAAGTGTACCATGCAAGACCGGCCTAAGTGACCGAGCGGTTCTATGCGCTACAGTCTGGAACCGCGCGATCGCGACGGTCGCAGGTTCGAATCCTGCCTCGGGCATAGATGTGTGTGATGTCCTTAGGTTAGTTAGGTTTAAGTAGTTCTAAGTTCTAGGGGACTGATCACTTCAGAAGTTAAGTCCCATAGTGCTCAGAGCCATTTGAACCATTTTTTTTTTTTTTTTTGTACCATGCAAGAGGCGTTTATCTACGCGAACCCACAAAAGTATAAATTTTTATTTGAATGAAAATATGTTTAATTACAGCTTTGAGATATTTCTAAATGTAAAAAATTATGGTGCTTCACACCGATCTGTTCCTAATTTATTTTACGTATTTACCGACATTCCAAGGTGGTTTATTATCGAGCACATGAATATAGAAAGACAACAATAAGAAATAGACTGAAGAGTCAAAGAAACTGGTACACCTGCCTGACATCGTGTAGGACCCCCGCGTGCACGCAAAAGTGGCGCAACACGACGTGGCATGGACTCGACTAATGTCTGAATGGTGCTGGAGGCAACTCACATCGTGAATCTCAGGGCTGTCCGTTTTGAGCGGCCAGTGTCGGTTGGTCACAGTCAGTGTGCTCCCTGCCGCCGTTGGATAAGCAGCTGCAGCAGCAAGTCGTATAGCTCACTCATTTGTTACATAGTTTAATTAATTTCCTTGCGTGTTTTTGGTACTTGCGTTTAATTCATAAATTTCGGGCGTATTATAGTATTTGAGAGTTGTAGCATCGCGTTTTAGTACCTGAATACTGTAAAATCGCGCAGTCTCCTTCCGCCGCCGAGCAGTGTCAGCAGGTCGCAAGTAGCAGCATTACTGCATTTACTAGGCAATCTTGTATTTTAATAACCGTTTAAATTTTGTGTCGAATTGTTTGTGCTCTCTGTAGATTAGTTCAGACGTTCTTTGCACAACAGTTTTTAGCATGGATAGGGACTGCAACTGCTGTGTTCGGATGCAGGCTGAGTTGGCATCCCTTCGCTCCCAGCTTCAGGCAGTGTTGGCTTCGGTCACACAGCTTGAGGCTGTTTGCCAATGGGCATCACTGTGGGATTCCGGATGGGGGTTTGTCGGGGACAGCCAGCTCGTCCCACGCATCCCCCGATCGGACTACGACTGTGGTTGCCCGGGATACTGCCCGCATTGAGGCTGATCCCTCACCTGTGGTAGAGTGGGAGGTCGTCTCAAGGTGTGGCAGGAGGCGAAAGACATTCCGGAGGGCTGAACGGAAGGCCTCTCCAGTTTGTCTGACGAACCGATTTCAGGCTCTGTCTCAGGCTGATACCGATCTTCGGCCTGACATGGCTGCTTGTCCTGTTCCAGAGGTTGCCCCTCAGTCTGCAAGATCCGGGCGGTCGCAGAGGGTGGGCTTACTGGTAGTTGGGAGCTCCAACGTCAGGCGCGTAATGGGGCCCCTTAGGGATATGGCAGCAAGAGAGGGGAAGCAAACCAATGTGCACTCCGTGTGCATACCGGGGGGAGTCATTCCAGATGTGGAAAGGGTCTTCCGGATGCCATGAAGGGTACAGGGTGCACCCGTCTGCAGGTGGTCGCTCATGTCGGCACCAATGATGTGTGTCGCTATGGATCCGAGGAAATCCTCTCTGGCTTCCGGCGGCTATCTGATTTGGTGAAGACTGCCAGTCTCGCTAGCGGGATGAAAGCAGAGCTCACCATCTGCTGCATCGTCGACAGGACTGACTGCGGACCTTTGGTACAGAGCCGAATGGAGGGTCTGAATCAGAGGCGGAGACGGTTCTGCGACCATGTTGGTTGCAGATTCCTCGACTTGTGCCATAGGGTGGTGGGGTTTCGGGTTCCGCTGGATAGGTCAGGAGTCCACTACACGCAACAAGCGGCTACACGGGTAGCAGGGGTTGTGTGGCGTGGGCTGGGCGGTTTTTTAGGTTAGATGGCCTTGGGCAAGTACAGAAAGGGCAACAGCCACAACGGGTGCAGGGCAAAGTCAGGACACGCGGGGACCAAGCAGCAATCGGTATTGTAATTGTAAACTGTCGAAGCTGCGTTGGTAAAGCACCGGAACTTCAAGCGCTGATAGAAAGCACTGAAGCCGAAATCGTTATAGGTACAGAAAGCTGGTTGAAGCCAGAGATAAATTCTGCCGAAATTTTTACAAAGGTACAGACGGTGTTTAGAAAGGATAGATTGCATGCAACCGGTGGTGGAGTGTTCGTCGCTGTTAGTAGTAGTTTATCCTGTAGTGAAATAGAAGTGGATAGTTCCTATGAATTATTATGGGTGGAGGTTACACTCAACAACCGAGCTAGGTTAATAATTGGCTCCTTTTACCGACCTCCCGACTCAGCAGCATTAGTGGCAGAACAACTGAGAGAAAATTTGGAATACATTTCACATAAATTTTCTCAGCATGTTATAGTCTTAGGTGGAGATTTCAATTTACCAGATATAGACTGGGACACTCAGATGTTTAGGACGGGTGGTAGGGACAGAGCATCGAGTGACATTATACTGAGTGCACTATCCGAAAATTACCTCGAGCAATTAAACAGAGAACCGACTCGTGGAGATAACGTCTTGGACCTACTGATAACAAACAGACCCGAACTTTTCGACTCTGTATGTACAGAACAGGGAATCAGTGATCATAAGGCCGTTGCAGCATCCCTGAATATGGAAGTTAATAGGAATATAAAAAAAGGGAGGAACGTTTATCTGTTCAGCAAGAGTAATAGAAGGCAGATTTCAGACTACCTAACAGATCAAAACGAAAATTTCTGTTCCGACACTGACAATGTTGAGTGTTTATGGAAAAAGTTCAAGGCAATCGTAAAATGCGTTTTAGACAGGTACGTGCCGAGTAAAACTGTGAGGGACGGGAAAAACCCACCGTGGTACAACAACAAAGTTAGGAAACTACTGCGAAAGCAAAGAGAGCTTCACTCCAAGTTTAAACGCAGCCAAAACCTCTCAGACAAACAGAAGCTAAACGATGTCAAAGTTAGCGTAAGGAGGGCTATGCGTGAAGCGTTCAGTGAATTCGAAAGTAAAATTCTATGTACCGACTTGACAGAAAATCCTAGGAAGTTCTGGTCTTACGTTAAATCAGTAAGTGGCTCGAAACAGCATATCCAGACACTCCGGGATGATGATGGCATTGAAACAGAGGATGAGACGCGTAAAGCTGAAATACTAAACATCTTTTTCCAAAGCTGTTTCACAGAGGAAGAGCGCACTGCAGTTCCTTCTCTAAATCCTCGCACAAACGAAAAAATGGCTGACATCTAAATAAGTGTCCAAGGAATAGAAAAGCAACTGGAATCACTCAACAGAGGAAAGTCCACTGGACCTGACGGGATACCAATTCGATTCTACACAGAGTACGCGAAAGAACTTGCCCCCCTTCTAACAGCCGTGTACCGCAAGTCTCTAGAGGAACGGAAGGTTCCTAATGATTGGAAAAGAGCACAGGTAGTCCCAGTCTTCAAGAACGGTCGTGGAGCAGATGCGCAAAACTATAGACCTATACCTCTGACGTCGATCTGTTGTAGAATTTTAGAGCATGTTTTTTGCTCGAGTATCATGTCGTTTTTGGAAACCCAGAATCTACTACGTAGGAATCAACATGGATTCCGGAAACAGCGATCGTGTGAGACCCAACTCGCTTTATTTGTTCATGAGACCCAGAAAATATTAGATACAGGCTCCCAGGTAGATGCTATTTTCCTTGACTTCCGGAAGGCGTTCGATACAGTTCCGCACTGTCGCCTGATAAACAAAGTAAGAACCTACGGAATATCAGACCAGCAGTGTGGCTGGATTGAAGAGTTTTTAGCAAACAGAACACAACATGTTGTTATCAATGGAGAGACGTCTACAGACGTTAAAGTAACCTCTGGCGTGCCACAGGGGAGTGTTATGGGACCATTGCTTTTCACAATATGTATAAATGACCTAGTAGATAGTGTCGGAAGTCCCATGCGGCTTTTCGCGGATGATGCTGTAGTATACAGAGAAGTTGCAGCATTAGAAAATTGTAGCGAAATGAAAAAAGATCTGCAGCGGATAGGCACTTGGTGCAGGGAGTGGCAACTGACCCTTAACATAGACAAATGTAATGCATTGCGGATACATAGAAAGAAGGATCCTTTATTGTATGATTATATGATAGTGGAACAAACACTGGTAGCAGTTACTTCCGTAAAATATCTGGGAGTATGCGTGCGGAACGATTTGAAATGGAACGATCATATAAAATTGATTGTTGGTAAGGTGGGTACCAGGTTGAGATACATTGGGAGAGTCCTTAGAAAATGTAGTCCATCAACAAAGGAGGTGGCTTACAAAACACTCGTTCGACCTATACTTGAGTATTGCTCATCAGTGTGGGATCCGTACCAGATCGGGTTGACAGAGGAGATAGAGAAGATCCAAAGAAGAGCGGCGCGTTTCGTCACAGGGTTATTTGGAAACCGTGATAGCGTTACGGAGATGTTTAATAAACTCAAGTGGCAGACTCTGCAAGAGAGGCGCTCTGCATCGCGGTGTAGCTTGCTCGCCAGGTTTCGAGAGGGTGCGTTTCTGGATGAGGTATCGAATATATTGCTTCCCCCTACTTATACCTCCCGAGGAGATCACGAATGTAAAATTAGAGAGATTAGAGCGCGCACGGAGGCTTTCAGACAGTCGTTCTTCCCGCGAACCATACGCGACTGGAACAGGAAAGGGAGGTAATGACAGTGGCACGTAAAGTGCCCTCCGCCACACACCGTTGGGTGGGTTGCGGAGTATAAATGTAGATGTAGATGTAGATGTAAATCTGTAACAGTACTAGGGAGTGGAGATCTCTTCCGAACGGCATGTTGCAGGGCAGCCAAGATATGCTCAATAATGTTCTCGTCTGCAAATTTTGGTTGCCAGCAGGAGTGTTTAAACTCAGAAGAGTGTTTCTGGAGCCACTCTGAAGCAATGATGGACGTTTGGGGTGTCGCACCGCCCTGCTGGGATTGCCCGAGTCCGTCGGATTGCACAATGGACATGAATGGATGCACGTGATCAGATATGACGCTCCGGTACGGATCACCTGTCAGACTCGAATCTAGACGTATCAGGGGTCCCATACCACTGCAACTGCACACGCCCCACACCATTACAGATCCTCCACGAGCTTGGACAGCTCCCTGCTGACGTGCAGGGTCCATGGGTTCACGAGGTTGTCTCCGTACCCGCAGACATCCATCTGCTCGATACAATCTGAAATGAGACTCGTTCGACCATGCAACGTGTTTCCAGTCATGAATAGTGCAATTTCGGTGTTGGCGGGCCCAGGCGAGTGGTAAAGCTTTGTGTCGTGCAGGCATCAGGGATACACGAGTGGACCTTCTGCTCCGAGAGCCTGTATCGATTATGTTTCGTTGAATGGTTGACACGCTGATACGTTTTGATGTCCCAGGATTGCAGTCTGCGGCAATTTGCTGAGGGGTTACACTTCTGTGACTTTGAACGACTGTTTTCGGTCGACGTTGGTCCCGTTCTTATAGGATCTTTTATCGGCCGTAGCGATGTCGAAGACTTGATGTTTTACCGGATTCCTGATATTCACGGTACACTCGTGAAATGGTCGTACGGGAAATTCCCTTCATCGCTACCTCGGAGATGTTGTATCCCATCGCTCGTACGCCGACTATAACACCACGTTCAAACTCACTTAAATCTCGATAACGTGCCATTGTAGCAGCAGCAACCGATGTAACACCTGCGGACTCTTGTTGTCTTGTACAGGCGTTGCCAACCCCAGCGCCGTATTCTGCCTGTTTACATATCTCTGTATTTGAATAAGCTTGCCTCTACCAGTGTCGTTGCCGCTTCAGTGTGTAAAAACATTCGCCCGTGATGAGAAATCGTAGCGAACACGCTGTGTGTAGCCTTATGTGATCTTACGAGGTACTATTAACAGCACAAGTATGGACACACTCACGTGAAACACACAAACACATGCAGAAAAATCACAACGAGATGTGACGAGAGGCGATCCCACCAGTACAAAAGGAAGTGAGTTTTTTGCTGTCGGCAGAGAAGCAGAAGCAGTTGAATGGGTCGGTCAGCAGAGCTCAGTGACTCCGAACATGGACTAATCACTGGATGTCACCTGAGTAACAAAGTCACTGAAGTGCGCGTCATTTATGTTGGCGGCCGAGTTTAGGTTCGTTCTGCGCATCTGACGTCACAAAACACAGTCAGCCAATGAACAGAGAACGACGTTGCCAGATCTCGTCTGCAGAGCAGAGCACGGACAAGTGTCTTCAGTTTTAGAAACGTTCAGCCATAAATAAAGTAATAGAACAAAAGCAATGTCTTGATAGCAGACTTTCTTTTATAGAAAGTTTGTAAAAAGCATTCTTTATACCAATTGCTTCATATTCTATTAATTAATTAAACCAAACAAGCAATAAGACTCCTAATTCAGACGATAGCAAGGAAAGGTGTTTGTATCAATCTCACGAACCGCTTTTTCGCAATAAAGAACAGCGGTAATTGTTTATTTCCTATTGTACTTCGACGAAGTGTGAGTAATTCATATCATACCAACAGTGGGTCAGTATTTTGCGTGACATGTTAGAGGCCTCATAGAGTTACATTGTACGACGAGCTGCATTAGCGTAATGGTAAAGGCGTTTGATTGGTAATCGGAAGGTGACGAGTTCAACCCTTGGGCGGTGCTCAAAATTTTCTTCATTTAAAAACAATATCGAAGTATTTTACTTCACGAATTTCATTCGTTTGAATGCAATTTTGTGAAATTTCTAGTGCTTTGTTTCTTCCTTAACCCTTTCGCTGCTGCAGACACGTGCTCCCCGCATTCCGCGCTGTGCGCGATTTTGTCATCACTGCACTGCTCGCGTGTGCAGGCACATGGTGTTCCCACTGCTTTGACACATTTATTCGATTTCACAAAAACTATTTGGCCCAAAAATTAGATTTTTACACATCTTCTTGACTGATACCTTCCCCCCATAAATGACTTAATTTTGTTTCGATTGTTTAAAACAAAGCCAAACGCGCCCAGTGTAAATAAAACTTTTATTACAGTCGCGAAAGACGGAATATTTCTCAATATTACATACGACACATATGTGTTATTTAAATTAAATGAGATATTGTTATACAGTAAATTTTATATGAAATTTAGGTATCTTGTCCACATTTCATTCTCAACATTGTGGCAACTAAAATCGACCATACGGAAAGTATATGCTATGGACTTTTACCTCTGCAAACTCTTCAAAATTTCGTGCAATGGTTTACTACATTTAATGCTGCATAATAACTGCGTTGAACATCGAGACAAAATTAAGTCATTTATGGGGGGAAGGTATCAGTCAAGAAGATGTGTAAAAATCTAATTTTTGGGCCAAATAGCTTTTGTGGAAACCAATGATAAGAGTGTCAAAGCAGTCGGAACACCGTGTGTCAGCACAGGCGAGCAGTGCAGTGACAAAATCGCGCACAGCGCGGAATGCGGGGAGCACGTGTCTGCAGCAGCGAAAGGGTTAATGCGGTCGTGGTGGCTTTACTTCATGAACTGCGCGCTCCCCCCTAAACGTAACTATGCTATACTATGGCGCTGCTTCTCTTGGCGCGTGCGTCGTGTGCAACTGGCAACGCAGCAATCTCCCGCGTCTGGGCGGGCATGCGCGAGCCACCAAGATAAAAGAATTGAACTATAGGAACGTTTTAATCCTCCTAAAGCTGCCCTAGTTGGCTGTTGATTATACACTCCTGGAAATTGAAATAAGAACACCGTGAATTCATTGTCCCAGGAAGGGGAAACTTTATTGACACATTCCTGGGGTCAGATACATCACATGATCACACTGACAGAACCACAGCCACATAGATACAGGCAACAGAGCATGCACAATGTCGGCACTAGTACAGTGTATATCCACCTTTTGCAAGCAATGCAGGCTGCTATTCTCCCATGGAGACGATCGTAGAGATGCTGGATGTAGTCCTGTGGAACGGCTTGCCGTGCCATTTCCACCTGGCGCCTCAGTTGGACCAGCGTTCGTGCTGGACGTGCAGACCGCGTGAGACGACGCTTCATCCAGTCCCAAACATGCTCAATGGGGGACAGATCCGGAGATCTTGCTGGCCAGGGTAGTTGACTTACACCTTCTAGAGCACGTTGGGTGGCACGGGATACATGCGGACGTGCATTGTCCTGTTGGAACAGCAAGTTCCCTTGCCGGTCTAGGAATGGTAGAACGATGGGTTCGATGACGGTTTGGATGTACCGTGCACTATTCAGTGTCCCCTCGACGATCACCAGTGGTGTACGGCCAGTGTAGGAGATCGCTCCCCACACCATGATGCCGGGTGTTGGCCCTGTGTGCCTCGGTCGTATGTAGTCCTGATTGTGGCGCTCACCTGCACGGCGGCAAACACGCATACGACCATCATTGGCACCAAGGCAGAAGCGACTCTCATCGCTGAAGACGACACGTCTCCATTCGTCCCTCCATTCACGCCTGTCGCGACACCACTGGAGGCGGGCTGCACGATGTTGGGGCGTGAGCGGAAGACGGCCTAACGGTGTGCGGGACCGTAGCCCAGCTTCATGGAGACGGTTGCGAATGGTCTTCGCCGATACCCCAGGAGCAACAGTGTCCCTAATTTGCTGGGAAGTGGCGGTGCGGTCCCCTACGGCACTGCGTAGGATCCTACGGTCTTGGCGTGCATCCGTGCGTCGCTGCGGTCCGGTCCCAGGTCGACGGGCACGTGCACCTTCCGCCGACCACTGGCGACAACATCGGTGTACTGTGGAGACCTCACGCCCCACGTGTTGAGCAATTCGGCGGTACGTCCACCCGGCCTCCCGCATGCCCACTATACGCCCTCGCTCAAAGTCCGTCAACTGCACATACGGTTCACGTCCGCGCTGTCGCGGCATGCTACCAGTGTTAAAGACTGCGATGGAGCTCCGTATGCCATGGCAAACTGGCTGACACTGACGGCGGCGGTGCACAAATGCTGCGCAGCTAGCGCCATTCGACGGCCAACACCGCGGTTCCCGGTGTGTCCGCTGTGCCGTGCGTGTGATCATTGCTTGTACAGCCCTCTCGCAGTGTCCGGAGCAAGTATGGTGGGTCTGACACACCGGTGTCAATGTGTTCTTTTTTCCATTTCCAGGAGTGTATGATTGTAAAGGGGAGCAACCACAATTAAACCGAGATCAGGCGTACATCATGAACTGACGGACAGACAGCTTCGCCCTTTGCGGAGAATGACTGTAAAAAAGTTGCGAGAATCAGCAGAATGAATCACTGGTGAGGTGCAAAGTGCTGCCAGCGGACCAGCTATCACAGTAACTCTGGGTAGGGGGTGAAACAGAATGGGGCGTCATGATAAGCCGCCCACTGCTGCAGTCAATGCTAGGCGGCACTTAAGGCGGTGTAGAGGGCGCCGCCACTACACACTGGATGACTGGAAGCGACTGGTTTCTAGTAATGAATGACTCTGTACTCTGTAGCAACCTGACGGAAGGGCTTGGTTTTGCTCAAAGCCCTGATGAGTTTACCCGCTATTGTGTGTAACGCCTCTCTACAGTCAAGTACGGAGGAAGAGGTCCTTTGGTATGGGGGTGTCTACCGTGGTGAGAGTGTGCTACCCTTATGGCGCTTCAGGGAACACTGGATGCAGGAGAATGCGAGCAAGCTTTACAGTCTTGTATACTCCTTTTAGAGGAACACTTACAAGGGAACCTCCCCATCGCACCCCCCTCAGATTTAGTTATAACTTGGCACAGTGGATAGGCCTTGATAAACTGAACACAAATCAATTGAGAAAACAGGAAGAAGTTGTGTGGAACTGTGAAAAAATAAGCAAAATATACAAACTGAGTAGTCCATGGGCTACATAGGCAACATCAAGGAAAACGTGAGCTCAGAAGTGCTACGGTCCCGTGGAAGCGTGAGCAGCTGCAGAAGGAGAGATCCTTGGTTCGAGTCTTCCCACGAATGAAAATTTTACTTTCTTTATTTTAGCATAGTTATTATCTGTCCGCTCGTTCATTGACGTCTCTGTTCACTGTAATAAGTTTAGTGTCTGTGTTTTGCGACCGCATCGCAAAACCGTGCGATTAGTAGACGAAAGGACGTGCCTCTCCAATCGGAACCGAAAACATTTTATCGCAAGGTCATAGGTCAACCGATTCCTCCACAGGAAAACACATCTGATATATTCTATACGACACTGGTGACAGCATGTGCGTCACATGACAGGAATATGTTGTCGACCCACCTAACTTGTACACTTGGCGAATGGGTAAAAAGATTCTTCTACCTTGCCCGATTTAGGTTTTCTTGTGGATGTGATAATCACTTCCAAAAAAGTGATGAAAACATAAGAGTTTGTCACATAAACTGAAAACAAAAAATTAAAGTTTCCACTCGATGGGAGATTTGAACCAAGGAGCTTCCGTTCCGCAGCTGCTCGCGTTACCACGAGACCACGGCGCTCCTAGGGTCCCTGTGTACTTGATGTTGCTTATCTACCCATGAACTACTCAGTTTGTATAATTTGCTTATTTTTTCACAGTTCCAAACAACTTCTTCCTCTTTTCTCAATTGATCTGTGTTCAGTTTTTCAAGGCCTATCCACTGTGCCAACTTATAACTAAATCTGAGGGGGGTGCGATGGGGAGGTTCCCTTGTTAGGAGACAACGATTGTGTCAGCATGACGATGTACCCTGTCAAAAAGCAGCATCTGTGAGCCAATGGTTTGTGGACAGTAACGTTCCTAAAGTGGACCAGCCTATCTAGCGCCCCGACCTGCCCAGAATCGTTACTTTCTCCGGTTTACGATCTTGAGGGAGCATGGGCTGCTATTCCTCCAAAGATATACAGGCACGTCATGGAAAGTGTCCCCAGCAGAGTTCACGGCGTCAAAAGGTCTGACGTAATCTGGATTAATATCCACTAATACATGTCCGGATAACTTTGAACAGATGGTGTATATATATGTATAAAATACTAAAATCGAGTTACAAATTTTCGTTCTCCAAGGAGATTTAAGTCTTCTTTACAGAGATTATCGTTCGAATACAGCAAGTAACCACAATAATGCTATATATGTTTACTTACTTTTAAACAGTAAATGTAAATAAACTTTTACACCAAATTTGTGATAACTTGCTGCATTCAAGATACATTCTTTATAAATCTGCTACAACCACGTTTCTCAAAATGTCTATTGTAGACAAGATGACTTCCAGTCTTCCTCCACTTCTCTTGTGAAACAGTTGATTCAAAAAGGACGATGCCGATGTTCTTGCCGCCCTTCTACAGTCAGATCTAGTGCACCAACTGCATCGTCTTACTTCCTTCCTTCGTTCTAAGTTTAAGACGTAAAATAACTATACGCACTGACTACCTAGTTCTGACACACATTCCTCGGCCGTATTTTTTTCTGCAGCAGTGATTGAGAAGGGATTAACATAGGGTTGTAGCTGATCCTGGAAGTTATTCCATCTGTACACCGAGTAAGCACTAAAGAAAAGCAAAGAGAAATTCGGAAAGGGAATTAAAGTTCACAGAGAGCAAATAAAAATTTTTAGGGTTTAGTGATGACTTGTAAATCTCTCACAGACAACGGAACGCTTAGAAGAGTAGTTCGAACGAATAAATAGTGTCTTGAAAAGAGAGTATAAGATGAATATCAACACAAGTTAAAAAGCGGTAATGGAATATTGTCGAATTAAATCAGGCCATGGTGAGGGAATTAGATTAGGAAAGGAGATGAGTTTTGCTATTTCGGCAGCAAAATAACAGACAGGCTAAAACAAAACAAAAAATCTGGAAAGAGGTATCTTTTAACGTTGAATATAAATTTTTAAGTGTTAGGATATCTTTTTTGAGGGTATTTATCTGGAGTGTAGCCTTGCATGAAGTTAAACGTGACGATATGTGCTGTGACTTGGCAAGACAGCCAAGTCACTATGAGAGGAAGCCGAAAGGCACGCGTTAAGCTCACGCAGATTGGCGTGAGGTCTGGAACAGTTAAAGGAATTAATAGTAGCAAATAAAGTACGTAGTTGATGTAATACTTAACTTTAATCCACAATTGTAGAACATCTCTCTTGACGGTACATTTTATAACCACAATATAAAATAATATCAAATGCTATGGCGCCTTGCTAGGTCGTAGCAAATGACGTAGCTGAAGGCTATGCTAACTATCGTCTCGGCAAATGAGAGCGTAATTGTCAGTGAACCATCTCTGGCTAAGTCGGCTGCACAACTGGGGCGATTGCTAGGAAGTCTCTCTAGACCTGCCGTGTGGTGGCGCTCGGTCTGCAATCACTGACAGTGGCGACACGCGGGTCCGACGTATACTAGCGGACCACGGCCGATTTAAAAGCTACCACCTAGCAAGTGTGGTGTCTGGCGGTGACACCACA
This sequence comes from Schistocerca serialis cubense, assembly GCF_023864345.2. Taxonomy (NCBI): domain Eukaryota; kingdom Metazoa; phylum Arthropoda; class Insecta; order Orthoptera; family Acrididae; genus Schistocerca; species Schistocerca serialis. Next base: position 26,915,740 of record NC_064642.1, read on the forward strand.
GTATGCACATCAGAGCAGCCAAAAAGGAATATTCCAAAATGTGGTGCTTCAGAAGAATATTAGACTGATAGATCACATAAACCTAGTGAGGAGCTAAGGAATCTAACTGAAGTGAAAAGAATGTTTACGCCTTAATTTGAAAAAAGATAAGTATCAGTTGATAGGATGCATCATGAGACTTCAAGGAATTTGCTCTAGGAGGAAGTGCGTGTGTGTGTGTGTGGGGGGGGGGGAGTTTGATGACACATGGCTACAGTAAGCAGTTTGAAATGGATGTCGGTTGCAGGCTATTCAAGTATGAAAGGTTTGCATGGGATAGACCAGTGTGAAGCGCTGCATCAAACCAGTCTTTGGACTGAAAAGCGTAACAACATACACTGCAGTCGGTTGTGACGTAGTGTATGCAGCTGTAGAGGGCCCCAACAGCGAGCTGCGTGGGGGGAGGGGTGTGGTTTCGTCTCTGGAACACAAGAAAGTAATAGATTCTTGGCGTTAGGGAAAGGACCACGGCGAGGTCGTAAATTGGCTGACCTGCTTGTGGCAGATGTGCCGCTCTGAAGCGTCACTTCAACCACGGATCTGCCTAGTTATTTGAAAATTACTGCCGAAAACCAATTTTGATGTCTCTTAGTAAAAAGAAGGTTCTGCATTGGATCGGAAGTGAAAAATGATGGCGCCTAAATCACCGAGTAGGGGGCTGTGAAGTGCCGGGTGATGGATAGAAAGTTGGGACCAATGAGACTGGCTGTGAAGATTCTCAGCGGGAGACGAGCCGTCCTGGGGGATTGACTTCTAAGATGCCAGAAAACGGGTGAGAGCCATGTCCAGAGGATAGTGACGGCCAAGCTTAGACATTTGTGTTTTGAAAGTGCAGACAAACCTTCCGTTAGTCCATTTGAGGCGGTGTGGAATGGTGCTGTGTGACACAGAAAGCGGAGAATTCTGCAGGTGCAAATTGGGGACTATTATCTGTGACAACGGTGTCAGGAAACCCTGCAATTGGATAAATGTGAGATAAGGTTTGAATAGTCTCACTACATGTCAGACTTGCAGGAAACAAGGGAACCCATTGCCTGTGTCTATTGCAATGAGCCACGAGTGCCTAAGAAAGGCCCCAAAAAATCCAAATGGAGTATAGGCCAAGGACTGGGAGAGGCTGGCCGAGGGAAGAAATCGTGAGGAGGGGAGGCCAGGCAGGCCTGGAAAATGGTGCGACAGGGCACCATTTGATTAATACCAGTGTCCATGCCACGCCCATACACATGGTGGCAGGCCAGACATTTAGTGAGCACCACACCCCAGTGTAGGGAAGCGACAAATTTAGGGGTGGTCATACATACACTGCTGGAAATGGAAAAAAGAACACATTGACACCGGTGTGTCAGACCCACCATACTTGCTCCGGACACTGCGAGAGGGCTGTACAAGCAATGATCACACGCACGGCACAGCGGACACACCAGGAACCGCGGTGTTGGCCGTCGAATGGCGCTAGCTGCGCAGCATTTGTGCACCGCCGCCGTCAGTGTCAGCCAGTTTGCCGTGGCATACGGAGCTCCATCGCAGTCTTTAACACTGGTAGCATGCCGCGACAGCGTGGACGTGAACCGTATGTGCAGTTGACGGACTTTGAGCGAGGGAGTATAGTGGGCATGCGGGAGGCCGGGTGGACGTACCGCCGAATTGCTCAACACGTGGGGCGTGAGGTCTCCACAGTACATCGATGTTGTCGCCAGTGGTCGGCGGAAGGTGCACGTGCCCGTCGACCTGGGACCGGACCGCAGCGACGCACGGATGCACGCCAAGACCGTAGGATCCTACGCAGTGCCGTAGGGGACCGCACCACCACTTCCCAGCAAATTAGGGACACTGTTGCTCTTGGGGTATCGGTGAGGACCATTCGCAACCGTCTCCATGAAGCTGGGCTACGGTCCCGCACACCGTTAGGCTGTCTTCCGCTCACGCCCCAACATCGTGCAGCCCGCCTCCAGTGGTGCCGCGACAGGCGTGAATGGAGGGACGAATGGCGACGTGTCGTCTTCAGCGATGAGAGTCGCATCTGCCTTGGTGCCAATGATGGTCGTATGCGTGTTTGGCGCCGTGCAGGTGAGCGCCACAATCAGGACTGCATACGACCGAGGCACACAGGGCCAACACCCGGCATCATGGTGTGGGGAGCGATCTCCTACACTGGCCGTACACCACTGGTGATCGTCGAGGGGACACTGAATAGTGCACGGCACATCCAAACCGTCATCGAACCCATCGTTCTACCATTCCTAGACCGGCAAGGGAACTTGCTGTTCCAACAGGACAATGCACGTCCGCATGTATCCCGTGCCACCCAACGTGCTCTAGAATGTGTAAGTCAACTACCCTGGCCAGCAAGATCTCCGGATCTGTCCCCCATTGAGCATGTTTGGGACTGGATGAAGCGTCGTCTCACGCGGTCTGCACGTCCAGCACGAACGCTGGTCCAACTGAGGCGCCAGGTGGAAATGGCATGGCAAGCCGTTCCACAGGACCACATCCAGCATCTCTACGATCGTCTCCATGGGAGAATAGCAGCCTGCATTGCTGCGAGAGGTGGATATACACTGTACTAGTGCCGACATTGTGCATGCTCTGTTGCCTGTGTCTATGTGCCTGTGGTTCTGTCAGTGTGATCATGTGATGTATCTGACCCCAGGAATGTGTCAATAAAGTTTCCCCTTCCTGGGACAATGAATTCACGGTGTTCTTATTTCAATTTCCAGGAGTGTATGTGGCTATTTTCTTCATGGAGCAGCACCAAGTCGTTCACTGTTGGCAGTAGGCATGGACCTCTCACCGCTGGATCTGTTTGCCATCTGACTGCCAACCATGCTGTACGAGGTGATTCAAAGTTCTAAGGCCTCCGATTTTTTTTTGTAATTAACTACTCACCCGAAATCGATGAAACTGGTGTTACTTCTCGACGTAATCGTCCTGCAGACGTACACATTTTTCACAACACTGACGCCATGATTCCGTGGCAGCGGCGAAGGCTTCTTTAGGAGTCTGTTTTGACCACTGGAAAATCGCTGAGCCAATAGCAGCATGGCTGGTGAATGTGAGGCCACGGAGAGTGTCTTTCATTGTTGGAAAAAGCCAAAAGTCACTAGGAGCCAGTCAGGTGAATGGGGAGCATGAGGAATCACTTCAAAGTTGTTATCACGAAGAAACTGTTGTGTAACATTAGCTCAATATGCGGGTGCGTTGTCTTGGTGAAACAGCACACGCACAGCCCTTCCCAGACGCTGTTATTGCAGTTCAGGAAGGAATCTGTTCTTCAAAACATTTTCGTAGGATGCACCTGTTACCGTAGTGTCCTTTGGAAAGCAATGTGTAAGGATTACGACCTCGCTGTCCCAGAACATGGACACCATCATTTTTTCAGCACTGGCGGTTACCCGAAATTTTTTTGGTGGCGGTGAATCTGTGTGCTTCCATTGACCTGACTGGCGCTTTGTTTCTGGATTGAAAAATGGCATCCACGTCTCATCCATTGTCACAACTGACGCGGCGCGTCAACATTGCTTGGCAACGTGCCACACGGGCAGCAGTGTGGTCGTCCGTCAGCATTCGTGGCACCCACCTGGATGACACTTTTCGCATTTTCAGGTTGTCATGCAGGATTGTGTGCACAGAACCCACAGAAATGCCAACTCTGGAGGCGATCTGTTCAACGGTCATTCGGCGATCCCCCAAAACAATTCTCTCCACTTTCCCGATCATGTCGTCAGACCGGCTTGTGCGAGCCCGAGGTTGTTTCGGTTTGTTGTCACACGATGTTCTGCCTTCATTAAACTGTCGCACCCATGAACGCACTTTCGGCACATCTATAACTCCCTCACCATATGTCTCCTTCAACTGTCGATGAATTTCAATTGGTTTCACACCACGCAAATTCAGAAAACGAATGATTGCACGCTGTTCAAGTAAGAAAACGTCGCCATTTTAAGTATTTAAAACAGTTCTCATTCTCGCCGTTGGCGGTAAAATTCCATCTGTCGTACGGTGCTGCCATCTCTAGGACGTATTGACAATGAACGCGGCCTCATTTTAAAACAATGCGTATGTTTCTATCTCTCTCCAGTCCGGAGAAAAAAAATCGGAGGCCTTAGAACTTGAATGCACCTCGTACTAGGCGGGGGATCTCGCTGACGGTAGGATCCTCTTTGGTGTGCAATGCAATGAGCTTGGCGTCCAGTGGGAGGTTGACCACAGCTTCTTCTGGAGCGATGTACAGGTGAAAACAAACTTCAGGGTCCTTGTTGACTAACAGCTTCTGACCCAGGGGCAGGCGGGAAAGCAGATCAACATTCGCATGTTCTTTAATAGAGTGCTACTGAATATCATAATTATACGAGACAGGAACAAGGCCTACCACTGAATGCGGCGTATCATTTTGCTGGGAAAGTTGCCTGAACCTTCGAAAAGAGTAAGTAAAGATTCATGGTCAGTAAATAATATGAAATGCCCTATCATACACATGATTACGGATATTTTTAAGGTCAAAAGTGATTGCTACTGCTTTTTTCTGTGGCTATAATTTTGCTGAGCAGCAGTGATGGTTTTGGACACAAAAGCGTTTGGGACAGGATGGCCCCCACTCCACCATCGACGCATCTGCTGCCAGAACAAGATGTTTGGCAGGATCGCATGCTGTGAGGCACTGAGGGGTGGGGATAGGCCTGTTTTAAGTCTCTGAAAACTTTGTCACACACCAGGGTCCTTTGACAATGGGTGTTTTTCTGCAGTAGATGGTGTAGTGGTTTGGCAACGGTGGTCACATGGGGAATAAACTTTCAGTAATAATTTAAATGTCCCGAAACTGATTGCAGCTGGTTGATGTTAGTAGGAGCTGCAAGTTTTTGAACATACTGAGGCGTAGGGCAGATGCCGGAAGGACTGAAAATGTCTTTGAGATATGCAACTTGACGAACAAAGGAACAACAGTTGTTCTTGCTACATTTTTGATTGGCCTATTGGAGGACAATGAACAGACCATCCAAGTTGTTGGCCACGTCCTGGACATCAGTGTCTACAACGGGAATGTCGTCTAAATAATTTTCTGTCCCCAGTACACCGTGGGTAAGATGCTCCACATATCGTTGAAATATCGCTGATTATACCAAGAGGTAGTCTGTTGTACTGGAACAACCCAAAGCAAGTGCTGGTGACTAGAATACGTCGCAATTGTTCGTCCAATGGTACCTGGAGGCTTGCATACCTTAAATCAACTTTCGCAGACAGTTTTCCATGCACTTGATGGGTCATAGTGTCTTCTACCTTAGACATCAATTATGCATCAGTGACTGGTTAGGCGCTGATGATCGCTTTGAAAGCTCCACAAATGCGTAAGGCAATGTACACAGCCTATTGGCTGTTGGGGATTGGAGTCAGGATGCCTTCACCTTGTAGGAGCCACAGTTCCCCACCAGGCTTATGCCTGAGCACAACAGGAACATTTGTAGCATTAAAAAACTTCGGCATTGCAGGTGGAAGGGCCACGTGGGTTTCAAAATCTCTGTAAGAATACGAAGCTCAATGTTAAAAAAATCTTTGAGGTATGGTTTTGTATTTTGTAGTTTGTTGACTGTGGGGGCGGATTCGTGAATTTCCAATCCAATAACACTAAAAAATTTCACGTTTAAGATGGTGACAGCTCTTGGGACATCAACATCTGAAACCCTGGCTGTGATGTTATGCGACCGGTGTTCTACTTGGTCTGTGAATTGTCCATTAATTTTTATAAGGTAATTGCCAAAACTTATTATTTGGATAAAAAAGGGTTGGAGGGGAGGAAGGGACCCAACACTAAAGTATAATTACCAACCCTTAATGATCATGGCAAAGCCCTTTTCCATCTACAATGAAAGAGGTACGTTAATGATTTCGTCAGTTCATGAGGGACTTTTCTTTAGGGTGTGGGACCTCTCATTGAATATATGCCCCATCTGAATACAGTTTATCCATGTTGTCTGCCCCCATGGCCGGGGTCCATGCAGGTGCAGTCCGTTGACATCTTCAAAGATGGTGGACGCACTTTGGCCCTACGCCCGAATTACCCACAAGAGGTGCACTTTGCTCGCCAGAAAAAACTGACAGCAGGACGGAAGCTGTTGGAGATGGCACTTAGGCTGAACGTTGTATGTCCGATCGTGCAGGTGTCCATAACTGGGTTTGAGGACGAGATACTGTCCGAGTTACAAACACCTATGAAGGGCCCTGTAGGGTAGCCAAGGACTGAAGAGATTTTTCGAATGGCGTGATGATGAGAAGTTTCTAGAGACGGTTTCTTGAATTTCAAAAGACCAGTTGGAGTTCGTGACAAGTAAAAAGTTGTGGCGGGCTGCCGCCTTGTGCCCCTGAAAGTCGAAGTATTGAAGTAAACTTGCTTCAGGTTGTCATACGTTACGGCATTAGGCACCAATTCCAGATTTAGTTGTTGTAATAGGTGATAAATGTCCAGGTCTGTGTATGCCAAAAAGAAAGAGCGAAACTGGTCGTCACCTGACATACCGTGAGCCAGAAAACGCTGCTCCATGTGAGCACTGTAGTTTGCCCGTGGTTCGATCTTCCTGTGAAACATATGAAAAGCCGGTGGCACCCACTGGAAAGCCTCGATCGTGGAGCAGATCTCGGAGAGGCGGGAGAAGACTTCCAAAGGCGACAGGGGCGTAGTCGCCAGATGCCCGATCAGGAGTTCGTGTGTATGCTAAATGGTCTGTCAAGTGTCAACATCTGGGCAGAGGGATCAGTCGGTTCCACCAAGCGTAAGAAAACTTATAATGAGCGTACTGTCAAGTGGAAAACATAAGGGGACACTGACTACCTGCATCGGAGCACACACGTGAGCGTGATGTGAAAACAAAACCTCGTCACGAATAAGATATGGCCGTCGATGGCGGCACAAAACAACACTGAGGTAGCAACGACTGAATAATTTTATTTACCAAAGATTAATAGCACGTCTCCTCAGATGTGGGCTGCAACAAAACATAAAATGTAACTTCCTGACATAGAACAATAATACTTCTGAAGGCCAAAAAATGGTTCAAATTGCTCTAAGCACTATGAGACTTAACATCTGAGGTCATCAGTCCCCTAGACTAGAACTACTTCAACCTAACTAACCTAAGGACATCACACACATCCATGCCCGAGGGAGGTTTCGAACCTGCAACCGTAGCAGCAGCGCAGTTCCAGGCTGATGCGCCTCGAACCGCTCGGCTACAGCGACGGCTCTGAAGGCCACTAGAGTGTTACTGACCATAAGTCGATTTAACACATACTTAATAAATGTCACAGTCTCATAGGATGATCAGACTTAAGATGCAAACTGAATGGAGAAATTCATGAGGCAGTTTTCTATTTTCTTCTTTTCTTTTCTTTTTTTTTTTTTTTTTTTACTTCACGTTTCGCTTCCTTTAACTACGAAGCATCTTCAGTGGCCTGTAATACATGTTTGTTTTTATACATATGTAATACGGTTGGCGTTAAGTAAGTAATGCACCACTACTCAGAATTCTAATACACCATATTATCCCCCACTCTTTCCACTACAAAACCATATTTTCCAACATGATCTCCGTTCAATGTGACGGCCTTACGCCACCTTACTGGCAGGGGCTGTATGCCCGCATCGTACCACTCGACGTCAGAGCCACCGTCTTGCTGCAATGACAACCTCCTCCATCATCCGCGTACTGCTTACGGAGAAGGTGTACTGTTGAGTGGTACTTAAGTAAATAAATTAGTGAAATCAAAGTGAAGTAGAAATTGGAATATAAATGAAAAACTTGGTTTAGTTTAGAGAGTTACATAATGGCAGACAGCGAGCAGAACAGCAGAGCAGAAGAGACAATGACCGTGAAGTCAGCAAGTTCCACATAAGCGGGCGCTGTCGATTCAGCCGTCAGGGCATCGCCCGACCGGCTCACGTGTTTCTCAGTTGTCGCATGTGAGCAAAGGCCCTCGCCTACATTCCAAGAGCCAATGACCGACGTTAAGAAGATTCTTCAAGAAGCTTTTCAACGTGACAGAAGAGGCAATGACTGGTTCACATGTTTCTCAGTCATCACATGTGATCAAAGGCCTTCGCCTACATTCCAAGAGCCAATGACCGACGTTAAGAAGATTCTTCAAGAAGCTTTTCAACGTGACAGAAGAGGCAATGACTGGTTCACATGTTTCTCAGTCGTCACATGTGATCAAAGGCCTTCACCTACATTCCAGGTGCCAATGACCGACGTTAAGAAGATTCTTCGAGAAGCTTTTCAACGTGACAGAAGAGGCAATGACCGTGAAGTCGTTCACCTCCAGTAAACTGAAGTGAATAAATACGTGAGACGCAGTGGGCCCGACAGACGAGACAAAGAAGAGAAGAGTAGCAGTAGTTTTCAGTCAGTTTCGGTGCTGAAGACCATCATGCAAGAAGAGACTACATCATGCACAGACGCACCAAGTCCGCCGCTGTAATGGAATAGCAAGCAGCAGCCTCGGCGCCAGAAGTCTGATCTTTACGTACCCGGGTGAGTCGTGAGGACAGGAAGGAGACGGCCTCACATCAGCAGTCACCTGTGAGCTGGGATGAAGATCTGACAGCCGAAGACTGGCAAGCGGGAGTCCGTTGTTCGAGTCCGGGACACTAGCCTTCCCCCGCCGCGCCGCTCCGCTGGCTGACGCACAACACACGCGGCCGCTTAGAGGAGAGAAACACTGGGACGCTACATCCAAGGTATCACCATCCGATGCACGACTTCGCTCTCAATAATTAAACGGGCCACAGCGCGATGCGCGTCTCCAGTCAACTGGGCGAAACAGTGACACGAGATACACACCGCCACGCGTAATCAGACGCCGCCACTGCCGCAGCAGAAGGCTTCGCAAACGACACAGCTGCCGCTCTCCGAACCAGAACATCCAGCAAGATACAGCTGTACGAAACTTTCAATAAAAGTTATCTGATGTAAAAATGCTGTTTCATTCTACCTCATACCCGAGCCAAGGAAGAACCCACCCTGCCCACATGTTGTTAAGAGAGAAAAGTTAACTTATTTGGTATTTTCACCCTGACATAATGCTTTAGAATGGTCATCCTGACAATTGACTAGTATCAAAAGAGATAACGCAGTTACATTTAGTACCAGAACTGTTACAGTACGAGGACACAAGCTCACTTACACGAAATTTCTTCTTGTGATGAGTGGAAGCTAGCTCTAAACGTATAAAAATGTTAGTTAATGCAGAATAGTAGAAAAACAAACCCATATTGTTCAGAGACAGCAGTAGAGTGTCCTGCTCGATGCGGTCACCTCGTTTAAATATCTGGGCGCAAGGTTGCTAAGTGATATGAAATGGAACAAGCATGCCAATATTGTGGTAGGGAAGGCGAATGGTCGACTTCGACTAATTTAGAGAATTTTAGGATAGTGTGGTTCGTCTGTAAAAGAGAGCGCACAAAGCTTTACGCCTCGCCTAGGCCCGTCAACGCCGACATTGTACTGTTTATGTCTGGAAATGTGTTGCCTGGTCGGTCGAGCCTCCTTTCAGATTGTATGGAGCAGTTGGACGTGTACGGGTATGGAAACAATCTCAAGAATCCATGGACCCTCCATGTCAAGCAGGGGACTGTTCAAGCTGCTGGAGCCTCTGTAATGGTGTGGGGCGTGTGCAGTTGGAGTGATATGGGGCCCCTGATACGTCTTCCTTCTAATGCATACCTGCAGAGATACAGTTCATTGTTAAGCGTCGTAGTCTTTGACTGAAACTCCTGGATGCGGAATGGGTGGTTACCTTATTTTACGGACTGAAAGACGCTTCGGCCCATAAGACACGCCACAATTTTGACCGCTTTTGTATATGACTGCAAAGCCAGAGTAAAAAAATGTTTTAGGTTATAAAACCGAACTGACCTTTAAAGGTCTGAAAACTGTCATCTGAACTTTCTTCTTCTTCTTCGTCTTCGTCGTCATCGTTATTCTCTTCATATGTAAGACGGTCTTCACTGCCATCGAGAGCGTTACTTATGCTGCACTTCTTGAAAGATTTGACGACAATGTCTTCTCTCACTCCAGACGAGGATTGTTTTATGCACTGACACCCCTGTTTAATTGTTGGTCGTTTTAAAGCTCCCTTCGGCGGTAATTCATGTTGGGTTTCATCCATCACCCATTTGTTCCATTCCTCTCTCTTACATACCGGGTGATCAAAAAGTCAGTATAAATTTGAAAACTTAATAAGCCACGTAATAACGTAGATAGAGAGGTAAAAATTGACACACATGCTTGAAATGACATGGGGTTTTATTAGAACCAAAAACAACACCCCATATTGCTAGACGTGTGAAAGATGTCTTGCGCGCGTCGTTTGGTGATGATCGTGTGCTCAGCCGCCACTTTCGTCATGCTTGCCCTGCCAGGTCCCCAGACCTCAGTCCGTGCGATTATTGGCTTTGGGGTTACCTGAAGTCGCAAGTGTATCGTGATCGACCGACATCTCTAGGAATGCTGAAAGACAACATCCGACGCCCATGCCTCACCATAACTCCGGACATGCTTTACAGTGCTGTTCACAACATTATTCCTCTACTGCAGCTATTGTTGAGCAATGATGGTGGACATATTGAGCATTTCCTGTAAAGAACATCGTCTTTGCTTTGTCTTACTTTGTTGTGCTAATTATTGCTATTCTGATCAGATGAAGCGCCATCTGTCGGACATTTTTTGAACGTTTGTATTTTTTTGGTTCTAATAAAAACCCCTTTCATTTCAAGCATGTGTGTCAATTTGTACCTCTCTATCTACATTACTCCGTGATTTATTCAGTTTTCAAATTTATACGGACTTTTCGATCACCCGGTACTTTGAATGGTTTATTTATCGAGACATCAAGAGGTTAGAATTGTGAAGCAAATCGTCCCGGAAAAACAGCAAGCTCTGTATTTCCCTGTCTCAGTTTCTTTTTCACAGCATTTTTCAAATGACTACTAAACTGATCTTGCACAAGAAGGGCACTCTTCTTCAGTAAAGCACCTTTCCTTCTCTCCCGCACTCCGTTGATGCTTAATTTCATACCAGCCTCATCCATCCGGCCCTTGTCATGTACATGAAAAACACCACCTGGCGTTGTTTCAGAAGGTTTCGGCATTGTTTTGTGCTTGAAAATGATCACTGGATTAAGTTTAGTACCGTCAGCACAACTTGAAAGGACAACAGTGTTATGCATTTTTTCGTGTCCACTTGTTTCTACAGACACAGTTTCAGCACCTTTCGTGGAAACAGTTGTGTTAAATGGTTCAAATGGCTCTGAGCACTATGGGACTCAACTGCTGATGTCATAAGTCCCCTAGAACTTAGAACTACTTAAACCTAACTAACCTAAGGACATCACACACATCCATGCCCGAGGCACGATTCGAACCTGCGACCGTAGCGGTCACGCGGTTCCTGACTGTAGCGTCTAGAACCGCTCGGCCACTTCGGCCGGCCAAACAGTTGTGTTACTCGGCACATCAGATGTCAGAGGAGTTTCGTCCAAATTCGCTGTTTGCATTACTTCCACAATGGTTTTCTTTCGAGGCTGAATAATAAAGCGATGGAAACACAATATTTTCTCTTCATACTCTTATCGTATTTTCTGAGATATTTTGGTCTTGGTTAGCATGCTAAGTCCATGACGCTTCATAAACCTGTAGCACCAACCAACTCCACCCTTAAACTCTATTAAATTCCACTGTAGCGCTAGCTTACGAGCGCGTATTTGAATCACTTTTGTATTGATTCCCATGGCATTTTGGCGGTGTCTTTGTATCCATTTCAATAGGTCATCTTCTAGTTTTGGCCATTTTGCATTCAGTCCTCTGTTTTCACGTTTAGTCTTTCTCATTTTTTTTCTGTTCTTCTTTATTAGCCCGCCAATCGCGGATGGTTTTTTCTGTTGGTGGGGGGCCGAAACTGCCGCTCACTTGCTCTGCTTCCGTGTTTCCATGCATATGCTGTTACTTTTGATTTACGGCCAGCATCATATAAACAACTTTTATTTTTTCGCATTACGTAACTAGCTACTAGCAAAAATATTGTACTGTCACCGATAGCTCAAATCACTTTCTATTCAAGTTCACTGGCACCGTAGAATGAAATGATGCATCATATTCTAGACAGTGTTCTGGGTTTGTGATGGCGGAACGGGAGGGAGGGAGGCAGTGTTAGAAAGCTTGTGGAAACGAGCGTTCGGCGTCATTGGCCGGGAGGCCCCTTGCGCGGCAGGTCCGGCCGCCTTGGTGCAGGTCTCATTTATATTCGACGCCACATTGGGCGACTTGCGCGCTGGATGGGGATGAAATGATGATAAATACAACACCCAGTCCCTGAGCAGAGAAAATCCCCGACCCAGCCGGGAATCGAACCCGGGCCCGTAGGACGGCAATCCGTCACGCTGACCACTCCGCTATCGGGGCGGACAGCAAGCCTGTGAATCTCCGAAATTCATATTCGTCGCAGCTATGCGCTGCTGCTGCAATGTTGCCAGATAGAGATAGATTTCCCGCATTATCGAATATATGGCCATTTTCAAGAAAGGCGGTAATTTTAAATCAAACACTGGACATTTTTGTATTAATTTCGAGTATAAGACGCACCTGAATTTTGGAGGCAATTTTTCGAAGAAAAAATGTGAGTCTTATAATCCGTAAAATATGGTAAAACTTGTTTCACAGGCTGTGAACAGAAGGACAAACTTTTAATCTTCTGTTCGCCGACGTTAGTGCTTGTCTGTCGTAGAGTGGCGCCTTGCAAGTAAGCCTTGACGTCATTCGATCGAGTTGTCTGTACTGCTGTCTCACTTCTCTACCTATCAGAGCGGTCAACTAGTCGAAATGACAGGTAAAGGACACCACCATGATTCCTGGAACGACCAAGGAGTCTCCCTTCGTGGGGGGAATACAGAGGAAGGACACAGCTCCAGAGGGACTACAGAGTAGCTGCTTGAATGACCAGAAGCCACTCTGGTTTGCAAAAGCGGACAGTACCGGCTGGGAAAGGTGTGTTAACCACAATCCCGGCTAGAGCGGCTTCCAAATGACGCTGTATTCTGTCAAGACATTGCTTTCCCCGAAAGTCGATAATATTTTTTTCTTTTGTGCATTACCTTGTCATAGTGCGTATGTATCATTTATTTCAACTATTTTTTATTTGTTAATACGCCACATTGTTTCTTCATTCATTTTGCTACTGTTGTATATTTTATATTGCACGAATATGAATGTTCTGGTTCTATATGCTTTGTAAATCTTTGGTTAGGCTAGGGGAAGTACTGTGTCAGTGAGAGAGCGAACGACTATCGATAGAGAGCGTGCGAGTTGTTGTGGTACGTGGCCTGTTCGCGGATGGAAGAAACGTTGCAAAGTTCGGCGCGTAAGACGGTGATACGCGGAGGAACAATTAATCAGAGTGCGTCCGCTGTGTTAATAGGAGATCCTGCATTATTAAGTGAACAGTAAAACTTGAAAAGTATATTGAGTGTTTGCGGTGACGATTTTACATACTGTGTGAACTTATGACAATTAGCCATGAACCAGACACCAATGTCGAGTGGAGACGCTAACTGTTAAAATTGCGTGAATGTGGAAGAAACCAAAATGTTAAGTAAAAGAACAGTGCTGTGGTTTGATCAAGAAACATTTATCATATCATCCAAACCGTCTTAAAGATGACGACGCAAATTGAACTGATGTTTAACGGACTGTTATAGTGATAAACACATGTGACTGTTTTCCTGTGGCAACACGGTGAAAGAACTGTGCGAAGTATTGGCATTAACCGGCTATATATCGTAAATACCAAAGACATTACATAATTCCGACCTACCCGCTCCGCGTGATTAATAAACTTTTAATAATAAAACGACGCATGCGTAACGACAGCGCACGCACTGGCACTATTATTATCGCACCACTGCTGCCAGCTGATTCGACTACAACGGAGAGGTGGACCACCGCCGTAATTGGAATATTAATAAAAACAGGAGGATCCATCATTATCTTCACGCCACGAACCAGGATTAACTTCACACATCGTCCGTGCGGACGTCATCTCACTGTCTGCAGAAACAGTTAAGACATTAAAACAAAATTATTACGCTCTCTCTCATTTCAAAATTAAAGACAATTGCAGTTAAATTATCTATTTTAAAAATACTGTCACAGTATCAAGGTTCAATTTTGTTTGGTTCCAATAAATATTCTTTCCATTAATTCGTCTTGTTGACAGTGTTGAAAACCCGCCAAATTAAAGTTCAATTAATAATTTTCTTTCAAAATTCTTCTCAAACATTTTGCTGCTCATCGTAATTTTATTTTAATGTTTGTGTGTAACTTCTTTTGGAGGGAGTACATATTTTATTTTTTTGTGCAGTAAAATTAGCTACCATAAAATTACGTATATTACCAGCTGATGTTGTCCGCCATTACTGCTTGAAAACTGACCAATAGTATTTTTGCACCTATTTTCGCATTGGCTGTCAGCTTCAAAACAAAATTACGTATTTCGTGCGCATCTAGCAGATGCGCGATGTCTATGTATCTATGTAGGCCCCTACAATAATATTTTTTTAAATTTTACTTTTGCAGGTTTACTGGAACTATATTGACTTTAATTGTTCATTTGGCCCCCGTTAAAGTGATTTTTCGATTCTATATAATAATTGTACTGTATTACCTAATTTATTTTTTTATCATGTAAACATTGACGTATCATATTTAGATTAAAATTGACGTCTTATTGGCCCCACATAAGATTCCGCACGTTCTGACAAAGACTATGCTAATTTTTGTTTTCGTCCATGATTAACAGGGGTAGTCAGATTCCTTGTATAGGTCATGTTTTATTATTTAAAAGGTTTTTTTTTTCAGAAGTAGAGAACCAGTTTCTTTACATGTCCTGTGGATGACACAGCAATTGGTTCGTATCGCATAGTCTTCTGGATCCATTGTGAAGCTTGGTTTTCAGTTCAGTGTGTAATGCAACGAGTCAGGTCTCACGGCCAAGCTTGTAGACATCGTCGTGTGGCATGAACGCAACAATCCGTCAAGAAACTGTTGAGAAGGGCACACTTTGGTGACTATATGCCATAATAGGCCAGTGCTCTTCCAGTCATCACAGAAATACAGAAGGGCCTAAAAACCATAAATTTTACAATTTCTTACTTAAATGTTGCTTACAAACAGTTCAAAAAACGTCAAGGTTTTATCGGTCCTAGGAGTGCCGTAAGATTTTAAGTAAAAATACAGACATCAGAAGTTGCTGAAAATGCGCTGACATCACAACCGAATACCTTTTAGCCATCATAACTTTCGACTTTTTTTGTACATAACCGATAATGTGTGAAGCCTCTGAATTTGTCATCAGTGCGTTAATTTAACTCCGCGAAACGTGCCGTTCCATCTGGCAGTAAAAGATTTTTCCCTTGGTTGTAGCCCGGTCGTTGCGTAAGAGGCCATCTTCTGCAGCAACACATCTTCGTGCTATTTTCGGTCCCTACCTCGCCTGAATGAAAACATAACGAGGACAGCGGCAGGAAGTAATAAATACTTCAACCTTGAGTAGCCGAAGAAGCTCTCTGGCCATTTCATTGAGAAGCGGACTCGTATGTTAATGGGCAGTTTTAACACTGGAACGATAGTTCAAACACTACTTCCTTGGTCTTGTTCCGCCTCAGCCAAGGGGTAAAATACATCACTACCCAGAAATCTGGAACCTCACAAAGGTAATTATGAATTTTTTAAGTATACTGTGACTGTGACTACAGTTAACACACAATACCAACGTAGATGCAGAAACAATATGAACATAACAGTTGAAGTCATAGGCCCAAATATTCAACTAACAAAGTTGAAACTTTGTATAACTGATTACTACAAAAATTTTGTACACAACTTTTACATGTAGCGTTATTTTAAGCGAAAGAAATTTAGCAGAAAAATATTAAAAAGATTATTGTAAGGTGCAGTCCCGAAAAAATGTGAACTAGTCAGCAAACAGACTGCAGACATATAACTCCGCCATTGCTGGTCCCAAGCCCGGGGCTTCATCTTGCAAATGACGAGGAAGGAGGAGGTAGAGGAGTAACAACCTTCTTAAAAAAAAATTTTTTTAATTAAAATAAAAGCTGAATCTATCCGGCTCCGAATGGTAGCATCTTGTGAGGGTCCCTGCCTAGAGCTACAGGTGAAACCCCAAAATCCAGACACGTCCATGTGGTCTGTTCAGCGTCTATTGGTTCCGTGAGCTGGGCTCTAGATCGAATCTTCTGGAATTCAAAACTGCAGTCTAAATTATGTGAGATCCTCAACACAAGCCAATAATCAAGACAAAACAACTGGAAAGAATCAAGTACCCTGAACCCCAGCCGAGAAGACTGGGTACTAGACTTGATCATCGAATTCCAGGCCATCAGGCACGTCATGAAGAGAAGAATTGGAGCTTCTCAAACACCCTCAATACTGGTATTGTTGTTGTGGTCTTCAGTCCTGAGACTGGTTTGATGCAGCTCTCCATGCTACTCTATCCTGTGCAAGCTTTTTCATCTCCCAGTACCTACTGCAACCTACATCCTTCTGAATCTGCTTAATGTATTTTTCTCTTGGTCTCCCTCTACGATTTTTACCCTCCACGCTGCCCTCCAATACTAAATTGGTGATCCCTTGACGCCTCAGAACATGTCCTACCAACCGATCCCTTCTTCTGGTCAAGTTGTGCCACAAACTTCTCTTCTCCCCAATCCTATTCAATACTTCCTCATTAGCATTCTTCTGTAGCACCACATTTCGAAAGCTTCTATTCTCTTCTAAGACTCAAGACTAATAGAGTATTTTGCATGGGAACACTCAACACGAACACACAACTGAAACCAGTAAATTGAAATAACTGACAGAAACCATAGATAAATTCAATATCTGAATTCTGGCAGTAGAGGAAACACGATTCTCAGATGAGAAACACTTAGACTTGCAAAACTACAGAATATACAAGCGGAAACCAGCCACAACCATTCCAGGAAGAAACCTCAAACTCCTCGGAACAGGATTTGTAGTACACACATCGATACTGGTCTCTGTAATAGATTTCACTTCAAAATCAGAAAAAATATCAACACTCACGATACGATCTGGAAACAAAGCTTGTGCAGTTACCAGTACACATGTCCCCACAGATAAATGCAACAAGAAGACCCACAGATGATTGAAGATTTCTGGGAAGATCTGGCAAAATCTCCACGAACACGTGAGAGTCTTACTAATGGGTTTTAAGGCCCAATTAGGCAGGGAAAGAAAATTCAAAGACACAACAGGTAATATACGGCCCACAAGCGGACAAACAGGAATGGAGAGAACCGTGTAAACTTCTGCAGGAATTTAGACCTCAAAATCATCAACCCAATTCCAGAAACCACACAAGAAACTATGAACTTGTAAATTCTCCAACAACGCCCTAGAAGAATTTCAGATAGACCACAAAGGGATAGCCTCGAAAAACACCAGACAACTTATAAATGCAAGAACTTATAAATTTAATTTTTCGAATTAGATCATCGCCCAATCTAAATTAAAGCGGAATTTATACCCAATAGACAAATCAAGAGAACCAAAAGAACTTTCAGAACAGACCCAGAGTTTCTACAACTAAACAAGAATTAGATAACAGAAAAAAATCCAAAAAAATCGACATCAGCGACTGGATAGAACTGTAAGAAAAAATGAAGAAACAGATGAAATTGGAGCAACAACTGCAGAAAAGGAAATACAGATGGTGGAAAATGACATGAGACAGAGGCACAGAAAACAGAATACAAGCCTAAAAATATTTAACAGTCATAGAACATGAAAAACGGGAAGCATCAACAAGATACAGAAGACCACTTAAAAAATAATCCCTAGAGAAAAAGAGTTACGAAAGCAACAGACTGAGAGAAATGGAAGAGGACTGCAACAAAAACAACATACGATTTTTTTACAGAACATTCAGAGAAAATACGACAGGATATTAGACACTGAGCTTATGATTCAGGAGACAAGATGGAACGCTGGAGATATACCCTAAAAAGAACTGTGAAATTTTAACGCAATTTTTTGACACACTACTGAGATAAAACGATGTGGATACTGCAGTTCGAAAACCCAAAATTGACCTCGACGCCACACGAGATCGTGAAAATAATAAAATCATTGAAAAATAATAAAGCACCTTAATAAGAAGGACTGATTGCGCAAATCTGGAAATTAGACCATGAAAACATTACAACCAAAATATACAGAATCATCAGAAACACCTGGGAAACATAAAAGGTACCAGAAGAATGGAAGTCAGCCCTATATACCCGCTCCACGAGAAAGTAGACAAAACAGACACTAATACCTACCGTATAATGTCGCTAACGCCTGTGACGTACAAAATTCTGTCCAAAGCTCTGTCAAATCGGCTAGCGTTTCAAATAGATCCACAGATAGGTGAATACCAAGGACTCTCCAGAATGGGAAGATCATGCAGTGAAAAGATATGGTGCCTGACAACAATGCTGACAAGAACATCCGGGAACACCACAATAGCAAACGTTGACTTCAAGAAAGCCTACGACTCCATAGATCGAGAAACACTCTTCAACACACTAGAAGAAACAAAAGGTGAGCAACAGGACCAAAAAGCCAATGAAAGGAAACATTAACAAATACAGCATCCAAACTGAACTTTATGGGAGAGATCTCGGAACCCTTCAAAATCGAGACAGAAATGAAGCAGGGAGATGACCTGCCACGCATTCTATTTAACTCGATTTTGGAGAAAAAATGAGATAATCAGTACATGGGACAAAGGAGTCAATGGGGTAAGGACGGAGAGAAACAAGGATAGAACCGTTTTAAGTGAGTAGTCTTTACTTGTGTTTGTGTTATCGTAAACACAAACCTGGGCATGTGGACTGACAACCTAAATGTGTTACTGAGCTCAAAGCCACATCACTTACATGAAACTGAAAAGAATACTGTGTGTGCGAAAACATATCTCATTCATAAGCAAATAAATAATTGTTGTTGTTGTTGTTGTGGTCTTCAGTCCTGAGACTGGTTTGATGCAGCTCTCCATGCTACTCTATCCCGTGCAAGCTTCTTCATCTCCCAGTACCTACTGTAACCTACATCCTTCTGAATCTGCTTAGTGTATTCATCTCTTGGTCTCCCTCTACGATTTTTACCCTCCACGCTGCCCTCCAATACTAAATTGGTGATCCCTTGATGCCTCAGAACATGTCCTACCAACCGATACCATCCTCTAGTCAAGTTGTGCCACAAACTTCTCTTCTCCCCAATCCTATTCAATACTTCCTCATTAGTTATGTGATCTACCCATCTAATCTTCACAATTCTTCTGTAGCACCACATTTCGAAAGCTTCTATTCTCTTCTTGTCCAAACTATTTATCGTCCATGTTTCACTTCCATACATGGCTACACTCCATACAAATACTTTCAGAAATGACTTCCTGTCACTTAAATCTACACTCGATGTTAACAAATTTCTCTTCTCCAGAAACGCTTTCCTTGCCATTGCCAGTCTACATTTTATATCCTCTCTACTTCGACCATCATCAGTTATTTTGCTCCCCAAATAGCAAAACTACTTTACTACTTTAAGTGCCTCATTTCCTAATCTAATTCCCTCAGCATCACCCGACTAAATTCGACTACTTTCCATTATCCATTTTGCTTTTGTTGATGTTCATCTTATATCCTCCTTTCAAGACACTATCCATTACATTCAATTGCTCTTCCAAGTCCTTTGCTGTCTCTGACAGAATTACAATGTCACCGGCGAACCTCAAAGTTTTTATTTCTTCTCCATGGATTTTAATACCTACTCCGATTTTTCTTTTGTTTCCTTTACTGCTTGCTCAATATACAGATTGAATAACGTCGGGGAGAGGCTACAACCCTGTCTTACTCCCTTCCCAACCACTGCTTCCTTTTCGTGTCCCTCGACTCTTATAACTGCCATCTGGTTTCTGTACAAATTGTAAATAGCCTTTCGCTCCCTGTATTTTACCCCTGCCAGCTTTAGAATTTGTAAGAGAGTATTCCAGTCAACATTGTCAAAAGCTTTCTCTAAGTCTACAAATGCTAGAAACGTAGGTTTGCCTTTCCTTAATCTTTCTTCTAAGATAAGTCGTAAGGTCAGTATTGCCTCACGTGTTCCAGTATTTCTACGGAATCCAAACTGATCTTCCCCGAGGTCGGCTTCTACCAGTTTTTCCATTTGTCTGTAAAGAATACGTGTTAGTATTTTGCAGCTGTGGCTTATTAAACTGATTGTTCGGTAATTTTCACATCTGTCAACACCTGCTTTCTTTGAGATTGGAATTATTATATTCTTCTTGAAGTCTGAGGGAATTTGCCTGTTTCATACATCTTGCTCACCAGATGGTAGAGTTTTGACAGGGCTGGCTCTCCCAAGGCCGTCAGTAGTTCCAATGGAATGTTGTCTACTTCGGGAGCCTTGTTCCGACTCAGGTCTTTCAGTGCTCTGTCAAACTCTTCACGCAGTATCATATCTCCCATTTCATCTTCATCTACATCCTCTCCCATTTCCATAATATTGTCCTCAAGTACATCGCCCTTGTATAGACCCTCTATATACTCCTTCCATCTTTCTGCTTTCCCTCCTTTGCTTAGAACTGGGTTTCCATCTGAGCTCTTGATGTTCATACAAGTGGTTCACTTATCTCCAAAGGTCTCTTTAATTTTTCTGTAGGCAGTGTCTGCACTCTACCCGTCTTTGATTCATAATCAAAAAGCCTTCGGTCCCGGGTTCGATCCCCGCCACTGCCTAAACTTTGATAAATAATCAGCATTGGCGGCCGAAGATTTCCAGCATAAGAAGTCAGCCTCATTCTGCCAACGGCCTAGTCAAAGAGGGCGGAGGAGCGGATAGAGGTTCAGGGCACTCTCTTGTCCTAGGGGTGGGAAATTGCCCCTAAAGGCGGAAGAATGATCAACGACATGAGGATGCAGAAGGCAATGGAAACCACTGAATTAAAGACACGTAACGTGTATCCACGGGACATGTGGCCTGTAACTGAAGAAGTGTCACGATGATCTCTCCATTGGCAAAAGATTCCGGAATAGTCCCCCATTCGGATCTCCGGGAGGGGACTGCCAAGGGGAAAGTTACCATGAGAAAAAGATTGAATTATCAACGAAAGGATAACGTTATACGAGTCGGGGCGTGGAATGTCAGAAGCTTGAACGTGGTAGGGAAACTAGAAAATCTGAAAAGGGAAATGCAAGGGCTCAATCTAGATATAGTAGGGGTCAGTGAAGTGAAGTGGAAGGAAGACAAGGATTTCTGGTCAGATGAGTATCGGCTAATATCAACAGCAGCAGAAAATGGTATAACAGGTGTAGGATTAGTTATGAATAGGAAGGTAGGGCAAAGGGCGTGTTACTGTGAACAGTTCAGTGACCGGGTTGTTCTAATCAGAATCGACAGCAGATCAACACCGACAACGATAGTTCAGGTATACATCCCGACGTCGCAAACTGCAGATGAACAGATAGAGAAAGTGTATGAGGATATTGAAAGGGTAATGCAGTATGTAAAGGGGGACGAAAACCTAAAAGTCATGGGCGACTGGAATGAAGCTGTAGGGGAAGGAGTAGAAGAAAAGGTTACAGGAGGATATGGGCTTGGGACAAGGAATGAAAGAGGAGAAAGACTAATTGAGTTCTGTAACAAGTTTCAGCTAGTAATAGCGAATACCCTGTTCAAGAATCACAAGAGGAGGAGGTATACTTGGAAAAGGCCGGGAGATACGGGAAGATTTCAATTAGATTACATCATGGTCAGACAGTGATTCCGAAATCAGATACTGGATTGTAAGGCGTACCCAGGAGCAGATATAGACTCAGATCACAATATACTCGTAGTAGTGATGAAAAGTAGGCTGAAGTTCAAGACATTAGTCAGGAAGAATCAATACGCAAAGAAGTGGGATACGGAAGTACTAAGGAATGACGAGATACGTTTGAAGTTCTCTAACGCTATAGATACAGCAATAAGGATTAGCGCAGTAGGCAGTACAGTTGAAGAGGAATGGATATCTCTAAAAAGGGCCATCACAGAAGTTGGGAAAGAAAACATAGGTACAAAGAAGGTAACTGCGAAGAAACCATGGGTAACAGAAGAAATACTTCAGTTGATTGATGAAAGGAGGAAGTACAAACATGTTCCGGGAAAATCAGGAATACAGAAATACAAGTCGCTGAGGAATGAAATAAATAGGAAGTGCAGGGAAGCTAAGACGAAATGGCTGCAGGAAAAATCTGAAGACATCGAAAAAGATATGATTGTCGGAAGGACAGACTCAGCATACAGGAAAGTCAAAACAACCTTTGGTGACATTAAAAGCAACGGTGGTAACATTAAGAGTGCAACGGGAATTCCACTGTTAAATGCAGAGGAGAGAGCAGATAAGTGGAAAGAATACATTGAAAGCCTCTATGAGGGTGAAGATTTGTCTGATGTGATAGAAGAAGAAACAGGAGTCGATTTAGAAGAGATAGGGGATCCAGTTTTAGAATCGGAATTTAAAAGAGCTTTGGAGGACTTACGGTGAAATAAGGCAGAAGGGATAGATAACAATCCATCAGAATTTCTAAAATCATTGGGGGAAGTGGCAACAAAACGACTATTCACGTTGGTGTGTAGAATATATGAGTCCGGCGATATATCATCTGACTTTCGGAAAAGCATCATCCATACAATTCCGAAGACGGCAAGAGCTGACAGGTGCGAGAATTATCGCACAATCAGCTTAACAGCTCATGCATCGAAGCTCCTTACAAGAATAATATACAGAAGAATGGAAAAGAAAATTGAGAATGCGCTAGGTGACGATCAGTTTGTCTTTAGGAAAAGTAAAGGGACGAGAGAGGCAATTCTGACGTTACGGCTAATAATGGAAGCAAGGCTAAAGAAAAATCAAGACACTTTCATAGGATTTGTCGACCTGGAAAAAGCGTTCGATAATATAAAATGGTGCAAGCTGTTCGAGATTCTGAAAAAAGTAGGGGTAAGCTATAGGGAGAGACGGGTCATATAAAATATGTACAACAACCAAGAGGGAATGATAAGAGTGGACGATCAAGAACGAAGTGCTCGTATTAAGAAGGGTGTAAGACAAGGCTGTAGCCTTTCACCCCTACTCTTCAATCTGTACATCGAGGAAGCAATGATGGAAATAAAAGAAAGGTTCAGGAGTGGAATTAAAATACAAGGTGAAAGGATATCAATCATACGATTCGCTGACGACATTGCTATCCTGAGTGAAATTGAAGAAAAATTAAATGATCTGCTGAACGGAATGAACAGTCTAATGAGTACACAGTATGGTTTGAGAGTAAATAGGAGAAAGACGAAGGTAATGAGAAGTAGTAGAAATGAGAACAGAGAGAAACTTAACATCACGATTGATGGTCACGAAGCCAATGAAGTTAAGGAATTCTGCTACCTAGGCAGTAAAATAACCGATGACGGACGGAGCAAGGAGGACATCAAAAGCAGACTCGCTATGGCAAAAAAGGCATTTCTGGCCAAGAGAAGTCTACTAATATCAAATACCGGCCTTATTTTGAGGAAGAAATTTCTGAGGATGTACGTCTGGAGTACAGCATTGTATGGTAGTGAAACATGGACTGTGGGAAAACCGGAACAGAAGAGAATCGAAGCATTTGAGATGTGGTGCTATAGACGAATGTTGAAAATTAGGTGGACTGATAAGGTAAGGAATGAGGAGGTTCTACGCAGAATCGGAGAGGAAAGGAATATGTGGAAAACACTGATAAGGAGAAGGGACAGGATGATAGGACATCTGCTAGGACATGAGGGAATGACTTCCATGGTACTAGAGGGAGCTGTAGAGGGCAAAAACTGTAGAGGAAGGAAGAGATTGGAATACGTCAAGCAAATAATTGAGGACGAAGGTTGCAAGTGCTACTCTGAGATGAAGAGGTTAGCACAGGAAAGAAATTCGTGGCGGGCCGCATCAAACCAGTCAGTAGACTGACGACAAAAAAAAAAAGGCAGTATCTATCTTACCCCTAGTGAGATAAGCCTCTACATCCTTACATTTGTCCTCTAGCCATCCCTGCTTAGCCATTTTGCACTTCCTGTCGATCTCATTTTTGAGACGTTTGTATTACTTTTTGCCTGCTTCATTTACTGCATTTTTATATTTTCTTCTTTCACCAATTAAATTCAATATTTCTTCTGTTACCCAGGGATTTCTACAAGCCCTCGTCTTTTTACCTACTTGATCCTCTGCTGCCTTCACTACTTCATCCCTCAAAGCTACCCATTCTTCTTCTACTGTATTTCTTTCCCCCATTCCTGTCAATTGTTCCCTTATGCTCTCCCTGAAACTCTGTACAACCTCTGGTTCTTTCAGTTTATCCAGGTCCCATCTCCTTAAATTCCCACCTTTTTGCAGTTTCTTCAGTTTTAGTCTACAGGTCATAACCAATAGATTGTGGTCAGAGTCCACATCTGCCCCTGGAAATGTCTTACAATTTAAAACCTGGTTCCTAAATCTCTGTCTTACCATTATATAATCTATCTGATTCCTTTTAATATCTCCAGGGTTCTTCCATGTATACAACCTTCTTTCATGATTCTTAAACCAAGTGTTAGCTATGATTATGTTGTGCTCTGTGCAAAATTCTATCAGGCGGCTTCCTCTTTCGTTTCTTAGCCCCAATCCATATTCACCTACTACGTTTCCTTCTCTCCCTTTTCCTACACTCGAATTCCAGTCACCCATGACTATTAAATTTTCGTCTCCCTTCACTATCTGAATAATTTCTTTTATCTCATCGTACATTTCTTCAATTTCTTCGTCATCTGCAGAGCAAGTTGGCATATAAACTTGTACTACTGTAGTAGGTGTGGGCTTCGTATCTATCTTGGCCACAAGAATGCGTTCGCTGTGCTTTTTGTAGTAGCTTACCCGCAATCCTATTTTCCTATTCATTATTAAACCTACTCCTGCATTACCGCTATTTAATTTTTTGTTTATAACCCTGTAGTCACCTGACCAGAAGTCTTGTTCCTCCTGCCACCGAACTTCACTAATTCCCCCTATATCTAACTTTAACCAATCCATTTCCCTTTTTAAATTTTCTAAGCTACCTGCCCGATTAAGGGATCTGACATTCCACGCTCCGATCCGTAGAACGCCAGTTTTCTTTCTCCTGATAACGACATCCTCTTGAGTAGTCCCCGCCCGGAGATCCGAATGGGGGACTATTTTACCTCCGGAATATTTTACCCAAGAGGACGCCATCATCATTGAATCATACAGTAAAGCTGCATGCCCTCGGGAAAAATTACGGCTGTAGTTTCCCCTTGCTTTCAGTCGTTCACAGTACCAGCACAGCAAGGCCGCTTTGGTTATTGTTACAAGGCCAGATCAGTCAATCATCCAGACTGTTGCCCCTGCAACTACTGAAAAGGCTGCTGCCCCTCTTGAGGAACCACACGTTTGTCTGGCCTCTCAACAGATACCCCTCCGCTGTGGTTGCACCTACGGTACGGCTATCTGTATCGCTGAGGCGCGCAAGCGTCCCCACCATCGGCTAGGTCCTAGGTTCATGGGAGGAGGGGAGGGGGGGTGGCAAATAAATAAGCAAACCAATAATTTCACGCTCAGTAGACTTTGTCAGTGCGAAAAATACCAAACTGTAATGTAACTGTAACCTGAAACACATGAAAATATCTGCAAGGACACATGGCCCTGGAAAAATAAAGAAACTGACAGAACCTACATTGCGCAAAGGAAACGAAGCAATCACGTATTGTGAATCTCACCTGCAAACTGAAGTACTGGCAGAAACAGCAACACAGCAACACTCCGCGACAGCTATAAAAAAACTGCTAAAAAAAAAACTACAGTTGGTCCAGGTGAATTGGGTACATAATCTTAACACAGAATGCCAATGAAACGTATGACTCAACCTTTCAGTTCTGTAATTTCAGTTTGGAAGGAACTTATGAAAAAAAAATTATAGACTCTGGTACGAAAATTCTTTTAATCTAATAACTTCCCTGGTACATAAATTAACTCAGAAGATCAATCGATAGAATAATTATAAAAGACTTGACTGGGACGAGGGTGAAGTGGACCAACAATACAAGTCTACGAAAATGAAAATAAACTTTTCACCTCATCAAATAATATCTTGTTCTTCAGTTCAAAGCCTTTTTTATGTCCGTATGCTATCCAGCCATTGTTCTGAGTCACTATTTCTCCTCGTAATAAACCTGCAACTCACATAGCACCAAAAGTGCATCCATGCATTACGCTGTATACTGTATACTGTGTGCTGCTGTACACCGCAGCTTTCCACTACTGACTGTCAAACATTCTACGACTCCACAGTGCTATCATCGCAGACACAGATACTGTTGCCTAACAATTGTTTATCTGACCATAATTCTTCAACTATATCACTTTCCTTTACGAAGATTAACACACCCAATAACATCGTCAAAAAATAGCCATCTTACACCGTCAACATAAAAACTTTCTGGCCTTGGTGACGATATATCCATCTTAATAAATAACAGAGAAACGGCAAAGAAGCTCCCGGGAAACTACACCAAATTTCAGCCAAAAGAAATCTCTCAGTACATTAACACAAAATCCCAGTGATCTCTATACTAGCCGGATGTTGAACTTCAGCTGTCTGATCGTGAAGGCCATAGATCCTCATATTTGGTTTCTTGGTAAACTACAACATGGCTGTTAGGAAAGAAAATACTTTTTGATTCCGCTTCCACATCAGCCTATTACATCACATGTTGACATAAAGTTCAAAACAAGAAATCAGGATGCAGTTCTTTGCCACGTTCATACCGATGGAACTTCGTTTACCAAACTACAATATGGGGGACGATGCAAAGCACACGAATCTGCAGCCACGGTGCAGCTCTATACTCAGAGACCAGACTTCTACATCCAAGTTGTATAGAGATCACAGCAAAATCTACAGACAGACCCCCCTGGTAACAAAGTATGGGAAGATAAGACAAGTACAAAGATTCAAAAACTTGAGAGATATTAGACAGAAAACATGACTGAACTTGACATCCAATGAAGAAATGATCACAAAACTACAAAAAGCGTACAGACTTACAAGGAACCGTAACGACAAAAGAAGTATTTCCATCAATGCCAAATTAAGACAGTACAGTACACTGGTCTTGCCAGAAGCAATGTATGTCTCAGAAGCAACAGTAATCAAAGGAAGAACGAAAATCAAGGAGATGGAAAAACAAGAGCGGAAAATACTGAGAAATATCTGCAGGCCGGTTCAGTAAGAGGGGGTCTGGATAAAGAGACCGACAAGAGAACTCTACGAACCGACAGAGATACATAGGATGGACGAAAATAGACTGACCAAGAGGATTTTTAACGTAGTGATAACCAATACAGTGAAAACCAGCTGAGTAAAAGAAAACATGGAAGGTCTCAAGGAACTGAACATCTCGTGGCGTTCATGCCACAGCACTGCCCACGTTTATTACAGCTCCAGCCGAGCTGATGACGCCACTTGCACTGAGAAGTTGTTAATAAACATTTCAGTATCACTCAATTCATCAGGCAGTAGTAATTACAAGTTTCAGTTTCTGTCAGTGTTTATTGATAGGAAGGATGCACCAATCACAAGGGCACCCTGAGAGGGAGAGGTGCCGAACTACTAAGATAGATCACTACTAGTCTACGACCGGTTGCCGAGCAGGCAATACATGAATCAGTGTATAAAATTTGATCTCATGTAAAGACGAAATAGTTTGTTTAAAAATTGCCTCGGACGACATACAGTGTGATGTTGTGTTAATCCATGGCAGGCTACGATCGGTTTCCGAGATCGCAACACGCGAACTGGTGTGTGAAGTGCAGCTCCACGTAAAGACGGAATTAATTAATCATCTTTGGGTTGAAGCTTTTTTCCCGTGTTTGCTTTAACAATACGTATGTTTTTGGATACGGTCCGCCTTTAGCATAACACAATTTTGTTTTTTAACCCAAACATGTTTCACTGCAGTGACAGCATCTTCAGTGGGCTTTTATTTCTGATCTGTTAAAGATGAAGAATGTTCTTTATTGTTTTTATACATCTAACTATTAGTCTTTAAAATCGGAATTACAGATATTTGAAAAAACAACACATAAATTATGAATTTGTACCTTTCTACCACATGGTGTGGTTTTTCTGATGTGATGTGTTTCTACAGTGGCTCTTTTGTTCCACAGTTCGTCATCTGCAACCACTTACACCTTAAAGTAGATAAATTGTTTAAGCCAAAATTACGATTTGAAATTGTTATTTCTATGCCTGAAATTAATTAATTCTATGTGTGTGTGTGTCTATTTACATAATCTTTCACTAACATTTTCTTTTTCGTCATCATCATCACTGTCAAACACTATATATTAACTTGTCACTGTCACTGTCATTGTCACTGTTTCACTGTTTACCAGCTGTAAAAACAAACATGGCGGAAGGTGGAACAGTTGAAGGTGTAAAAACAAGATGGCTGACAGTGGACCTGCTGAAGATGTTCCTGGCAGTTGTTCTGAATCTTTCGCAGGTGTCTGTTAATTTGTGTGTGTGTGTGTGTGTGTGTGTGTGTGTGTTTATGCGTGTATGTGTGTGAAAAGGGAGAGAGAGAGAGAGAGAGAGAGAGAGAGAGAGAGAGTGACAGTAGGTTTTTGGATTTTTGTGTGTGCACGGAAGGGGGGGGTGGGCGGCTGGGGTTGTGGTGGGGAGTGGAAGCTGTATAGGTTGAACTTGTCTAATTATTCTCAGACAAGACGAACCTATAGAGCTCTCACACTCCCCACCCCCTCCCCCACATACACACACACAAAACTCACAGACATCTCTGAAAGACCCGGAACAACTGCCAGGAGCACCTTCAACTGTTGCACTGCAACCATCTTGTTTTTACTCCTTCAACTGTTCCACCTTCCACCATGTTTGTTTTTACAGCTAGTAAACAGTGAAACAGTGACAGTGGCAACTCAGTATATAGTGTTTGACAGTGATGAAGATGAGGAAAAAGAAAAAGTAAGTGAAAGATTATGTAAATAGACACACACACACACACACACACACACATACTCGCACATAGAATTAATTAATTTCAGGCATAGGAATAACAATTTCAAATCGTAATTTTGGCATAAACAATTTATCTACTTTAAGGTGTAAGTGGCTGCATAGGACAGACTGTGGAACAAAACAGTCACTGTAGAAACACATCACATCAGAAAAACTACACCATGTGGTAAAAAGGTATGAATTCATAATTTATGTGTTTTTTCAGATATCTGTAATTACGATTTTAAAAACTAATAGTTACATGTATACAAACAGTAAAGAACATTCTTTAACAGATGAGAAATAAAAGCACACTGAAGATGCTGCAACTGCAGTGAAACATGTTGGGTTAAAAAACAAAATTGTGTTTTGCTAAAGGTGGACCATATCCAAACACATTCGTAACGGAATTGATTGTTAAAATTGCCTTGGAAATCATATTTGTGCGATCTTATGTTGATTCTAAGATCGTATGAAACATTGTTGTGACTTTTGCTGTGCTTGAAACGAATGCTTAATGACAGAGGATCTTGTTACGAATATTAAGATAGACTGCCTTCCAGAATTTTTTTTTTTTTTTTTGCTTCCATAAATAGAAATAAATTGTAGTGGTATCTCAATAGTCCGCAATTTCAATTTTAACAGCGTTGAATTCTTTCCCATTTGCCACTTTCTTATGCGTTGTTTAATGCATGCACGTCGGAACCTGCAGGCAGCGGAGAAGGAAAAAAATGGGACGATAGCTACAGCTACATCTTTACAAGACGAGAGGTAAGCAAGTTGCCTGCAGTTTTTATGCTAGGGACAGTGATTACGGATATTATTTACTGAAATTCACCGTGTTTGTTAATCCTGGCACATCTTTTTCGTTGAAAGTGTCATATTCAGGAACCCACTGTTTAGTATTTAGAGTGTAACAATTTGCATCTTTTGAGTATTATACTTGAAGTACCCTCTAGAATACTTTACACTTGGTACCCACAACAGGATAAATGTCCAGTAGACGGTGTGTGATCTATGTGGCAGGGACTGTTCTGGGACAATAAACTCTGAAGAACAGTGATTAACTGAAGTGTAGGAATTTTTGACAGTGCATATTTGAGGAGAACTGTGAATCTGAATTTTGTTGCGGACTATGACGTTGTGAACAGTGAATGTAAAGATTCCCGCGCGACTATTGAAAAGGCGTGATAATATTTGTCACAAACGACGAATATTAGAGGAGAGCACTGCTTCTGAACTGTGGATGTAAAACGAATTTAATGAAGTGTGAAGGCGGCGTCATCATCGGACGGGGTGCGCGATTTCGAGCGCGGCGGCGGCAGATACGCATTACCTGCAACTGGAGACGGCGCTGCTGCTAAAACCTGAAGGTCAGGAGCGTCTGCAAGTTGGTGGCGCGTGGCTTGCAGAGGTCAGCACGGTACCGGCCACAGACTGCGGTTTGCGTGACAGCGTGGAGGCGGCGCCGGACTGCGCTGTAATTAATGTAAGCTGTACTTACAAACTTATCAAAGAAGGCAAATTTTGTTGTAATTTCGGGAGATTTGGTTTTGCAATTTGCAAATTTTGTGTTTTGTGAATTACTGAGACGCAAGATGTATCTTAGGCCGGTATTACACTATCAGATTTCTTTGTCAAAGATTTGATCAAAGATGTGATCAAATATTCCGTCAAATACATTTGACAAAGATCTTTAACGTAGCGCTAGAAGGGGTATTACATTGTCATCATATTTTTCGTCAAAGTTCAAGATGGCCGACAACAACAACTTGTTATCAACCGCAGCAGTTGCATGTATCACATTTGCACTGTCTGCACATGCGGAAGAGAAGTGGGGGGGGGGGCGGGGGGGGGGGGGGGAAGGAAACATACCTGGGTGAAGCCGTGGGTTTGACGACGACACGATAAAAGCATTCAACAAAACTTGTTATGTGAGCTTATAGTGGAGGGCGTCAAGTCGTACATCAATTACTTAAGAATAGATGAGCATACATTTCTGTATGTGCTCAGAAAAGCGTATCCTCATATCACAAAGCACAATATTCACTTAAGAACTGCTACATCTGCAGAAGACAAGTTCACTGTAACACTCTGATTCCTTGCTACAGGAGAGGTTTAGGTTAGGTCAGATCAGGTCTCCAATCTTCTTAATCTATTTTTGTATTCAGGGTGCCTCACATTGTAAAGCGCCTCATCAGCTTCATACATCTCTATTAATTTTGTAGTTGTCGGCACACACCAATTGTATTTACTGGCAATGTTTATAAAAGCACTACAGACGACAGAACGCTGCAGCGATGCTAGCGCTCCATGTGGTGACATGTCACATTGCAGTGAACAGAAGACAAGCGGCTTCTTTGATCAAATCTACAGCGAGGCCCTAGATTTGATCAAATATTGGACCACATTTGACAAAGTTCCCTATTACACCATCAAATATATTTGACAAAGATTTTTGAGAAAGATATTTGACAAAGAAATTTGATAGTGTAATACCGGCTTTAGTAATAGCAATATGGGTGACGTGATCACCACTCAAGCAGAAATTGCTGATATTGAGGACAATATTAATTAACTAAGGGGACCACACCCTGCCTATCTAACCCATGTTAATTTAGGCAAGTATTTAACCCAGTTCTGAAAAAACTATTTGATGCAGGACGTTAATATTTTTACTGTATGTTACATTATGCTAATAGAGTCAATCTGTACTAAAATCTACTTTATCCATTTTATAGTTTTTTAAGAAATACTTTTTTAAATTTATTAACAAAAAATATTAAGTTTTTTCTGCAGAAAATATTTATTGTGAACTTTCTAATGGAGGAATATTAATGAATGTAGTACCAGAGGTGGCTTTTATGTTATGCAGAGTCTCTGAAAATTTCATTCATTTATCTATGATAGTTTCTGATATAATGGGGCATATGTACTGAAAAATTTAGTTTGCGGGAAATTGACTTTAAAGAAAAAACTTCTGAAATTTGTTACTTACAGTTAATTAAAACTGTCCTGCTGCATATGATGGCCCTTCTTTGGCCTCTAGCAGGTCTTCCAGCTTCTTGTTCACTTTCCTGGATGTTTGGTTGCCTTCTTGGCCATATTAGACACAGACCTGTCTGCATCAGCTATCCTCATTTTATCGCAATGTTGCAGCCCAGTGATCATATTTTCACCAGGATTAATTCCCAGCTTTTTCAGTACCCAACACTTTCCAATATTACCACAATTGAACGCAATAACAGCATCATGAACTCCTAGTTTCATTGTATGCATGCCTACAAATACAGTTTTAGGAAGGCGGTTCCAAATTATGCTGTTGAAACATTCATTAGGGTTCTATGTCTGCCCATGCAAACATGTCCTTAGAAGGTCAAGATGAACCATGTCTCTGAAAGTAGGTTTAATTGCTGTAATATCAGCAGCAGGAAGAGAATACTGGTGAGAATAAGATTCTCCAGTTGCCTGAGTCCTATTGTATTTGCACCACGAATTTTCTCCTGATGGACCTAATCGATAACATGCCTTATCATCAGTAGAGGACTTATGGAAAAATATTGCCCAAACATCTCTCTTCATTGCCTGCATATTTTCTTTATTTCTCCTAATTGCCTGCCCATAGTATACCTGCAAGTTTTCTATTTCAATTTTAGTTAACCGACCCTGTCCAGTCAACAATTTCCATCTCCTAATTTTTTCCTCTCATATCAATAGTTAGTTTTCTCAACATTGTTCCCAAACGTTTTTCAACATGACCTGCACATTCTATTTTGCTAATAATGGCATCTCCATATGGCTTAGAGTTGACAGTGGGTGGGTTGACAGTGGGTGACAGAAAAGTGGGCGTAGCACATAAACACATGTCGTAGGAAAATGCTCTTTAAGTGGACGAAAAAAAAAATTTTCAGCAAAATCCTTTTGAGAGTACTTAAATAAAACCTTAATCTATCGAAATATGATGAAAACGGAGAATCGCTTATTTTTTTTTTTTTTTTGCCTGAACCAAGGCGTGGTTCCCTTTATTAGTAATGACAATAATAATTTACTACCACTGAGTGAATCTCATAATGTAGCATATGACGGAGCTATTGATGTAAATAGGGAAAAAGAGGTTAATGTTAATGTGAATCATGTTGAACCGACAGAATTGTCAAGTAGTGATGCTGAAATTAGTATTGTGACTCCGACAGAATGTGATTTTAGAATGTTGTTACTTGAAATGGGACAGATGCCGAATAATTTTCGTAGGAATCTGGAACTAACCAGTAAACAAACAAATGATGAATGAAACTAAGAAAGATCTGTCAAAATTCGGTAAAGAAACCAATGTTGAGTTTTTAAAAAAACTGGAGAAGATCTGTCAGATAAAATTGATGAGTGAATCAATCAGCTGACCAAATCTAATGAGTAATTAAGAAATAATTTAAGGCTGAATTGTCTAAAAACAAGCCTGAAATTACTGGCATCAAAAATATTTTTATAAAGTAAAATAAAAATAGAAGCAGGAGAATTGACCATCTGAACGAATAGCTGGCGAAAACGGAAGGAGAATTGTAAGGAATAATTAGAATTAATAAGAATAAAATCCAACAACATAATGATCAGATTAGTCAAATAACAGCTAATGTTGAGAAAGTGGTAACTAAGCCAAATAACATTGCTAGATTTTGCCAAAACAAAATTACAAATTGTGAATCAAAAACTGAAGTAACAGACGGAAAGGTAGTTGGAAATACGCGTGAAATAGAGAAAATCAAGATTCGGTGTCATAACAATTTAAGCGAAATATTGGCAAAAGTAATGGAAATTGAAAAACCTGTCACTAAAAATGTCGATGTTAGTAAGCAAGAGTTAAGTAAATGTGGTGCCCAGGTTCAAAAAGCGTCAAATAAAGACTAGATGCGTGGTATTTACAAGAAAAGAATCGAATTGAAATAGCCAGTTGCGACGCAGTTGACGACATTTTCTTGACGGTGTGCAAATCCCATCAGATTTTGACAAGGGGTTCCATATATGCTGTTTCACTCGTAAAACAATTTGATAATGCGCTGTCTAAATTCTCGGAAGACAAAAAGAAAATTGGGTGCATTGTGAGTAGATTAGAAGGCGAAGTATTGTAATGGGGAATGAGAAAAAACTGTCGATGAATTTATCAGTGCTTTTCTGAGCCAGCATTGGACAAATATTGCACAAAATAAAGTGGGCAGTGACACTTCTATGGGAAGAAATTTTGTTGATAGTGGATGCGACAATTAGAAAGCGTTCTTTCAAAATTACTGCAAAATGAATTTACGTCTTTTGAAAGAACGGGATCTAATTTTAATTTCCACTGTGATAATTAAATTGGCTGGGAGTGTGCAAGAGAAATTATTAGAAATTCCGAAATACAATGTCGATAGCGTTTTTCACGCTCTTGAACAGCGGGAATCACTATCAGTCGAACATCAACATAGAGACGGGTGAAGAGGTAATGGATGGAGGTACAATAACAGAGATGGAGGACGAAGAGATGATCATAGGGATAATTTTACAGGACAGCCTGCTAGAGGTAGAGGAGGATGGCCCCATGGAGGTTATCATAATAACCACGGACGTAACCAAAGGGAGTGTTAATCAGGAGTTCTGATGAGGTCCGATCGAGAACTGAATTTGAACAAAGGCCAGTCGATGTCAGCTATTTAGGTCATGAGGAAAGGGATACTATTAAGGGAGACTTACTGTTTGAGGAGGAATAGGAGATTAATGATAGTTATCAGCCCTTACTGAACTACACTGTGTAGAGGTATTAGCAGTTCTATACTCAGAAAGTGACTTCTGTGCGGTTAATGAAGAACTTTGATCGAAAATAAAAGATGGAAATGACATTTCAGAATTGCCAGTGCAAGGAGTAAGAGCTACTGGAGCCATTGGTGCTGAGAATAAGCTAATAAGGAACCAAGCGATGTTGAAGATTGAGATTTAGCGTAAGAGGTTTAACGTAAATGTGACGATTATTAAAGGTTTATGCGTTCAACTAAAACTGGGAATGAATTAGTTAATAGGACCTTGTTTCGTTGTAGTCGTTAAAATGAAGATTGGTGAAGTGGAAGAACTGGTATGTGAGGAATGTGTAATCTCAAATAGTAAAGATACTAAGGTTGATGTTACAATATTAAAGGGCAAAGTTAATGATTACCTTGATGAAAGAGTCAGTGGAGTAATGGGAATAATAGATAGCGCAAATGTAGCTTGTGGAAAAGAGATGACTTTCATTATATATAATAAAGAAAATGAAATGTTCGAAAACACAGAAGAGGACAGAGGTGTTGGAGTGTGTAAATTCATGCTAAGGTTAACATCATCTCAACAAAATTTTTACAATGTAATTGATGACAAAGTGGATCAGTTGAAAGGTGCAGGATATGACGAAAAGGAAACGCTAAAGAGATTGTTGACAAAACATATAAAAGTACCTTCTGAGTTGATGACAAAGTGGACAAAGTGGATCAGTAGAAAGGTGCAGGATATGACGAAAAGGAAACGCTAAAGAGATTGTTGAGGAAACATATAAAAGTACCTTCTGATAGACTTGGTCTGAGGACGGATTATGTCTATTATGTCTATTATGTCTATGAATTTGAGGTGAAGGAACATAAATCTTTCAAGTTTTGGTCATATGTTATCCCTACAGCAATATACTGGGTGGTCCATTAATAGTGACTGGGCCAAATATCTCACGAAATAAGCATCAAACTGTAGGGAAGCAGCCTACTCACGCTGTAGTAAATTCACATCAGTTTCCATTGTGTGCCAGCCAGTCTTCTGTAACTAGCTCTGACGTCATAAATGTTGCGCAATACCTTGAAAATCAAGCAAATGACCTAAAACTTTTCTAGCATGTCAGGAATAATACTAAATTAATGTGTGTTAAATATCAGCTCGATAACTTCAGCCATTTTCGAAATTTGGACGTTTTTCTGAAAAAATCATTGGCACAACAGAAAAGAGCTAGAGACTTCAAAATTTATATTTAGATTCATCTTTCAGAATGATTTAATAAAAACAGTACTTTGGATTTCACAAATTAAGATTTTAGTGGAAATTCATGATTTTCTGGTTTTCATCTCAAAACTGAAGGAAGCAAGATAGATTAAGTAGGCTAATAAATAAGGCTAGGATGTTTAGATTTAAATAGGTTGGAGGTCCGCTATGACTATGAAGATGTGAAAAGTTTCTTTTGAATACCTATAAAATTATAGCGATAGCGGATCTCAAAAGGGCCAGTTCAGAGCTCATCTACAGCGTGCAGGGCAATTAAATTAATTCTCTCGCCCAAAATATTTAACTTAGCCACGTCAAAATTTTATTATCAATACTTACCTGCGTGCTGAATGCACGTTTAAATTAAGAGCTTCATCGGCCATCAGCAAAAGAAGCTATAAATTATTATGTAACTTGAAGTGGTGCGTTACTAGCCCAGCGGCTAGTCGGGAGAGCCGATTTGATCAGGCGTTCCCTTAGCCGTCCGCACCGCGGCTTTACATATAAGAACGTTGCGCGAGGAAGGAAGGCCCCAGTTCTCTCCAGACGCTGAATAACACGCCATCTGTCTCGGTATCACTGTGACAAACAGCCTCGGGTGCCGTATTAAGTTACTAGAGATACGCGGAACCAGGAAAACATTTCAAGTGAAGTGTTAATTCTGGGATGATTTTCATTATCTAGCTTCAGTTTGCGTATTGTCGTATTTTCACGTGCCGTCGCGGGACAGACATTCTACCAAATATTTAGCGTGGCGTTTGATGAAATATTTTCATCAAATTATGGCGAGCATTCTTTTTAACATTTAATCCGGACATTTATAGTTGCATCAGCGCATTAGACTCTGAACTGCTCTGTTAGTTAGGTTGTAGGGATACTTGTGTTTTTTTATCAGTGAATTTCAGAACATACTCAACTATTTTGGAAAACCGTTTTTGATTAGAAATCCCGGACAATCTCCTAATTCCTCAGAGCTATAAGCTGCAGCTATAATGGTATTCTCAGATGAAGTGGGCACTAGGATCTCTAAGTACTGGCTTCACGTTTTGTTAAATCACTTTCTGGGTGCTAAAAAGTAAATAGAGAGCCAGTGTTGAGAACGGCGAAAGACAGTATTAACAACATTCTAAAAGCCAGAAACTGATTCAACATGCAATCATTTATACAGCAACAATATTTTTCAATAAATTAACTCGCCGCCCCACAAAACGAAAAAACTACAAAGAACGAAACTCGTCTAGCTTGAAGGGAGAAACCAATGGCGCTATGGTTGGCCGGCTAGATGGCGCTGCCGTAGGTCAAACGGATATCAACTGCGTTTTTTTTAAAATAGGAACCACCATTTTTATTACATATTCGTGTAGTACGTAAAGAAATATGAATGTTGTAGTTGGACCACTTTTTTCGCTTTGTGATAGATGGCGCTGTAACAGTCACAAACGTATAGTACGTGGTATCACTTAACATTCCACCAGTGCGGACGGTATTTGTTTCATGATACATTACCCGTGTTAAAATGGACCGTTTACCAATAGCGGAAAAGGTCGATATCGTGTTGATGTATGGCTATTGTGATCAAAATACCCAACAGGCGTGTGCTACGTATGCTCCTCGGTATCCTGGACGACATCATCCAAGTGTCCGGACCGTTCGCCGGATAGTTACGTTATATAAGGAAACAGGAAGTGTTCAGCCACATGTGAAACGTCAACCACGACCTGCAACAAATGATGACACCCAAGTGGGTGTATTAGCTGCTGTCGTGGCTAATCCGCACATCACTAGCATACATATTGCGCGAGAATCGGGAATCTCAAAAATGTCGGTGTTGAGAATGCTACATCAACATCGATTGCATCCGTACCATATTTCTACCCACCAGGAATTGCATGGCGACGAATTTGAACGTCGTGTACAGTTCTGCCACTGGGCTCAAGAGAAATTACTGGACGATGAGAGATTTTCTGCCCGCGTTCTGTTTAGCGACGAAGCGTCATTCACCAACAGCGGTAACCTAAACCGCGTAATATGCTCTATTGGGCAACGGAAAATCCACGATGGCTGCGACAAGTGGAATATCAGCGACCTTGGCAGGTTAATGTATGGTGCGGCATTATGGGAGGGAGGATAATGGACCCCCATTTTATCGATGGCAATCTAAATGGTGCAATGTATGCTGATTTTCCTACGTAATGTTCTACCGATGTTACTACAAGATGTTTCACTGCATGACAGAATGACGATGTACTTCTGACATGATGGATGTCGGGACATAGCTCGCGTGCGGTTGAAGCGGTATTAATTAGCATATTTTATGACGGGTGGATTGGTCGTCGAAGCACCATACCACGGCCCGCACGTTCACTGGATCTGACGTCCCCGGATTTCTTTCTGTGGGAAAAGTTGAAGGATATTTGCTATCGTGATCCACCGACAACACCTGACAACATGCGTCAGCGCATTGTCAATGCATGTGCGAACACTACGGAAGGCGAACTACCCGCTGTTGAGAGGAATGTCGTTTCACGTACTGCCAAATGCACTGAGGTTGACGGACATCATTTTGAGCATTTTTGCATTAATGTGGTATTTACAGGTAATCACTCTGTAACAGCATGCGTTCTCAGAAATGATAAGTTCACAAAGGCACATGTATCACATTGGAACAACCGAAATAAAATGTTCAAACGTACGTACGTTCTGTATTTTAATTTAAAAAACATACCTGTTGCCAACTGTTCGTCTAAAATTGTGAGCCATATGTTTGTGAGTATTACAGCGCCAACTATCACAAAGCGAAAAAAGTGGTCCAACTAAAACATTCATATTTCTTAACGTACTACACGAATATGTAATAAAAGTGGGGGGTTCCTATTTTTAAAAACGCAGTTGATATTCGTTTGACCTATGGCAGCGCGATCTAGCGGGCCAACCATAGCGTCATCTGGTTTCCGCCTTCAAGCAAGACAAGTTTCGTTCTTTGTAGTTTTTCCGTTTGACGCTTATTTCGTGAGATATTTGGGCTGGTCACGATCAATGTACCACCCTGTATATATTTTCACCCAGTATATAGGAGAAACAATGTTGTTTGATGATTTAAATGCCTTGACATTGTCATTAAAACTTACTGCAAGATAGAAAATTAAACTGCACATTTTAATAGAACAACACGACATTTCTTTTCGCACAGCCGCTTTTAACAGAAAATCTGTGCAGCGCTGTTCAAAAAATATATATCCCCTGTCAGTCTGAATATCAATTGGAAATGGGCAGAAACAGTCAAAACTATGGACTTTACCCACTCGAGCAGGAAAGCATGGAGTCTTCTGAGAAAACTGGGAGGAAATGCACCAGCATGCAGAAAAAATTCCGAAGTAACACCAGACCAAATTGCTTCCCACATCATTACTACCTCAAGAGTACCTCCTGACAAGAAAAATACAAGACATATCAGACGACAGCTTCGTGACCTGAAGAAGAAGGCATCTCCCTCATCTGAGTATACCCATCCCTTCACAGTTTCAGACATTGCCTCTGAACTGAAGGACCTCAAACCTCTGGATTCGGTGGTATCCATCCAGAATTCCTGATCCATATGGGAGGAAAAGCTAAGAAATGGCTGGCAGAATTCTTCACTGACATCCTGCTGACTGGTCAACTTCCATCTGAGTTTAAAAAGGTGAAGATAATATCTGTCCTGAAACCTGGCAAACCCAGCAACAAGGTAGAAAACTATCGCCCCATTTCCCTACTCAGCTGCTGCTACAAGCTTTTTGAAAGGCTAATATATAAAAGAATAAGTAGCGCTATCTTAGAGAACGTTCCAGTTGATCAGGCAGACTTCAGACCAGGGCGCAGCTGCTGGGACCAAGTATTGTGTCTCACATCCTTCATATAGTCAGGATACCAAATGAAGCAGAAAACATCTGTGGCATTTGTTGATCTAACTGCCGCCTTCGACACTGTGTGGAGGGAAGGCCTTATCTACAAATTTCTCCGCATCATACCCTACAGAACAATGGCTCGACTGATTAACAGTATGCTAAGTGATCGGAAGTTCCAGGTAATCACTGGAAGCAACATAAGTAAAGAGAGGAAGCTGAACAACGGATTGCCTCAAGGATCCGTTCTCTCACCCTTACTGTTCAACCTATATCTATCTGATCTACCTGACATGTCGTCCAGAAAATACTGCTATGCCGATGACCTGGCTCTAGCCGTCAAACACCAGGAAATGAAGACAACAGAAGAGATTTTAGCCAATGACCTGTCTGCATTAGACAATTACTTCAAAATCTGGAGACTCCAACCCAGTGTGAGTAAAACAGAAGTGTGTTGCTTCCATCTAAATAACCAGTTGGCGAACGTAAAACTGGAAGTAAGTTTCAGATGCAGAATTCTTCGTCACAATTGGAACCCAAAATATCTTGGTGTCATCCTGGATCTACACTATGCTTCAAACAACACCTTCTTAACTTAGCTCAAAAGCTGAGGACTCGAAACAACATCCTTCATAAGCTATGCGGAACTACCTGGGGATCTTCAGCAACCACCCTGCGAACTTCAGCTCTGGGCTTGGTATACTCAAGTGCTGAGTATTGTGCACCTGTTTGGATGAATAATCATCATACAACGCTTGTTGATACCCAGCTGAATACGACAATGCGCTTAATATCTGGCACAATCAGATCTACTCAAATTTATTGGCTTCCACTGTTAACCGGTATAATGCCTCCTGATCTACGCAGATGTACTGCCCTTATGAGAGAATTCCACAAGATCTCCATGAATTCTAACCTACCCGTGCATAGCAACTTGCCACTTTTAAATCGCAAGAGACTGAAATCACGTCATCCAACTCTGTGCGATGCTGCTGACATGGTTGCTAAGAATTTCAAACCTCTTGAAGAATGGAAAGGTCGGTGGGAAGCAGTGACATATGTGCACCTGTATAACATCTTCTCAGGTGCTAAACTTCCAAGTGGATTCGACTTAGCACGCAAGACCTGGTCTACTCTCAACAGAATCCGTACCAGCCATGGGCGATGCAGGGATGCTCTCTTTAAGTGGAAGAAGCTGCCTGATCCAGCTTGTGACTGCGGGGCTCCATACCAGACTGTTCACCACATTGTCAGTGAATGCAGGATTCGAGCCTGTCACGGCGCCAAAGAGGACTTCTGCTAGCAACTCCAGATGCAGTGTGCTGGACTGAAGGACTGGATATTCAGTTGTAAAGACAAACTTAAGTTTCTTGTGTGTCAATATGTACATATGTATATGTAATTTCATGATATGTCTGTATTAGCCATACGCTAAATAAAAAATATTGGAACACTGTGCAAAAACTTGAAATAACTCAGTAAAGAACTTTTAGACTTTTCGCTAAGAACATTTCCTCTTTTATATTACATTGTGCGTGTGGGTGGTTTTTTTTTTTTTTTTTTTTAATTATGAATTTGGCCAGCTATGGACCGCATACAACTTAAGACTAATGGTGTTTCTTTTTCTTCCGTTCTTCCCAGTACTTCTTCATTTTCTCGCCAACTGCTCGTCTCTGCTCATCTGTCCACACTCTCTTGGGTCGAGGATTTGGCGCATCTTCTTCATAGTTTGCGTTTTCTATAAGTAGCCTAAAGTTATTCCTGTCACGTATTATTTCTTCTGTAACACCTATTTTGTTGGCGTCTTTCTTTACTGCTTCTATCCATCCTACAGTGTTTTTCAGCTTACTAACGTAATTAAAAATTTTCTTTGTAATCCGTGTTTCTTCCATTCTTTTTAAATGTCCATAAAATTTTAGCCGTCTCTTCCTCATTGTATGTGTGATCTTTTCTGTATTTTTGTATAGTCTTCATTTCTCCTTTTAATCCACCTATTTTCCTTGTTTTTTCTCAGGACCTAGAATTTTTCTTAATATTTTTCTCTCTCTTTTTTCTAGTTCTCTTAATTCGCCTTTCTTATTCAATGTTAGGCACTCTGATCCATATGTTGCTTGTGTCCTAATAACTGAATTATAATGTTTAATCTTTGCTTGAATGGATATTGATTTCTTATTGTAGTAGTTTTGTGTTAATTTATATGTAAATTCCAACTTTTTTGAAACTTCCTGGCAGATTAAAACTGTGTGCCCGACCGAGACTCGAATTCGGGACCTTTGCCTTTCGCGGGCAAGTGCTCTACCAACTGAGCTACCGAAGCACGACTCACGCCCGGTACTCACAGCTTTACTTCTGCCAGTACCTCGTCTCCTACCTTCCAAACGTTACAGAAGCTCTCCTGCGAACCTTGCAGAACTAGCACTCCTGAAAGAAAGGATATTGCGGAGACATGGCTTAGCCACAGCCTGGGGGATGTTTCCAGAATGAGATTTTCACTCCGCTGCAGAGTGAAAATCTCATTCTGGTTCCAACTTTTTTATTCTTTCTTTATTTGTTGTATTATCCAGTCCATTGGCTTGGATCCACTCCCCCAGGTATTTGAATCTATCAACTCTTTTAATTTTTCCATACTTCGTTTTCATAAACTTTTCTGTATTATGTTTGTGTTCTATATACTCGGTTTTTTTCGTAGGATATTTTTAGCCCAGTCTTTTCAGCAATCTCGTATAACGTATCAAGCATAACTGTTGCGTCTGTTCGGTTTTCAGTTATCAATGCCATATCATCCGCAAAGGCTAAACATTTTACTTCAAATTTGTTCTTTCCTTGGCCCATGCTTACACCCTTTGTGCCTCTGTTTTTTAATGCGTTTTCCCATGTTTTTACTACTTTATCTATAACCAAGTTAACGAGAATTGGGGACAGTCCGTCACCTTGTCGAACTCCTGTTTTGATTTTGAATGGTTCAGAAATTTCGCCTTGAAACTTAATTCTTGATGTTGTATCTGTGAGCGTTTGTTCAACAAATCTTCTGGTGTTTTCATCTATCCCTGATTCATAAAGTATCTGGAATAGTGTTTGTCTGTCAACTGAGTCGTAGGCCTTCTTGAAGTCTACAAAAGTAACTACTGTATTTTTATTTTGCATAGCTCTCACTCTCAAAATTGTTTTTAAATTAAGAATCTGTTCTGCACATTATCTACCTTTTCTAAATCCTGCTTGATAATCTCCTATATTAGGTCCTGCTTGTTCCTCTATTCTATTTAAAAGTGCTTTAGAAAGTATTTTGCATGTCACTGGTAACAAGGATATGCCCCTGTAGTTGTTGGTGTCTGTTTTATCTCCTTTTTTATGGAGAGGGTGGATCAATGCTTGTTTCCAGTCACTGGGTATGATTCCTTTTGTCCAAATGTCTTTAATTACTTTGTGAATTTTCTGACATGCGGATAAGCCCCCTAGTTTCCACATTTCTGCCACCATCCCATCCTCACCTGGTGCTTTGTTATTCTTCAATGCTTTGATAATCTTTTCTATTTCTTCTACTGTAGGTGGTTCCGACGGTGGATTTTCATGTTGTGGTTTTTGAAATTGTAACTTCTCACAATTTAATAGATTTTCAAAGTATTCAGCTAAGATTTGGCAGTTCTCTTTATTGCTTAAAACCATTTTTCCATTTTCATCTTTAAAATGTAAACTTGGTGACTGGAATCCTGTTAAAACTTCTCTGAAAGTCTAATAGAAGTCTCTAGTGTTGTTCCTTTTGAAATCAGAATCCATTTCTTCTAATCTGTCTTTGTCATATTTTCTTTTCACTGATCTGATGATTTTTTCTGTCTTTTTCCTTTCTTCCTTAAACTCTTCCCAGTATTCGTGTTTCTTATTACTGCGCCACTTTTTCCACGCCTTTAGTCGATTGTCAATTGCTTCATCACATAGCTCGTTCCACCATCTGTGTTTTGGTATTCTTCGTGGCTGTCCCATTTCTTTAACTGACTCTATCATTGTTTCTTTAATTTCTTCCCAATTATCCATTTTTCTTGTGTTTAGTATATGACAGAATTTGTCCTGCTTTTGCAGGAGAAATTTAGTGTTTACTCTTGGAAATCTTCTTGCTTTTGGTTTAGGTCTGTTTGGTTGGAACATGGTCTTTATTTCTGTCAGATAATGATCCGAGTCTATGTTTAGGCCCTTCCTCACTCTGACATCCAAGATTTCCTTGTAGTTGCGAGTCGTTTTTGCCACATGGTCCAACTGATATTCACCTTGATTTGGATTAGGTGATACCCACGTTTTTTTCTTTCTTTCAAGTTTCCTGAAACATGTCGACATTAATTTTAGATTAAACTGTCTACAAAAATCTATAAGTCTTTCCCCATTTCTGTTGGTTCTTGGATGTGCTGGATAATCTCCAACTACTGATTTAAATTTTATTTCTTTGCCAACTTGTGCATTAAAGTCTCCCACTAAAATTTTTATACGTTCTTTTGGTAATATGGATGTTTCGTGTTCAAGCATTTCCCAAAAATCTTCCACTTTGTCAACATTTGTTCTGTTATGTTGGTTAATAGGTGCATGTGCATTTATATTATAATAGTGTAGCGTTTATTGCCTGACTTGAACGTCAGAAATGAAATTCGTTCTGATGGGGAGCTAAAATTAGTTATTGATTCCGTAAGATGCTGTTTGACCATAAATGCGGTCCCTAATATAGTCGTATTATTGGAATTTTTAATGGCTGGTTTTCCTTTGTAGATCCTGTATCCACCTG
This sequence comes from Schistocerca serialis cubense, assembly GCF_023864345.2. Taxonomy (NCBI): domain Eukaryota; kingdom Metazoa; phylum Arthropoda; class Insecta; order Orthoptera; family Acrididae; genus Schistocerca; species Schistocerca serialis. The sequence goes on from NC_064642.1 coordinate 26,960,641, forward strand.
ATTCAAATGCATTTTCATCCAGATACCTTGTTTCTTGAAGAGCTAATATAAGTATGTTGCGTTGATTGAGAGTGTCCGTTAGGTGTTTTAGTTTTCCAACTTTCATAAGTGTGTTGATATTCAGAGTCCCCAGTAGATGTTTTTTTCTTGGGTCTTATCTTTGAAGAAGTACTAGGAAGCTCCGACTCTTCCTTACATGATGTTCTAGGCTCTCCAGAATCCAAAGGCCTAGTTGCACCGCCATGAATAGCGATGGAAGATTGGTTACTTCCTGGAGTAGTTTTCATTTTGAAATTTACCATCATGTCTTAGGTTAAAGTTTGGTTTGGGGAAAGGTAGTTGAACCTTTCGCCTTTTGCAGCCGCCCACTGTGGGAACAGACGCTACAGTCTGGTGCTTTTATACAAAAGCCTGCCTCTTCCGCCAGTTCCGCCGTTCTGATGATCTTCATCGCCGCCTTCACTGCCGTTGAGGTCTTCACCGTTTCCCCGGCAAGGGACCCTCACGAGGTACTGTTACCCAGGCCAGGTGAACCAAGGTTTTTTAACGAGGTGTTACTCCTCCCCCTCCTCCTTTTTCAACCGGGCTTGGGACCGGCTTTGGCGGAGTTGTGTGTGTGTTATATATATTTAAAATATTTGGCTTCTGACCGTCCGAATTTTTATTAGAGTAACGTACAAAAATCTAAAGTAAATCGGTCGATAATTTTCAAAATTTAAGTAACAATGTTTTCCCTTTATATATTATACATATACAGAGTGTGTATGAATTGAATGCAGAAAATGAGAGGGCTGATAGGGTGGCTCACAACAAGCATATTCCACAGAGCAACCCATGTCGGCATCCCTCAGCGTACGGCGCTATTAGTCGTTGAACTGCGCTGTGCGCCGGCCGCCAAGAGGGTAGGCATACAACATGCCATTCGAGCCGTCGTGGTAGCAGGTCTGCAGGGCAACGATTTCAATGTACACTAGTGGAAATGGAAAAAAGAACACATTGACACAGATGTGTCAGACCCACCATACTTGCTCCGGACACTGCGAGAGGGCTGTACAAGCAATGATCACACGCACGGCACAGCGGACACACCAGGAACCGCGGTGTTGGCCGTCGAATGGCGCTAGCTGCGCAGCATTTGTGCACCGCCGCCGTCAGTGTCAGCCAGTTTGCCGTGGCATACGGAGCTCCATCGCAGTCTTTAACACTGGTAGCATGCCGCGACAGCGTGGACGTGAACCGTATGTGCAGTTGACGGACTTTGAGGGCGTATAGTGGGCATGCGGGAGGCCGGGTGGACGTACCGCCGAATTGCTCAACACGTGGGGCGTGAGGTCTCCACAGTACATCGATGTTGTCGCCAGTGGTCGGCGGAAGGTGCACGTGCCCGTCGACCTGGGACCGGACCGCAGCGACGCACGGATGCACGCCAAAATCGTAGGATCCTACGCAGTGCCGTAGGGGACCGCACCGCCACTTCCCAGCAAATTAGGGACACTGTTGCTCCTGGGGTATCGGCGAGGACCATTCGCAACCGTCTCCATGAAGCTGGGCTACGGTCCCGCACACCGTTAGGCCGTCTTCCGCTCACGCCCCAACATCGTGCAGCCCGCCTCCAGTGGTGTCGCGACAGGCGTGAATGGAGGGACGAATGGAGACGTATCGTCTTCAGCGATGAGAGTCGCTTCTGCCTTGGTGCCAATGATGGTCGTACGCGTGTTTGGCGCCGTGCAGGTGAGCGCCACAATCAGGACTGCATACGACCGAGGCACACAGGGCCAACACCCGGCATCATGGTGTGGGGAGCGATCTCCTACACTGGCCGTACACCACTGGTGATCGTCGAGGGGACACTGAATAGTGCACGGTACATCCAAACCGTCATCGAACCCATCGTTCTACCATTCCTAGACCGGCAAGGGAACTTGCTGTTCCAACAGGACAATGCACGTCCGCATGTATCCCGTGCCACCCAACGTGCTCTAGAAGGTGTAAGTCAACTACCCTGGCCAGGAAGATCTCCGGATCTGTCCCCCATTGAGCATGTTTGGGACTGGATGAAGCGTCGTCTCACGCGGTCTGCACGTCCAGCACGAACGCTGGTCCAACTGAGGCGCCAGGTGGAAATGGCATGGCAAGCCGTTCCACAGGACTACATCCAGCATCTCTACGATCGTCTCCATGGGAGAATAGCAGCCTGCATTGCTGCGAGAGGTGGATATACACTGTACTAGTGCCGACATTGTGCATGCTCTGTTGCCTGTGTCTATGTGCCTGTGGTTCTGTCAGTGTGACAGGAATGTGTCAATAAAGTTTCCCCTTCCTGGGACAATGAATTCACGGTGTTCTTATTTCAATTTCCAGGAGTGTATTTGTGGTATCAAGGTAAAAGAGAAGTTGGGGTGAAATTTATAACTTTTATTTGAAAATAGTTACGAAAAGTGCTCGAAATTAAGCCCTCTTGCTTGAATGCACAGCGTGCAACGGCGCTGGAATGACTGTCGCTCTCCTTCCAACACCACTGGCAAAGTGGAAACTGCATCGGAGACTGCCGTAATGCGCGCTATCAGCTCTTCTTCGGCCTCAGTGGGTGTTTCACAAACAACAGATCTCAGGTGACCCGAGAAGAAAAAATCAATGGGCGTCAATTGGGGGAGGGGGGGGGGGGGCAGGGAGGGGTGTGCAGGCCATACCACCGGTCCTCTGCGCCCTGTCTCAGTCTGGAACCGCGCGACCGTTACGATCGCAGGTTCGAATCCTGCCTCGGGCATGGATGTGTGTGATGCCCTTAGGTTAGTTAAGTTTAAGTAGTTCTAAGTTCTAGGGGACTGATGACCACAGCAGTTAAGTCCCATAGCGCTCAGAGCCATTTGAGCACCCTGTCCAGTTCTTACCAGAGGGTTCATCGAAATTCAATCGTACTGCGTGGGCGAAGTGGGCAGATGCACCATCGTGTTGGTGCCTCATTCACTGTCACACGTTGAGTGGAGCATGTTCCAACAACTCTGGCAGAGTTTCTCATAAAAAGATGAGGTATTTCTTTGTGTACAGTCGCTGGGGGAACACGTAAGGACCGACCAGAATATCGTCTACCAGAGAAGCAAAATTGGTGACCGCGAGCAAAGGCAGTGCGCGGATTTTCCTGTGCCCACGCCGTTGACTGTGACTGGTGAACATACCCTCTGGTGTAAAAGTATACAGTTGAGAAAGACGGTGGTTGGTACACCTTTGCAGAAACCACTCGTTTGGGTTAAGGGGGTGAACCTCCTGAAGGCGGTAGAGGTGCAAATCGTGTTCATCCACACACGCCAAATTGTGGAATGGCATACGCCCATTTTCTGTGTAACTCACCGCGAGGTTTTTGAAGACGTTTTCCAGCAGTTTTCCAGCCCTTCCTCTTCAAGCCATGGCGTACGCACTGTGCGTTCATGACTGCATCCGTCAGGCGTTCCAACCTGATTGAAGTATGCCTGCGAGAGTGGAAGCTGTCATCAAGGCTAAGGGTGGGCCAACTTCATATTGAATTCCAGCATTACCGATGCAGGGCACCACGACCTTATAAGTCATTTTCAGCCAGGTGTCCGGATACTTTTGATCACATAGTGTAGGTAATGAAACTTGAACCCGACGTCTCTTTTACCTTGATGCCACAAATACATTGAAATGGTTGCCCTGCAGACCTGCTACCATGACGGCTCAAATGTTATGTTGTGTGCCTACCCTCTTGGCGGCGCGCGGCGCTGTTCAGTGACGTATAGCGCCGTACGCTGAGGGATGCCGACATGGGTTGCTGTGTGGAGTATGATAGTTGTGAGAGACTATACCAGACCTCACATTTTCTACATTCATTTCAGATACACACTGAGGGTGGTCAGAAAATGTGTGAAATGCTTGTAGGGATGTTACAGGGCAGGTTGTACTGAGACATACACTGCTGGCCACCGTAAATGCAACGCCAAGAAAGACAAGAGGTAGCACAAAAAAATTTATTTTGTAGATAACATGTTGACCAAGTATCAAATGATTACGTTTACAGACGTCTGTGACATGTGGTTCCTGCCAGAATCAGTAGCCAGAGTAGCCGCCATTGTTGGAGATCACCGCTGCCACACGTCTCGGCATTGAGTGAAAGAGACGTTGGATGTGTTCCTGGGGTACAGCAGCCCAAGCAGCTTCCACACGTTGCCAAAGATCATCTGGTGTGGCAGCTGGGGATGTAATCTGGGTCACTCGTTGAGAAGCCATGGACCACATGTTTTCTATCGGCGAAAGCGAGCCGGCCAAGGAAGCACTTCAATCTGGTTGTTGACGAAGAACCTTTGGACAATGCGTGCCACGTGTGGTCGCGCATTATCCTGTTGAAATATGGCTGTGGCCGTGCCCTGAAGGTAAGGAAGGACAACTGGCTCCAGCACCTCGGATATGTAGCGCCGGCTATTTAAAGTACCGGCAATGCGTAGTAGAGGCGTGCGAGAGTAATATCCAATACCGCCCCATACCATAATACCCGGTGCAAGACCAGTGTGGCGGTGCATAATGCAGCTGTCCAGCATCCTCTCTCCACGGTGTCTCCACACTCGAATCCGACCATCGTGGTGCTGCAGACAGAAGCGTGCCTCGTCAGTAAAGACAACGTCATTCCATTCTGCCGTCCACATCCGTCTGTCATCACACCATTGGCGACGGAGACGTCTGTGGTTCTGCGTCAATGGTAGACGAAGCAATGGACGTCTTGCGGCCAGACCACTCTGCTGTAAACGGCGTCGAATGGTACGCGCAGACACTGGATGATGCGTTACAGACGCAATGTGCTGTGCTATAGTTCGGGATGTCACTGAGCGATCCGTCACTGCCATGCGCACAATTTGCCTATCAGCACGTGCACTGGTGCACCGAGGTGAATGCGATCGACCACGTCGGTCCGTCGTACCCTCCTGCATCCAACGGTCACATATCCGCATTACAGTTGTTTGGTTTCGTCCAACACGACTAGCGATTTCTCTGTATGATAATCCACAATCTCGGTAAGCCACTATCCTTCCTGTGTCGAACTCGGATACTTGATCAAACGATGTTCGCTGTTGTCTACGAGGCATAACTGATCGTCTTGTGAAACAACCACAAGGTAAACACACGTGGCGAACGTACACTCGTCGAAATCGCCAAGCCTTAAATGGCGCTATGAGGTGGCGCCACAGGCGCGCGTGATGTGCGTCTGCGCTGAAATTCTAATCAGTTGCATATCTCATCGCTGCAAACCCATGGTGTAAATTTCACTTGATTCGGATGCTTCCTTCAGGGTGTTGCATTTACGGTGGCCAACAGTGTAAATGTTGAGAAAGAAATTCGATACGTTGCTCCGTTTCCGAGTCATTTAGCATTGAAGTTAGCAAATCGGGGCGCCGCGCGCGTAAATTCAAGTTTCAGCTAACGAGACAAAGCACTCTTTGGGCAACACCGCCCCTGGCAGGCCGCTTGAGTGTGAGCGCGCGACGCCCCGATTGGCTAAATTCTATGCTAAATAACTCGGAAACGGAGCAACGTATCGAATTTCTTTCTTAACATTTATGTCTCAGTACAACCTGCCCTGTAACATCCCTACAAGCATTTCACACATTTTCTGACCACCCTGTATATATACTGGGTGGTTGTAATCAAACTTCCTCTATTTAAAACGTTATAATACGGGAATTAATTACCGTGCGAGTACCAAACTTGGTAGTATTAATGTCAAAATGTCTAGGGCGCCTTGTCACAGTCCGTGCGGCTCCCTCCGTCGGAAGTTCGAGTCCTCCCTCGGACATGGGTGTCTGTGTTGTCCTTAGCGTCAGTTAACTAGATTAAGTTGCGTGTAAGTCTAGGGACCGATGACTTCAACAGTTTCGTCCCACAGGATCTTATCACATATTTCCAAATTTCCAATTAATGTCAAAGACATGAGAAGAGAAATAATGTGGAATCAGTTCAATTGAAGCACTTTCTATGTGCTGCTGCGTTATATCATACCATTACATACCGGTACTATTACTGCTTCAAAAGGGACTCAATATGGCGTCCATCAGTGTCCAGAAGAGTCTGAAGGCGCAGGTCTGCTTTCTGCACAGAGGAACAAAGAATGCCCGTAGGTATGTCGGCTAGCTCTCTTGATATGCTGTGATTCAGATCAGCACATGTGTGAATGTTGCCTTGGTAGACCCTATCCTTCAGGGAGCCTCACAACCAGATATCACAGGGAATTGGATCAGATTATGGTGCTAGCTAAGCATTTGGATACGATCGGCTGAGAATTTGATCATATCTGTCTACCCGAACGTTTAGTAGAATATTGAGTAAAATTGGCCAAGATATTTAATTATGTATTCTATGTCTGTCTGAATGTTTATTGAAGTATAATGTTAAAATTTGAAGTAAATCAGACAAGAACTTTCCGAGATTTTTACTAACAATGTTTCCCCTTCATATAAAGTATGGATATTTACAAACCATCTGAAACTTTAATCGAGTGTTACGTAAAAAAATTGAAGTAAATTGGTCTAGAACTTTCCGACATTTTTGCTAACAACGTTCCTCCTTCGTGTAATACACATACACTATATATATATATATATATATATATATATATATATATATATATATATATATATATATTATAACGATTGTTCCCCTTTAGGAGAGCGATTGAACTTGAATTCATAATTTCATCTTCGGATGTTTTTCTTCTTTGCTTCCCAAAACCTCCTCATCCTCTCAGAATGCTCCTTCTTCCGTTCCTCTGTCCATTTTTTACCAGGCTGACGCGATGTTCTTTCCCCAAACTTCACACTTGTGATTTTATGTCGGCACTCGGTGCGATCTTCGAGATTTTTTATGTTGATCTGCTGTAGATCCCTCTGGACTTCTTTCAGCCATTCCGTGCCACATTTACTCCTTGTTATAATATTGAATAATTTCTTTGCTGTTCTGGAGTCTTCCATCCTGTAGATGTGTGTATAAAATTTGGCTCGGCGCTTTCGGATTTCATCTGTTACTATGTTGATCTTTCTATAGAGCTCGTTTTGTGGTCTCTTCATCCAAATGCCATTTTTGTTAACTGGACCGTAAATCTTCCTGATAATTTTTCTTTCCTGCTTTTCTATTTCCTTAATTTTAGAATGACCATCAATCACCATTGTGTCAGCTGCATAGATTGCTTCTGGAAGAATCACTGTTGTATAGTGTCTTAATTTTGCGTCTGTCGAAATGCACTTCTTGTTGTAATGCGTCCATGTTAGCTTGTAGGCTTTCTGGAGCTTGGTGATTCTTTGTTCATTGGCAATTCGGTTTAATCCTGAGGACTGTATAGTTTCACCAAGGTATTTAAAATGGCAGAGTTGTGCAATTTTACCATATTTTGTTATTAAAGGGGATTTATTTTCTGGCTGCCTTTCCATATATTGAGTTTTTCCATAAGATACCTGTAGTCCGGTTTTTTGTGAAATTTCATGTAGTTTTTCCACTGCGTGAATAGCTTCTGTTCTGTTATTGGTGATAATTGCAATATCGTCAGCGAAAGCAAGGCACTTGACTTTAATTCGGTTCTCTTTCTTGATACCAATTTGGATACCCTTTACGTGAGGTTCCCATTCCCTGATTATCTTTTATAGAACAATATTGAAAAGGATTGGGGATAGTCCGTCCCCCTTTAGGACTCCAGATTTGGTTTCGAAGGGTTCTGATACTTCGCCCATGAATTTCACTTTGGCCGTTGTTCCTGTAAGTGTCTGTTCTGTGATTTTTCGTGTCTTTCGGTCGATCCCAAATTCTTCCATAATTTTAAACAGGGTTCCACGGTCCACTGAATCATATGCTTTCCTGAAGTCGATGAATGTAACTACTGTGTTTCTGCATTTCCTCATTTCTAATATTGTCTTTAAGCACCAGATCTGTTCCGCCCATGACCGTCCTTTTCTGAATCCGGCCTGGTATTCACCAATTAGTGTATCTGCTTGGGATTCTATCCTGTTTAAAAGCGCTTTGGAAAGGATTTTGTAAGCGACTGGGAGCAGGGAAATTCCTCTGTAATTGTTCATGTCTGTCTTGTCGCCCTTTTTGTGTAGCGGGTGAATTAGAGCGCATTTCCAGTCCTCTGGTATCTGCTCCGTTATCCATATGTCTGATATCATACGGTGTAATTTCTGCATAAGTATAGGATCGTTTAGTTTCCAGAACTCAGCAATGATCCCATCTTCTCCTGGTGCTTTGTTATTTTTCAACTGCTTTACTATCTCTATAATTTCTTCAAGATCCGGGGCATGTGAGTCTGGGTGTGTGAATACTGGAGAAGAGAAGACAAGTTTTTCTTTGGGTGGTTCGCAGTTGAGGAGGGAACTGAAATGTTGGGCTAAGATATTGCAGTTATTTTTCGTGTTGGTTTCCAAAGAGCCATCGGGTTTCTTGAAGCACAAGCTAGGCGCTTGGTATCCCTGTAAGTTTTCTCTGAAAGTCTTACAAAAATTTCTTGTATTATTTTTGGTGAAATCCTGCTGGATTTCAGAGAGTCTGTTTTTGTCATATCCCCGTTTTTCTTTTCTAATTATTTTTGAGGTCTGTTTTTGGGTTTTAAGAAAGTTCTCCCAGTTTTCTTCAGTTTTGTGACTGCTAAATTTTTTCCATGCAGTTATTCGGTTGTCAACTGCCTCATCACAGGTTGCATTCCATCAGCGATGTTTCCTGTTGCGAGGGGGTTGTCCTAATTTGAGGGCTTCCTGTATTTTCTCTGTTAGTTTCTTCCAGTCTGTTGATTTTTCCTGATTAACTTGCATGATGATTTTTTTCTTTGTTCAGCTGCAGATATTCCGGATCTGGTTTGGTACTTTTGGGTGGCCTTTTTAGCATTCTGTTGGATTGGAATTTTGTTTATATTTGGAGAAGAAGATGATCTGATTCAAAGACACCTTTGCAGGTTCTGATGTTTTGAATTTCTTTTATGTTTTCTTTGGAAATTGCGACATGGTCTATTTGGTATTCACCCTGTCTAAGACTGGGTGATCTCCATGTGGTTAATTTATGTGCAAGTTTTGAAACTGGGTACTCATTATTTTAAGTCCAAAGTTTCTGCAGAAGTCGATTAGTTTTTCGCCATTCTTGTTGGTACGTTTGTGTTTGGTGTGGGGTCCAGTGGTATCTCTGAATTTTTTTTCCTTCCCTAATTGTGCATTAAAATCGCCTACTAAGATTTTCACATGGTGCTTAGGTACTTTATTTGTTGTTTCTTCTAGTGTTTCCCAGAAATTGTCCACTGTTTCAGGGTAGATTGTATTGTGGTGATTTGTGGGGGCGTGCACATTGATCAGAGTGTATGCTTTATAAGCTGATTTTACTGATAACAGGGAGACTCTTTCATTGGGAGACGTGAAGTCAGTAACTGAGTCGAGTACGGAAGTGCGTACGGCGAATCCTGTTCCGAAAAGTGCTAGTTTGTCTCTTACTTTTATGGCAGGTTTGCCCTTGTAGATCCTGTAATTCTCTGTGTTAAAGTGTCCTTCATCTGTGAATCTTGTCTGTTGCAGTGCAGTGATTTTCAGGTTAAATTTTCCCATTGCATTGGTGAGTTGCTTTAATTTGCCTGTTTTAGTGAGGGTGTTCACATTAATTGTACCAATAAAATTTTTACGTTTCGTTTTGAGAGTGTGACGAGTTTTTGAGAAGCTCCGATTCTTCTCCGCATGGTGTCCCTGATCCCCCAGAATCCGATGATCAGGTGCATGCAGTCTATCGACTGGTGCCTGGGGTAATGACTCTGTAGTCGCCTTTTCCATCATGCGTTCAAGTTGAATTTTAGTTTTTGAGGTGATCTCTGTTGAGACCACAGGTATACGACTCGATTTTTGAGTTCGAGAAGATTTTGTGCAGCCGCCTCAACTAGAGGAACAGACGCTGACCACTGGCCGCCAGATGCTGAACAGACACCACTGGGTTTATTGGTTTTTGGTCCGCCCTGGGTATTTCATTTCCCCAGTACCACCTATATCTACGAAGCTTTCCCCTATCCGCCACCTGGGGAGGCGCCCGATGGGGGTACCAACAACCCTACATGGGAGATATATATATATATATATATATATATATATATATATATATATATATATATATATATATATATATATATATATATATGTGTGTGTGTGTGTGTGTGTGTGTGTGTGTGTGTGTGTGTGTGTGTGTCTGAACGTTTATTGGAGTATAGTGAAAAATTCTGAAGTAATTCAGTCAAGAATTTTTAGAGGTTTTTGGTAACAATGTTAAACTACAATTTTCCAGTACATAGTACTGTAGATTACAAAATGAACCAGGGATAATGCAGGAGTAAGTTTAATAAAGAATAAAGAATGGTAAAGCAGACAAGTTACTACGAACAACATAGTGAACGCATTACCGTAGCCAAAATAGACACGAAGCCCACGTCCACCACAGTGGTACAAGTATATATGCCAACTAGCTCTGCAGACGATGAATAGATTGAAGAAATGTATGATGAAATAAAAGAAATTATTCAGCTGTTTAAGGGAGACGAAAATATAATGGTCATGAGGGACTGGGATTCGATAGTACGAAAGCGAAGAGAACGAAAAATAGTAGGTGAATATGGACTGGGGAAAGGAATGAAAGAGGAAGCCACCTGATAGAATTTTGCACAGAGCATAATTTAATCAAAGCTAGCACGTGGTTTAAGAATCATGAAAGAAGGCTGTATACGTGAAGGAGACCTGGAGACACCGAAAGGTTTCAGATTGATTATACAATAGCAAGACAGAAATTTCGGGACGACATTTTAAATTGAAAGTCATTTCCAGGGGCAGATGTGGTCTCTGACGACAATTTATTGGTTATGAACTGTTGATTAAAATTAAATAAACTGCGAAAAGATAGGAATTTAAGAAGGTGGGACCTGGATAAACTGAAAGAACTAGAGGTTGAAGAGTGTTTCAGACGGAACGTTAGAGAACGATTGACAATAACAGGGGAAAGGAATACCGTAGAAGAAGAATGGGTAGCTTTGAGAGATGAAATAGTGACGGCGGTCAGAGGGTCAAGTAGGTAAAAAGACGAGGGCTAGTAGAAACCCTTGGGTAACACAAGAGATACTGAATTTAACTGCTGAAAGGCTAAAATATAAAAATGCAGTAAATGAAGCAGGCGAAAAGGAATACAAATAATAAAAAATGAGATCCACAAGAATGCAAAATAGCAAAGCAGGAGTAGCTACAGAACAAATGTAAGGATTTAGAAGCACATATCACTAGGGGAAAGATAGATGACAGATGCCGCCTACAGGAAAATTTAAGAGACATTTGGAGGAAAGAGAACCACCTCTATAATCATCAAGATGTCTGATCGAGAACCATTCCTAAGCAAAGAAGGGAAAGTGCAAAAGTGGAAGGAATATATAGAGGGTCTATACAAGGGAGACGTATCTAAGGGCAATATTAAGGAAATGGAAGAGGACGTAGAAGAAGATGACGTGGGAGACAGAATACTGCGCAAAGAATTTGACAGAGAACTGAAAGACCTGAGTCAAAACAAGGCCCCACGTGTAGACAACATTCCATTAGAACTACTGACAGCATTTGGAGAGCCAGTCCTGACAAAACTCTACCATCTAGTGAGCAATATGCATGAGACAGGTGAAATACCCTCAGACTTCAAGAAGAATATAATAATTCCAATCCCAAAGAAAGCAGGAGTTGACATATGTGAAAATTACCGAACTATCAGTTTAATAAGTCACAGCTGCAAAATACTAACGTGAATTCTTTACAGAGGAATGGAAAAACTGATAGAAGCCGACCTCGGGGAAGATCAGTTTGGATTCCGTACAAATGTTGGAACACGTGAGGAAAAATACTGTTCTTACGATTTATCTTAGAAGAAAGACTAAGGAAAGGCAAACCTACGTTTCTAGCACTTGTAGACTTAGAGAAATCTTTTGACAATGTTGAATGGAATACTCTCTTTCAAATTCTAAAGGTGGCAGGGGCAAAATACAGGAAGCGAAAGGCTATTTACACTTTGTACTGAAACCAGATGGTAGTTATAAGAGTCGGGGGGCGCGAAAGGGAAGCAGTGGTTGGGAAGGGAGTGAGGCAGGGTTGTAGCCTGTCCCCGATGTTATTCAAATGGTTCAAATGGCTCTGAGCACTATGGGACTCAACATCTATGGTCATCAGTCCCCTAGAACTTAGAACTACTTAAACCTAACTAACCTAAGGACATCACACAACACCCAGTCATCACGAGGCAGAGAAAATCCCTGACCCTGCCGGGAATCGAACCCGGGAACCCGGACGTGGGAAGCGAGAACGCTACCGCACGACCACGAGCTGCGGACCCCGATGTTATTCAATCTGTATATTGAGCAAGCAGTAAAGGGAACAAAAGAAAAATTCGGAATAGGTATTAAAATCCATGGAGAAGAAATAAAAACTTTGAGGTTCACCGATGACATTGTAATTTGTAACCTCCCCGCAAAATTTAAAATTTGAAATTAAAAATAATTATTATGGATAGCGATTCTCATTTTGATGTTACCTCAGAACAAAATTGGTTCCCATTTATAATCTCCGTGCACAAATGCATTCACATTTAATGTACCCACAAAATTCTTTTCTCATTTAATGTAAGCTCGAAACAAAATTTCCTAAACCTCATTAAAAAAAAATTCAGTAACCTGGTAAAATTTGGACGACAGCTATGCTGCGTCGTGGCCCTGTACGATGATTCTGAATAAAAAGCAAAAATTCTTACCTCAATAAAAACGACGAATATATCTGCTCTTACTTAACATTTTTCCGGCACAGCACCGTGCAATGCTGGCTTATACATTTGTGATTTGTGAAAGGAAGCAACTGATTTTTTTTTAAATGAATGCTTTTTTTTTAATTTACTTTATATTACCAAAATTATTATTAGGACATTTTTAAAACATTTGGATGACAGGTCAGATACATTACTTCTTTACCTTATACAATAATACTCCATCTCCAGATTCCCGACCAGAGGAGACAGCAGACAAGCGCAGACAACCTCAGACTAGCGACTGGCAACAACTAACTTCTACAGTTACACAGTTCATACTGCAGTCAACACTACTCTCTGGTCAGCGATTCTTATATCGCAGACAGCGCATACCTCTTACATAACCCTCCACTGGGGGGGGAGGAGGGGGGTCAAAAATTTGGCAGCGATGGTGAGTCAATTGGACTTGCCATGAGCAACAAATTTTTCTTAATTAACTAAGTTTACAGTCACAGAATATATACATATATATAAGTGCAGAACATGAAATAAAATATAGTGCACATGCACTGAGTACAGAACATATCAAGCAAAGACAAAATGTATACGCAATGACTACAAATCATATTAACAAATGACATAAAGTGCACACGCACTGTAGTACAGAACATATCAGGAAATCACAAAATGTACACTCAATGAGTACAAATCATATTAACAAATGACATAAAGTGCACACGCCCTGCAGTACAGAACATATCAGGAAATCACAAAATGTATACGCAATGAATACAAATCATATTAACAAATGACATAAAGTGCACACAGATTGTAGTATATTTTTTTACCATTTTACAAGAACTAGGATAGGAAAGGGAAGGATTGCATCATGGTTGTAGCACAGTAGGTTGCACGTAGCTGCACTGAAAGCCCATATCTTTCTACAGAAGCACAACACCAAGTGAGACAATCTGAAGTTCTCTTCCCTGAAGAATTAATCAGTGTAGCCAAGACACTGAAATATCGTATTAATATTCAATGTTATCATTTTGGTAGTACATTAGGTACACCAAACAGTGGAACCATAATAACATCTCCATCGCTCAAGGTGGTGGACAGCATGTCGTGTCAACACCACGTTCTTGTAAGGTACACCAACGTGGAATTAGCGCAAAAACCAAATATAGTGCTCCATGATCATGAGGATAAACAGGACAAACGGATATTGCAGTAATTCCTGGTAATTTGGTCAGAAGGTGAAGGACATTAAGTCTTACACCAGTCATCATTGAGAATTACACTAGTCTATCAACTGATTTGAGTAATTGGTAGCACTCATCGCCTAGTTACTGAGCATTTCTGTACTATGTAGGAAGTATTACAGAATAATGTTCATAAGTCATCTGATTATAGTGAACATTGGCACTCATTGCCCAGTCACAAACCATTTTATCCATTATTCAAAAGTAATCATTCAACAAGAGTTAATTAATGGCATACTATTTACATAATTCAGCTAGGTATGGTAATCATTGGCACTCATTGGCCAGTTACAAACCATCAGAAGTCACCCTTCAAAACAGGAGCTAATGAGTGTAGCATCAAGCTACTAGTATTCATATATATAGCATGTAAGTGACATAATACAAATGCAAGTATTGAATATCACAAAACATTTTTCACCATTCAAGTGACATACGACATATTTAAAATAATTATTGGCACTCATTGGGCAGTTACAAAACATCAGAAGTCATCCTTCAAAACAGGAGTTAAAGAGTGTAGCATCAAGCTACTAGTATTTATATATATAGCATGTAAGTGACATAATACAAATATAAGAAACAGTGGCATTCATTGGACAGTTACTAAACATATAGCAAGTATTGAATATTACAAAACATTTTTCATAATTCAAGTGACATACGACATATTTCAAAATAATTATTGGCACTCATTGGCCAGTTACAAAACATCAGAAGTCATCCTTCAAAACAGGAGTTAAAGAGTGTAGAGCATGCATGCATTATTACAAAATATCATTCACTATTACTCAGAACTCATCATTCAAGTGACATATGACGTATTTAAAATGTAACACACTGTAACTATTACTCAAGGTCTGTGATTAGAAAAACATCATTCAGTATTACTCAGAACTCTCTTAAACTGGTAGCATTATTTGGGACTGTTAATACATTTTTTTATATAGTAGCAATGCATTGCCTTGGGATCGATAATTAATTTCTGGGGCATAACAATATTTACTCTTGACTTATTGCTGCAAATAAGGATAGGTAACGCCATTCGTCATGAGTCAGCTGTAGCAAGGTTACGAAACAAATAAAGTATATGTGATCACATTCATGAATGACACACACAAATAGGTAAAAAAAATGCAAGTACTAGAACAGGTTTAATGACCAACTGCTTATAGCACATTAATTTCATGAATAGCTTCTCCTGGAAAAAAATACAAAATGGACTATTAAGCTGAAAGAAGAAACGCATATTATGCTGAAAAGTAGTGAACTTCGAATTAACAGGTAATGAAATGTGTATTAAATATATATGTTCTCTAGCTGTCCTTTCCAAAACCTTCGGTCATCATACCATGCAACATAAGACATACTGTCAAAACGAACTGCAACAAATACTTAAATAACTACATAGCATAAATACATAAACTTCATCATTATCCTCATCTGCAAAGAAAAACTTAAAAGTGGTGCGTTTAGTGGCCATATAAAGTTTATCACTATCAACACCTGTAAACAAAAACGTCATTATTCATATCACCATAACTCCATTATTATCATCACCTGTAAAGAAAAACTTCATTATTCACATTACTATATTCTTCATCACTATTCATCACCATTCATTATCATCTGCAAAAAGACTCTTCATCATACAACTATTCATAGTATAGAGTTCCTTATTTCTAGCATATTTCATCACTAAAACTAAGATGTGTAGTTCTGTCTGACAGCCTGCATCAATCGCCTCGTATTCTGAAAGAAAAAATTAGTTAAGACCGCTATCATATGATGTGTATAGTATACTCTTGTTAATGCTTGTTAATTCTGATCCATTTACTCTTCGTGACGAGGTATTGCATCTTCTTTCGTTCATTCCGAAGGTGAAATTCCCATTTCATAGTAATTCACTGTGGTTTGTTTAATTTATTTCTTTGACACGTTATTGCTTTCTGAAAATGATGAACAATGATTAATGTCTTGCATTTAAATCATATACCCATTAAATAAAAACTGGTTTCTAGTGATATAATTGAGCATACAGCATAGCATGACAGAAAACGTAATATGTCAAGAACATAGACAGTGTGCAGGTGCAAAAAATGTACACAGAGTATCACAATGTAGCAGCAAAAAAAAAAAAAAAAAAAAAAAAAAAAAAAAAAAATGTAAAATAGACACGATGTTGAGATATCATAAGGGAAAATGTCAAAGTGAACTGGTGTTTGTTATATCTTAAATATTTCATAGTGCATACAAACAAAACAGGAAAACAATCATACATACATGAAGAATGGAAAATGTGCACGGTCTGATGTGTAGCGACAAGAAATGCGACCTGCTAACCTTACCTTCCCGAGCACTTGCCAAGAAAAAAAAAAAACGATAATCATCATAAGTAGTCACATAAATATAATTGCATCATTGGTCATATAAAAATCAGGAAATGGCATTACAGTGTGATAAATCATAAAGTATATTCATTTAATAAAGGGTTTAATATTGGAGACATGGTGATTGCCTTTACTTTTTCTGGTTCTCAACGTTTCGACGTGTACTACATTGGGGTGAGGTATGCTGCGAATTCGATATGGACCTGCGTATAGAAGCTCAAATTTACTACACCTATTCTTTCCTCTGTTGGATAAATAGAGTGTACGTACTAATATCTTCTGTCCAATGTGAAAGTCACGGCATGTACAAACCTGTTCTTGCTGTCTTCTCCGGCGCTCTGCGGCACGTTTGATGTTGTTCAGCGCAATGTCAATTATTTCATGGTGTCGTAGTCGACGACATGTAGGAAAGGTTACTAATTCTTTAATTTTGTTAGGTGGTTCAACATTTTTCAGTATAACAGTCGGAGATAGCATAGTAGATTCATTTGGTATGGAATTAATTACATCCTGAAATGAGAGTATGTGTGTGTCCCAATCAATATGTTTTTTATGGTAGTATACTCTACACAGTTTACCAATTTCTTTCATTAATTGTTCACAAGGGTTCGAAGAAGCATGGTACCTGGATATATAGATCGGAGAAGTGTTTCTAGCTCGTAACATACGTGTCCATATAGCAGACCGAAACTGTGATCCATTTTCGGAAATTACTTTCAATACATGCCCTACATGGAATAGAATATGTTTTACAAATGCTTTCGAGACAGTTTTAGCAGTAGCTTTGCGTAACGGTGTGAAGGTAACAAATTTTGAAGTGAGTTCAACAGCGACAAAGATGTAGCAAAAACCTCTATTAGTTCTGGGAATCGGACCAAACATATCTACAGCAGCCATGTGTCTCAATTTAACAGGTACAACGGGGTGTAACGGAGGAATATGTGAAGTTGTATCTAACTTAGCTTTCTGGTAGATTTTACATGACGCTTCTCGTTACGTTTCTCCATGTTGGTAAAATAACAGTTCTGTCTCAGTATAAGAAAACATTTTCTGGCTCCGTAATGTGCGTAACTTAAATGAGTATACCAAATTAATTTGTTAACAAGCTCGTCAGGAATACATAATAACCAATTGTTGCTGTCAGGGTGAGAGCGGCGAAACAGAATATTATTCCGTACAATGTAATGGTTTCTAATGGTAACATTATTCCTATCTTGCCAAAGGTGTTTCATTTCTTTCCATACGTTGTCTTTACTCTGCTCTTGTGTTATGTCTTGTAATGACGACGAAATGAAATTTTCAAATGCAACTTGTTGAATGTACATGACGCTGAAATTTGCTTTGCGGAAGTTGGTTGCGATGTCTTGCTGATTGTTGCTGAGAGAACGGGATAGTGCGTCTGCTACAATATTTTGTGTGCCGGGAATGTGAACAATTGTAAAATTTAATTCCTGTAAATAAAGTTTCCATCTGCTTAATCTGTCGTGTGTAAATTTAGCGGAAAGTAAAAACTGTATAGCTCTATGATCTGTGTAAACGGTAGTGTGTCTTCCATAAAGAAAATGCCGTAATCTCGTAAATGCCCAAACAACACATAGTGTTTCAAGTTCTGTAACAGAATAATTGCGTTCAGCAGGTGACAGAATACGACTTGCAAAGGCGATGTTTTTAATTACTGTAGTGCCATCTTCTTCAGTTTCCTGAAAAATGTGTACGCCTAAAGCGGTGTTAGAACTGTCGGCGGCAATGGAAAGATCTGGATATGATCTGGATGCGATAAAAGTGGTGCATTCAACAAAGCTTCTTTCAGGTTCATAAATTCAGAATGTGCTTGCCTATCCCAGGACCAAATAGTATTTTTACCTGTCAATTGACATAATCTAGGAGTGTCTAAAGCAGAGTAATGAATAAATTTACGGAAAAAGTTAATTAAACCCAAAAAGCTGCGTAATTGTTTCTTCGTCGTAGGAACAGTAATGTCACGTAAAGCTTGAAGTTTTTCCGGGTCAGGCGCAATGCCTTCTGCTGAGATTATATGGCCAAGAAATTTTATAGAAGTTTTGCCGAAGTGCGATTTACTGAGACTAACTGTGAGTCCTTGTGCACGAAAAGTTTGCAACAGTTGTTCAAGAATCAGATTGTGTTCAGACCAGTTAGCTTCTGCAGTAAGAATGTCGTCACGTACGTTGTGATTCTGTCTTTAAGTTCTGTTGGAAGCATACTATTCAAACCGCGAATAAACGCTGCTGCAGAAATTGTTAAACCGAACGATAATTTACAAAATTGATAACAATCACCAAAACAGAGAAAAGCTGTCTACTTTCTGCAGTTCGGATGGAGTTGAATTTGCCAAAATCCCGATTTCAAATCTAATGTGGAATAAATAGCAGTACCATGAAATTTCTGTAGAAGGTCTTCTAGTGTTTGTGGGCGATCTGTTTCATTAATAATAATGTCGTTGATGTGACGCGAATCAAGTACGAGACGAAGTGAACCATCCTTTTTCTTAACAATATGGAGTGGATTTATGTACGGACTAACTGCCGGTTCAATAATACCTTGGTCAAGCATAGCTTGCAATTCTTTCTTAACTTGTTCTCTGTGAATATACGGAATGGGATAATGTTTGGCTTTAAATGTGTCGGGCTGTTTAACTTGAAATTCATACATAAAACCGGACATAGTACCAGGAACGTTGTCAAAAACTGGAGCTTGCTGTAAAAGAATTTTGCGTAGTTGCGTGCGCTCATCGTCTGTATTTGCACTGCTCTGTTTAACTTTATCAGAAATCATTTGCATAACGTCATAGTCAGCTTCGTCTGGAGTATTATAGTTATGTACGTACGTATCTGTGAACAATGTGGAATGACAGTCTATGTTACGTGATGCGGAAATGACCTCTGTACGATTAATTGTTTGTTCTTCTGGAGATACAGAGTGCTGAAATTGTAATGCCAGTTGTACATTTTCATCCTTTAACACTAAATAGGAATTTTGAAAGTCAATAATTGCGTCATGTTGTACCAGAAAATTCGTACCTAAAATAACGTCTGTCGTCAGTAAGGGGACAAGCCAAAAATTTGAGTGAAATACAAAATGATAAATGTGTCCGTAATTTTACATCTACTCCTTTACCAGATACTGCTCCTTTTACTTTCGTTTTGCCTAATGGTAACGTAGGATAGGTATTCTCTTTGTTACATTCGTTGAAAGTTTCCTCATTTATAACTGACATAGGTGATCCAGAATCGATTACTGCTGAAAATTTGGATGATCCAATCTTTACTTCAATGACAGGGTGTGAAATGGTTTTTTGAATAACCGGTCTTTCCAGCAAAAGAGTGTCTCGGATGTCGTCAAAAGTAATAACATTTTCGTGAACAAGATTCTGCGTGTCAAAAGCATTGCTTGCGTTGCTGGAAGATGCAACCTGTACTGTATATAGTCAAATTCTATCTGACGTGCTATTATTTTCGGGAGGATGCTGTGGCATTTCAACTATTTGTACTGTTCTGTTATTTCTTCCTGACGTATTACGTTCGGGATGATATCTACTGTCTGGTTCATTCATGATAATCTGTTGTGGCGGATGATTTTGCTGCTGATAAGACCGACTATTATTAAACGTACGCTGGAAATTGTGCTCATTATTTTTACGTCTCTCATGATAGTCATTTCTATACGGTGCATTGCGATAGGAATTGAAATGGTGTGTTTTCTGTACGTACTGATTCCCTTGTTGCTGTGCGTTACTATTTGTTGGAGCTGACGCTATACGTGTAGGTGGCGAAACATTAAAGCTTGGTTGACCTTGTACATTACATTGTTGGTTAGGTATGCTAACCGGCTGGCTTTGATGCTGTTGTGGGGAAAAACCTGTATTGTTACCAAAATATGTTTGCGACTGCTGAAAATTTTGTACATACTGATGATTACAATTTTGCCTGTTATTAAAATTACGCTGTTATTTCTTTTCATTCCGGGAGTGTCTAATGAAAATTGTCATTTTCGGTAAAATTTGTCATATCAGTTTTTCTTTACTCATTCCTAATTCTAGATAGATCGATAGTTGAAGAGCTGTTTTGATAGATATAAAGGATAGTAGAAGAGAAGGCAGCAGTGCAGAAAACTAAAGATGAAATAGCACTACTACGGCTCGGGGCCCTGTGCACGCTACGGCACATATTCATCGAAGTGTAATGAATCCCCTGAGGTGCATTACGCGCTGCAAATAAATTTTAGTTTCTGCGTTACAGGCAATGCCGGTGAAAATTCAGAAGCAAATTGTTGTATCCAGTGCAATTCTAGTTTCTGCATTACAGCCGAAGCTGATGAAAATACAAAAGCAAATTGTCGTATCCAGTCCAAAGCGTGAATCTGTGTTCTATCATTATTAAGCACTTTAAATTTCCTAACAGATAGAAAGTATTTGTAATAACAATTATCGTCTCTGAATGTGTGAACAGGTTCAGGATTGCATGAGAATGTGTTTGTCGGTGTCTGTTCGGAATCTTCTAAGTCATGTACTCTCTCTAATTCACCTAAGTTACACTGGCTGTGTGAGTGTGACAAATGTTCGGAATGTGGCGTATGGTGTGATGTGTTAAAGGCTGAAACATTTTGTATTTCTGTCACTTCTTGCTGTAAAATTGACAATTTTCTACGCAATGTATTATTGGACGAACCTATCTCACTGATTGTTTGCTGTAAATTTTGGAATTCGGGTGTTTGATTAAACGAAACTGGTGAAGTATCGTCCGATTTGGTGTCATTATTATTTTCGATAACATCAATACAACTGGCCAGTTCATCATATTTGTCAGTCAGTATTTTTACCTGATCATCGTTTTTAGTCTCGCAAGCATTAATTTGTTGTTGTATTTTACGCGTGGTTTTGTTCAACTTTTTAAGGTCTGCTTTGATGGCATCGGGATCCTGAATTAGTTCTAATTGTTCAAGTCTGTCGGTCACTGTCTGACAGTCTATTGTGTGTGTGTCTGTTTTTGCTTTAAGATCGGAGATTTCATCATGCAATTCGGTGTTCAACTGTTTGATAGTATTAATTTCGTCTGATACTGTAGCAATATTGTTGTCTACGTATGTTTTTGCTTTCGTAAACAATTTACGTTTATCTTCCTGTCTCTGTGCAGTAATTGTTTCCATGACTTGTCGCTTTACTTTATTCTGCTCCTGTATAAATTTATGGTAACGCGTTTCACTGTTTTGTAGGTGGTGATTAAACCGTTCGTCAATTTGGCTGTCCTGTTGGTCAAATTTCGCGTCTACTTTTGCATCCAGTGTGCGCGAAAGTTCTGCTGACATTAATTTAAACTCGTCGCGTAACTGTGTCGCGTTTTCAGAGCATTGTTTAGCGACTGCACTAATTTCGTCTCTAAGTACTTTAGTTGTGGCTGCATGTGTATTACAGATCTAATTTCTTCACTATTGTTCCTAGCACAAGCCATGATTTCCTCACGTAATTGTTCTTTAGTATCGTGACATTCCACGGCAACGGCTGTAATCTGTTCACTAAATTGTTCGTTCTGTTCATTAAGGTTGTCGTGTTTTTCGTTCGACTGTTTGAAACTTTCATTAAATTGTTTGCACGATTCATTAAGTTGTTTAAAATGCTTGTCGTGTTTATCATTCAACTGTTTGGAATTGTTGTCTTGTTTTTCATTAAGTTGTTTGAAATTGTTGTTTAGTTTTTCATTCCACTGTCCGAGATTTTCATTACGTTGTTTGTACGATTCATTAATTCGTTTGAGATTTTCATTAAGTTGTTTGTGCTCATTGTCTAGTTTTTCATTCATCTGTCGTAATAATGCCATAACTCGAGCCCAGTCAAAATTATCGGCTCTATTCTCTGTACTGTGTGATGGTGTATCTGCAATTATCACGTTTTGTGTAACCATTTGGTTATTCTGTGATTCTTGAAAATGTTTGCTAACCAGATGTGCACTGTTGGTCACTACACCGGAATTAAATAAATCTGACGTATTCTGATTACACTGTTCATTTTCGTTAGAAAAATTTATCGGTTCGTTACGTAAATTTTGCAAACCGGGTGTGTCAAACTGGGCAGCGTTCATTGTATCGGAACGTGCCGCGTCATCGATTGTTAAATTTACTCTGGACATAATTGCATTTATTTGTTCATCATTAGGATCAAAATCATTATTCGTGGTCGGTACACACTGATTATCTGTAATTAGGGGATCATCATTATTACACTGGATGTCGCAAGTCGCGGCATTTTTACACAAATCAAAATTAAGCACAAAATGAAACAAAGACGAAGAAAAAAAATGGAACAAACACAATTACAACAAAGAGCAATAAATTGCCGATGATCTGTGAAGGAAAAAGTGACAAAAGATGCAAACTACATTTAAGTAAATAAGAGCAGATATATGACTACTTCTCAGAGATTCACAAAGAAATACGATCCTGGCCGGATGTCGCCAAGTGTAACCTCCCCGCAAAATTTAAAATTTGAAACTAAAAATAATTATTATGGATAGCGATTCTCATTTTTGTGTGACCTCAGAACAAAATTGGTTCCCATTTATAATCTCCGTGCACAAATGCATTCACATTTAATGTACCCACAAAATTCTTTTCTCATTTAATGTAAGCTCGAAACAAAATTTCCTAAACCTCATTAAAAAAAAATTCAGTAACCTGGTAAAATTTGGACGACAGCTATGCTGCGTCGTGGCCCTGTACGATGATTCTGAATAAAAAGCAAAAATTCTTACCTCAATAAAAACGACGAATATATCTGCTCTTACTTAACATTTTTCCGGCACAGCTCCGTGCAATGCTGGCTTATGCATTTGTGATTTGTGAAAGGAAGCAACTGATTTTTTTGAAATGAATGCTTTTTTTTTTTTAAATTTACTTTATATTACCAAAATTATTATTAGGACATTTTTAAAACATTTGGATGACAGGTCAGATACATTACTTCTTTACCTTATACAATAATACTCCATCTCCAGATTCCCGACCAGAGGAGACAGCAGACAAGCGCAGACAACCTCAGACTAGCGACTAGCAACAACAAACTGCTACAGTTACACAGTTCATACTGCAGTCAACACTGCTCTCTGGTCAGCGATTCTCATATCACAGACAGCGCATACCTCTTACAAATTCTGTCAGAGACAGCAAAGGACTTGGAAGAGCAGTTGAACGGAATCGACAATGTCTTGAAAGGAGGATATAAGATGAACATCAATAAAAGCAAAACGAGGTTAATGGAATGTAGTCGCATTAAGTCGGGTAATGCTGAGTGAATTAGATTAGGAAATGAGACGCTTAAAGTAGTAAAGGAGTTTTGCTATTTGGGGAGCAAAATAACTGATGATGGTCGAAGTAGAGAGGATATAAAATATAGACTGGCAATGGCAAGGAAAGCGTATCTGAAGAAGAGAAATTTGTTAACATCGAGTATAGATTTAAGTGTCAGGAATTAGTTTCTGAAAGTATTTGTATGGAGTGTAGCCATGTATGGAAGTGAAACATGGACGATTAATAGTTTGGACAAGAAGAGAATAGAGTCTTTCGAAATGTGGTGCTACAGAAGAATGGTGAAGATTAGATGGGTAGATCACATAACTAATGAGGAGGTACTGAATAGAATTGAGGAGAAGAGGAGTTTGTGGCACAACCTGACAAGAAGAAGGGACTGGTTGGTAGTACATGTTCTGAGGGATCACAAATTTAGCATTGGAGGGCAGCGTGGAAGAGCCCCACACCATTACAGAGCCTCCACCACCTTTAACAGTCCCCTGCTGACATGCAGGGTCCATAGATTCATGAGGTTGTCTCCATACCCGTACACGTCCATCCGCTCAATAAAACTTGAAACGAGGCTGGTCCGATCAGGCAACAAGTTTCCAGTCCTAAACAGTTCAATGTCGGTGTTGACGGGCCCAGGCGAGGCGTAAAACTTTGTGTCGTGCAGTCATCGAGAGTACACGAGTGGGCCTCCGGCTCCGAAAGCCCATATCGATGACGTTTCGTTGAATGATTCGCACGCTGACACTTGTTCATGGCCCAGCATTGAAATCTGCAGCAATTTTCGGAAGGGTTGCACTTACGTCATGTCGAACGATTGTCTTCAGTCGTTGTTGGTTGCGTTCTTGCAAGATCTTTTTCCGGTCTCATCGATGTCGGAGATTTGATGTTTTACCGGATTCGTGATATTCACGGTGTAACTAACCGGTTACTACGGGTTATTCCTTATTATTGGGAATGGAAATACTTATTGCTTATGAAATTAACTTGAGAAGATTAGGGTCGCCACCGACTCTAACCATACAACTAATCGAAGGTTTGGTCGAGTCGGAAAATAAATTAATTTGATCACAGACCAAAAACTCACAAAAATGCATACGTTGTGAGGTCGCTCACAGCGGATACTATGTAATTAATAGTATTGCCTGTGCACTGTTCACGACAATCAAACATTTAAAATAAAATAGAAAATGCATGAACACTGCATAAGATCAGCTTCCAGCAACACACCTGAAAATATGACTTAATCTAAAGCATTTGTTATAAAATACAAGAGGAGACTAATCACTGGACCTGTGCATAAGGAAACGCATTGGATGTGCTAACGGGAAAGCTACGAGGTGAGTGGCTTAGGCGCAAAAACGTAATCTCGGAACACAAGAGAAAATTGTAGATAAAATCATTTATTCCTAAGATAAGGATGTGAGGCATATACACGATTCCTGATAACACGTGGTTTGTGGAGACGCAATTTCTAGGTATAGTGCCCAAATTGCGACAATATCACATCACACAATCATTTTAACATTATCTAAAACAAACATGCGATCGGACAGTTAGTGACGCCGGTAGCCCAACAACTATAGTGTTCTACCTCGTGGTTGGCTCCCCTCGGACGAAAGACACATAAAGCAAGGAAAATTCACGAGAAGGCAAGGCTCTAAATATTTAGAAACATGAAATCTTATGCAGGCACAGCTGAAGGCAAACAGACATTCATACAGAAGCGAGTGCTCACTTCTTATCGACACCTTTGTGTGGCGCTCTTCCGGCGGATCCAAGTCTGCTACAGAAATTTGCTAAAAGAAAAATCTGCCAAAGTTTTGCATTCCTTGCTGCGACAAGGCAAACCAATCTTCCAGATTTGAAAAGCGAGACCAAAGGCTAACAGCTCTCCCCTCGCCAAGTAACAACGCGCCACGCGGTCAGTCTAACTCACCCTTCTTCGACTGGAGCACAGCTGTGGACGCTTCCCGTACCGGCGGCAGACTGCCCCCTTCTTCCTCTCCAGCCTCCTCCACGCTCCGCGTGGACCGGAAAGCCCAAAGATGCCATTTCCGCCACCAACCTAACGCAGTGGATTTCTCACAAGTAGCGGAAACCTCTTTGCCGACTTGACCACTACGAGAGTTGGCTATTCTGTACCAGTGCTGCTGAATCTGTACGACTATCGCAGACTTTCTGCAGCAGACTACGCCACCGTCTAGCAACGTGACACACAACCACATTCATTCGATCACGCCACTATGAGAGTAAAGAGAAAAGAGAAACAAGGAAAAGAAAGAGAAATACTTGTGAAATTGGGCTACCGGACTAATGAAAGGTGGCTACAGGACCCTTTCAACGGTACACTCGTGAAATGATCGTATGGGAAAATCCCCACTTCATCGCTACCTCTTAGATTATTTTTTTTACAGTTTTAAAACATCTGAACAGTTTTAACAATGATGTGAGCCAGTGTGATTGTGCGGATGACATTGGTAAGACCGATGGGGAGTGAGTGGGTTTCTATCTCAGATTGCTTTTTAACTGCATTTGTATCTGCTGATTTCATATGGGCTCTGATAACCTCGCTGTTGTGCGCCCCTAATCCACAAACATTTACACACACACACACAAACACACTGTAAAGACACCCAGCTAGTGAAACAACAAAGCTATAGACAATATAACGAGGTAAACAACTTTTAGTCGAGTATCTCTCTCTCAAATGACCTGTTCATACCGGTAATAATTTTATTAATGTCAAGAACGCTGGCTCATAATCATAATCCGTTAGGTGCGAATTACAAAGCCCAAGTCTAATGACAAGAAAGAAAGCAGAGTCAAAGAGAGTCTGTATATATGGCTTTTCAGACAGAGTGGCTAGTGAGTACAGTAATGGTACGGTAATAAGCCAGAAAAGCTGACAACGCCACACACTGCAAATGCTGGTCCTCACCACTCAACTTATAGCTGTCCAAGAATGGGATGTCTCTGATTGCTAGGTTGAGGAGGGTGAAGTATGGTGGGGAATGGGAACTTGCTGTTGGCAAGAAGGCAGCTAGGAGGAGGAGGTATTCAGACAGTTATACTTTGCGTATGTGCAATCGATTTGACCAAATGTCACAGCTGAATGGAGAGGAGCCTCTTGTAGCTGTAGATGTAGGAACATGCAGCAGTTTTCAGCTGTTAGGAGGCCCAGGTCAGTTGCAAAGCCTAACAGAAAGCAAAAGGTTCTGCTGCTAGGTGATTCGCATGGTAGAGGTGTGGGCCAGCAGTTGCAGGAAGTGTTGGGGAGTGAGTACCAGGTTACCAGCATTGTGAAAGCTAGCTCAGGGTTCGCTCAGGTGACTAACAGTATAGGGGAGTTATGTAGGAATTTTACAAAGGTGGATCAGGTAGTGATAGTGGGTGGAGCAGGGAACAGTCTTGATAGGGACGGGGAACATGATGTAGGTGGTGATCTGGTAAAGATAGCTACTCAGCGTGGTGGCTCTAATGTGCATTTCGTGCAGCTGTTTCAGCGTCATGATCGGCCTCATCTTAATGCGGCTGTTAGGTGCGTTAACATGGGGCTGGAGAGTGCGCTGATGGCAGAGGAGCCAGTTGGGTCTATCAGTAGATCGGGTTTCACTAGACATGGCCTGCACCTCAATAGGTATGGGAAATGGAAGCTGGCAAAGCTTATTGGTGACAGTGCAGTGGGTGGTGGTGGGATCACTCATGGAAAAATTCCTGTAGTCGTTGGTGTTAGAGCTGCACCTTTTTTAGACTGAAGTCAGCTGATAGGTATACATGCTTGAAGGAAGTCCCTCTAACTAAGGGCTCACCTTCATAGTATAAGCTCCCTTCTCCTTGGAGATTATATGGGTTAATTAATGATTATTATGTTACAATCCTCTTGTTGTAGTTGACTGTGTATATCGAGACTTGGTTCATTGTTAAATGCAATGGCGTGGTACTAACTGATGGAGACGCATTAAGAACTGGTAAGTCCGCCCCCGGTAGCTGCGTGGTCAGCGCGACAGACTGTCAATCCTAAGGGCCAAGGTTCGATTCCCGGCTGGGTTGGAGATTTTCTCCGCTCAGGGACTGGGTGCTGCGTTGTCCTGCTCATCATCATTTCATCCCCATCGACGCGCAAGTCGCCGAAGTGGCGTCAAATCGAAAGACTTGCACCAGGCGAGCGGTCTACCCGACGGGAGGCCCTCGTCACACGCCATTATTATTATTATTATTAAGAACTGGTAAAATTTAATTTATTTCCTATACGACACTACACAAATTTGAACATGGCCGATAATGCAGCAACCGTAGACGAAATTTATAATATTACTTGAAAATACAGCTCTTCGGTTGCACAGGCAAAAAAATTTCAACTTTACCTAGGTTTCAACTGCTCTAAGGCAGCCTTCATCAGAAGTAAAAAAATTTTACATTACATAGAGCAAATAGTTATGAAATGGTTTAGAGCAACAGTGTTCACGTTAAAGATAAAAATATATTTGTACATTATAAAATTTTTCTAGGAATGCACAACTTGATTAAGACGCGCCGCTAAGGGTCGCATGTTAGCCCTTTATTTAGCCATATTTGTAACTTTACCTTTAGGAATGGTCAGTTTCCTGAACAATTAAAATACTCAGTAGTAAAGACGCTTTATAAAAATAGAGAAAGGGACACTGTAGACAATTTTAGACCTATTTCTGTGCCATCAGTGTTTGCTAAAGTTATTGAAAAGGTTGATAATTGATCATTGTATATCTCGCGATTTGCTATCAAATGTACAGTTCGGCTTTAGAAGTCGTTTAACAACCGAAAATGCTATATTCTCTTTTCTCTGTGAGGTTCTGGATGGGTTAAACAAAAGGTTTCTAACGCTAGGCATATTTGTTGATTTAACTAAGGTGTTTGACTGTGTTGATCACAAAATATTGCTCCAGAAGTTGGACCATTACGGAATACGGAGAGTAACTCACAATTGGTTCACCTCTTACTTTAGCAACAGACAGCAAAAGGTCATTATTCACTATATTGAGAATGGCTATGATGTGGGGTCTGGGACGGGCGGAGTAGCTGAGCGGGTCTAGGCGCTTCAGTCTGGAACCGCGCGACCGCTACCGTCGCAGGTTCGAATCCTGCCTCAGGCATGGATGTGTGTGATGTCCTTAGGTTAGCTAGGTTTAAGTATTTCTAAGTTCTAGGAGACTGATCACCTCAGATGTTAAGTCCCATAGTGCTCAGAGCCATTTGACCCATTCCAATTTTTGTGGGCTCTGAGTGGGGTACGGTCAAGAGGGGTGTGCCCCAGGGATCAGTGCTGGGGCCACTCCTGTTTCTTATTTATATAAATGATATGCCCTCTAGTATTACGGGTAACTCTAAAATATTTCTGTTTGCTGATGGCACTAGCTTGGTAGTAAAGGATATTGTGTGCAACATTGACTCGGTTTCAAATAGTGCAGTTCATGACCTAAGTTAATGGCTTGTAGAAAATAAACTAACGCTAAATCACAGTATGACTCAGTTTTTTTTATACTTTCTAACAAACAATTCAACAAACCTGACGTTTTAATTCCACAGAAGGGGCATATGATTAGTGAAACTCAACAGTTCCGATTTCTAGGTGTTCAAACAGATAATAAACTGTCGTGGAAAGCCCACGTTCAGGATCTTTTTCAAAGACTTAATGCTGCCATTTTTACTATTCGAACGGTATCCGAAGTGAGTGATCGTTCGACACGAAAATTAGTCTAGTTTGCTCATTTTTATTCGATTATGTCGTATCGTATTATATTTTGGGGTAACACTTCCCATTCTAAAAGGATATTTTTGGCTCAGAAACGGGCGGTTCGGGCAATAAGTGGTGTAAGTTCACGAACCTCTTGTCGACCCCTGTTCACGAGTTTGGGTATTTTGACATTGACCTCTCAGTATATAGCCTATATTCCTTACTGTCATTTCTTTCACTCAGTTAATACTCGGCAGTAATCAAACCTGCATTTGGATCGGACTTAATTAACTCTTGTGCAGAAAGGCGTGCAGTATACTGCTGCATCCACTTTCAATAAGCTACCACAAGAACTCAAAAATCTTAGCAGTAATCCACGTGCTTTAAAATCGAAACTGAAGAGTTTCCTCATGGGTCACTCCTTCTATTGTGTCGAGGAGTTCCTTGAAAAATTAAGCTGATTCTTGTTGTATTGTTGGTTGGTTGGTTGGTTTGGGGGATTAAAGGGACCAGACTGCTACGGTCATCGGTCCTGTTGTATTGTTGATTGCGTTTGCTTAAACTTATGGATTGGCTTTTTTCGGGTTCATAAACATTTTATTTTTATCTGTTATTACTATCATGTTGTAACTTCATGTGCTGACACATTCCATGACCTTGGAGATTTGCTCCTCAATTTGGTCCTACGGAACTTGAGGTCTAAATAAATAAAAAAATCAATGCGCTGGACGTACTCTGCAGATTCTCTGAATCAGCAGAGAGTCACACAAGTATACAGCGTATGAGGGGCGTTCAACAAGTAATTCAACACTTTATTTCGGCCAGTTTGGCTTGAAAAAATGCTGAATCCGTTGTGGGACTTCGTGGAATATAGTAGGATGAAATTCCGATAACTGGCGACTCTATACACAGCCTTCAGACTGGTGTCTGCACGTTAGTGTTTTCGAAGCACAGAGATGTCATTGGTTTTCTTTTGGTGGAAAACCAGAGCATCGCAGATATTCATAGGCGGTTGCGGAATGTCTACGGAGACCTGACGATGAACGAAATCACAGTAATTTACCGTCTAGTAAGGTCATCCGAAGACCAGTATCAGTTGCAAAGCGATTTACAAAAGATTGCTGTATGGTGTGGCAGGTGGCAGTTGACGCTAAATAACGAAAAGTGTGAGGTGATCCACATGAGTTCCAAAAGAAATCCGTTAGAATTCGATTACTCGATAAATAGCACAATTCTCAAGGCTGTCAATTCAATTAAGTACCTGGGTGTTAAAATTACGAACAACTTCAGTTGGAAAGACCACATAGATAATATTGTGGGGAAGGCGAGCCAAAGGTTGCGTTTCATTGGCAGGACACTTAGAAGATGCAACAAGTCCACTAAAGAGACAGCTTACACTATACTCGTTCGTCCGCTGTTAGAATATTGCTGCGCGGTGTGGGATCCTTACCAGGTGGGATTGACGGAGGACATCGAAAGGGTGCAAAAAAGGGCAGCTCATTTTGTATTATAACGTAATAGGGGAGAGAGTGTGGCAGATATGATACGTGAGTTGGGATGGAAGTCATTAAAGCAAAAACGTTTTTCGTCACGGCGAGATCTATTTACGAAATTTCAGTCACCAACTTTCTCTTCCGAATGCGAAAATATTTTGTTGAGCCCATCCTACAGAGGTAGGAATTATCATCAAAATAAAATAAGAGAAATCAGAGCTCGAACAGAAAGGTTTAGGTGTTCGTTTTTCCCGAGCGCTGTTCGGGAGTGGAATGGTAGAGAGATAGTATGATTGTGGTTCGAAGAACCCTCTGCCAAGCACTTAAATGTGAATTGCAGAGTAATCATGTAGATGCAGTCATTGGATGAGGCGTTTGCCATCTTTCAAAAAAGGTCCTGCAAACCTGTGCATCTCCTGCAGACTAGAGATGGGGGATCCGCTCCTGAACTAATTCATAGAGTTGAATCTTTCAAAGGAGTGAACAATCAGTGATTCAGAAAAAAAGAACGGTAGCTCCAAACGTTTCCCACAGCAGAGAGAGAGAGAGAGAGAGAGTCGGAGAAGACCAGTGGGGCCTCTGCTGGTCAGAGCACACTGCACGCCACAGAACACAGCCAGCGCCGGCCTCTACCCTGCTTCAGCCTTGGCTGCTTGCATTGTGCAGTGCCCCATTGGATTTTGTGTTTCACACATGCTGTGCCGTCTCTGTGCTTCCTCTGCCGCGTGCAGTGTCTGGCGCACCTTAACTTAGTATCGCACTCCGTCAGCGATCGTTTCAGTCGCACGTCCTGCCCTCTGGGCAGTTGATGCGAGCAACAGGACAGAGCCTCCTAGCGGAGAACATAAGAACTACTTGAAACAACCTGCTCGCAAGAGAACGGACGATTTGTATCCGAGCGGGTGAGTGGTGGCCGTTCACCGCTCCCCCCACCCTCGGAACTCGCCCGCTCAACGCTCGCCCCACCGTTCTCGACTCTAGCCAGAGCGTTGAGCAAAGCAACACAGGTGTCACTCTGGTCTCTGCGGTCTTAGCTCGTGCAGTAATACAGCTCGCGGCTCGACCTGCTTGACTCAGTGCCTCTGCATCGGAATTCGTCCCTACTGGATATTGTTCTTCGTAGTAATACCGTTATGTATTTTACATAATTATGTTATGCATACATCATTTGTTTTTATTTTATTTTTATTTGTTTAAACTGATCAGATTAGGTTCCTGATGGCTCCTCTTACTATAGGATTTTTTATTATGGTCACTAGAATTTACACTTTAATTACGAGCGAACCGATAAACGTATAGCAAAAGTGATACACCAATTTTTCCTTGTTTTATTCTGCGGAAGGCTATATGCAGCACTTTGGTCTTACAGTCAAATTTATGTATTTTTTTCTTATTGTAATACGGATTTTGCGATTTTAGGCGTCTTTGGAGGGAAATGTTCACTTTAAAAATATATGGCTTGCGATGTATTTGTACGAGTTAATGAAATTTTAATACATTATAGCCAAATATATTGTTAAAGTAAATCTCAAGTTACAACATTTTCCGATCACCCAAAAAACCACGATAGTGCAAAATAAATCAATAATCAAAAACTTTGTCATATCGTGGAAATTTCAATAAACAATACAAAATTCTTACTCATTATCTGTGTTACGTCAAAATAGGATCAAATAAGATCAAAATACAGGTATAGTACTGGAATAAACCAAGTTTAAAGGGCAATGTGCCTTCTATTTATTTTCTGTTGTGAATGAGTGGTGAGTCATGAAAAAGAGCTAGTTCATTTCAGGGAGTGAACAGTTCTGATCCGATCTCTGAAAAGAACAGTTTTGCCCATCTCTACTGCAGACAGGCCAGTCCCATACAGTTGCGACTCCTGCAGTGTTGGAACGTGCGGACGCTGTCATTCGAGGTGATCGAAGGATCACGGTCAAATGCCTTGCTGCACAACTGACGTCTCCGTTGGGGTTCATCAGTTGG
Source organism: Schistocerca serialis cubense (assembly GCF_023864345.2). Taxonomy (NCBI): domain Eukaryota; kingdom Metazoa; phylum Arthropoda; class Insecta; order Orthoptera; family Acrididae; genus Schistocerca; species Schistocerca serialis. The sequence continues at coordinate 26,993,558 of NC_064642.1, forward strand.
GATTGTAGTGAACCAGCTATACAGAGCTAGCAAAATTAAGACCCAACCTGCTATGTTACCTAGTTCAGTTATGCAGTGAGTATGACGCTACCCTACCACTAAATTTTCTTCAAACTACCATAAAAACACTGAGTCAACCCTGCTCGTTGCAAATCTGATGTGGTGTGGAAAAAACACTCTCTAGTGTCTACTAATAAAAGTTTAGCCGTTTTGCCTGACATTTATCTCTGCATACACAGTTAAGTACGGTATAATTGCATTGTACAGGATGGCGGGTATGGGCAGGCGGTGGGCGTTATGGAATAATAGAGTAATTTTTAGAGAAAGGCCATTTATTGGCTAAGGCATGTTGAAAAGGGGCTACATATGCCTAGGGAGGTGAGGGTGAGCCAGAGCTTACAATTTGGCGAACATTGTTCGCGAAGCTACCGAAAGTTGTTGTCTGCCATAACTAAGTCCACAGTGCCGCAGCACCGGGAGAAGCGGGGAGATGATCAATGCTACAGGGCGCGCATCCGCCTCGCGGGTGAGCAAGAATACAAGAGCGCGGGCCCGGCGACGGGCGGCCGGGTATGTTCGACGCACCACGCGGCTTCCTCCACCCTGATTGGTCAGGACCGAGCAAACCGTGCGGGCGGCATGGAACTTTCCAGAGCGTTGCCTGCTAAGCGACGCCTGGGGCGGCGTTACCTCGTCAGCACACGAGAGAGGCGTGTGAACAAGGTGCCCTTCCTCGGTGCTGACTTCCTGTTACCAGACCGTGGGTCGAAAGAATTTACAGGCAGCTAACACTGCCGGCCGTGGCTTGGCCGCAATGGAAAAATGAAGTTACTGGTTGGAGGCTCATATAATAAAGTAAAATCTCCTATTGTCTGGCTCATCCTTTACATTCCTCCCCCTTCCGTGGGAGCGGAGAACGTACGTGAATTCGCTGAATGTAATTATTATTTGAATGTAAACAAATGTAGCTTGTAAAACAAAGTAACTTTACTTGATTAAGAATGGCCCTCACGGAAGACGGCAGGGGTCTTAATCTATGGGAGGGTATGGAGACTCTAAAGACCTCTTAAGGGTCGCAAGGGGACTTACACATTTCAACAATATTGTGTGTATACAATAATCATCATAAAACATCAAAACATCATAAAACATCAAAACATCATAAAACATCAAAACAAAATTAGAACAAAACCTAGCAGTGTGAATTAGATAAACATGTCAAGTGTTCTTGTTGTTAAGTTGAGGTAAAAATGTCTTTTTTTTTTGCTTTTGTTAGAATAAGTTGAAAATTTAAACACATCACCACTGATGAGTCCCGGCGGGGGCGCCTGGCGCGAGGCGGCGTGGTGTGTTGTCCTCAGCGGGCAGCGCGCAGGCTGTCGGCGGGAAGGGGGCGTGGCCGTGGCCAGGTCCGTGCACTGGAACTCAGCGCAGGGGGAGTATGAGGGGAGATTCACACGTTTCAAAACACAGTTGAAAAGGGAGTTATTACTAAGGAAACACTTCACTACACTACGCTAGTTTTTCCACATTAACTGATATCTCAGTTTCACTCTTAAAACTAAGGGAGGGCACATGCCTGATAGGTTCTTGTTTTCTCTTTATTGTTGAGTTTAGTTTGTGGCTGTTTACCATTAATTTAAGTGCCAACAGGCGAACATAAGAAATTTGTCCTTTTTCATGTCTTAGCAAATCATCAATTGACGTTAGGATGTGATTATTGGATTTTTTAGGTAAATTTTGAACGTTAGCTGACAAGGGAATCAACAAGGGAATGAACAAAAAAGGAACAACAAATACTCACCGGAACTATTGGTTGGGCGGAGGAAGCCGCGTGGTGCGTCGAACATACCCGGCCGCCCGTCGCCGGGCCCGCTCTCTTGTATTCTTGCTCACCCGCGAGGCGGATGCGCGCCCTGTAGCACTGAACATCTCCCCGCTTCTCCCGGTGCTGCGGCACTGTGGACTTAGTTATGGCAGACAACAACTTTCGGTAGCTTCGCGAACAATGTTCGCCAAATTGTAAGCTCTGGCTCACCCTCACCTCCCTAGGCATATGTAGCCCCTTTTCAACATGCCTTAGCCAATAAATGGCCTTTCTCTAAAAATTACTCTATTATTCCATAACGCCCACCGCCTGCCCATACCTGCCATCCTGTACAGCATGCATATATAGTTATGATGATGTGGCAATAGGACATTTACTTCTAAGTGAACACACAGTGCTCAATCTGACGCCTGTTATTATGTTTACTCGCATCTGCGTATACTGCACCAATCAGGTCTAAGCAGCTCTGCTGTCATTGGCTGTTGCATTCAGCTTAATGGCTGACGCCACAATTCTAACAAAGACAATGCCAAAATAATTGCACATTAAAATCACCCAAAATTATGAATGAAAGAAATAGGCATAGGATTGGAAACAACTACAATAGCGGAGATCAACAATGTCTACATCAATAACAAAATTTTGCTAACATGACATTTATTTTGAAGAAGAAGCAAATTATTTGGGCAAGTTATTTGGACAAGTTCCAAATATAAAGTTCACAATTTTAATAGTTGTTTTAGTCTTCGATGAGAGAGAAGCCAGCTATTCTTATCTGTTACGATGCAGGCGGTGAGGTGCAATGTCGTCGGCAGTTTATCGTTGCAGACGGCGAGTTGAAATCAGCTCCGTCGTGTGTAGACGCTGCAGATGAATTATCTCTTGTGGAATTTTACTTTCCACTCGGCGACGATTTCATCAGTGGCATATTACAGGCCACTGGATAGTTGGATGTTGTTAAAGTTGCTGCCAACATTCAGCTTTGCGTGAGCGATTTATTACGTCTCTCGTGCACAACGCTCAAGTTACACAGTTCAGTAGAGGCTTTAAAAGTTACTTCGAGCGCGGAATTACAATCTGTTCGTTTACCGCGCGAATAACGCGACCGCGAACTCGTCACTGTTGGAGGTAACATGCACACTCATAATAAAGTTGCTATACGACTGGTGGGTAGATCACGTAACTAATGAGGAGGTATTGAATAGGATTGGGGAGAAGAGAAGTTTGTGGCACAACTTGACTAGAAGAAGGGATCGGTTGGTAGGACATGTTTTGAGGCATCAAGGGATCACAAATTTAGCATTGGAGGGCAGCGTGGAGGGTAAAAATCGTAGAGGGAGACCAAGAGATCAATACACTAAGCAGATTCAGAAGGATGTAGGTTGCAGTAGGTACTGGGAGATGAAGAAGCTTGCACAGGATAGAGTAGCATGGAGAGCTGCATCAAACCAGTCTCAGGACTGAAGACCACAACAACAACAACAACATACGAATGTGGCGCAATTAACGGTTAATGCACACGGTAGTCAGCGACGGCGCGAATATGCATTGAAATTATAAAGTACTTAAAATGCCCACAGCACAGTCACAGTTCTTTCCAGAACACTATAACTACAATGTCGTCTAGAATGAGAATTTCACTCTGCAGCGGAGTGTGCGCTGATATGAAACTTCCTGGCAGATTAAAACTGTGTGCCCGACCGAGACTCGAACTCGGGACCTTTGCCTTTCGCGGGCAAGTGCTCTACCATCTGAGCTACCGAAGCACGACTCACGCCCGGTACTCACAGCTTTACTTCTGCCAGTACCTCGTCTCCTACCTTCCAAACTTTACAGAAGCAGAGTTCGTTTGGCGGTTTTACACAGTCGTACTTCTCTGTTCACTTTAAACGCTTTTAAATTCCATTACAGGAAGGAGCAAAAATGCATCTCATCGCTAATCGGTTTTCGTTCCAAGCGACTGTTTCACGACATGACATAGTCAGCAACTTTTAACCTCCTTCCGCCTTCTCGGTACAAACACGAGTGCAACACACGCTCTAATCACACTGTTCGCCCCTCACGATCGATATTCTGGTCGTTCTCACTCTGCTTGTGCAGTATCTCAGTATACTTTTGGCTTTACGAAGTCGTTCGAATCAAAATTAATGCAGTAAATGGTAAACGAAGAATCAAAATAATTTACGTGCCGTATTCGATATACAAGAAAGTCTAATTACCAATGTCCAAAACCGGAAATAATGTCAGAATTTGAAGCCATTGCAACAGGTGCTCAATTTGTAACGTATTTCGTCAACCTACATCTGTAATACTGTAACAAGACGTGCAGGAGACATGTAAACATCTGACATCACATAGATCGACAAATCGATAGTCAAATCGAAATCAGCTGTATTTCGACCGCCATCTTGTCCAGTGCCTACTGCACCACTAAACTGTTTGTGGTCGTGTTTCCAAGTTACTGCTATGTCAGTGACAATTTGTGAACAGTGACCAAGGGAGCCACGGAAATGGAAACACCTGAGTGCATCACAACGAGACTGCCACGCCAGAAGAACGAAGTGACTGACTGTTACAAAACGTTTTCGTGCAAACATCAGTCCAGCTTCCAAAGTGACATCGTGTCTTACTAACTTTTCTCTTCTCCCACAGGATAACCAGAGCATTTACGAAAAGACAGTGTAACATCAATATGACCTTATTGTAAAGTTGTTTTTGTAATTCCATTTTGTAAAGTTGTTTTTGTAATGCCATTTAGTCTGAAGATGAGGTATTCCCTCGAAAAGTGTCGCTAAATAAATAAGTAATACAATACTTGACAAAGTTTGTGACTGGTAGCAGTATTTTTTTTTTAATCCTTTATATAGTTGTATATTTTTATTTTCAACAAACATTTACTCATTACATTACAGACCAAAATAAACACTATAGTATATCACCAGAAATTCATGTACAACTACGAAACACGCAAGAAAGAAAACAGAAAAAAAACCTTACATAGGAGGCAACTAGCGATGTCTTCACAGGGCACTCTAAAGGAAGCATCGAAGGACCAACTATGCTGAATTGCTTGTGCATTACGGGGCTGAAGGTGACAATTTTTTGTCGAACATCATTACAGGCCATGAAACATAGATTCATCACCTCGAATCGGAAACAAAACGGAAATCTATGGAGTGTCACCACACTACCTCACCTCCGAAGAAAATGTTCAAAGCCGCACTCTCAGCCACTAAAGACATGGCGACGGTCGTCTGCGACACTGAAGGGGCTGTTCTTTTTGATGTCCTCCCTCATGGTGCAGCGATCAACTCCGAATTGAACTATGCTACCCTCAAGAAACTGAAGAAACGACTTCAGCGTGTACGTCGCTACAAAAATGCAAACGAACTTCTCCTTCTCCGTGACAACGCCAGATCTGACCAAGTCTGCGAATCCGAGGGGAGCTCATAAAACTTCATTCGACTTCTTCATCATCCACCCTACAGCCCATATCTCGCGCCTTCCGACGTCCTTCTGTTTGGCCCAGTGAAGGGTGCACTGCACAGTACATGTATGATGGGGAGGTTGTTGATGTAGCAAGATGTTGGCTCTGACGTCAACCAGTAGAGTGGAACAATGCGACAATGCAGGCCCTCCCAGCAAACTGGCGTAAGGCTGTCGCACTGAACAGGGATAATGTTGAAAAATAGGGTTTTGTAGCCCAAACCTGCTTTCAGAAAAAATGTGTTGCATTGCTTACAGAAAGGCTCTCGTATAATACACGGTATGGAACATTAAGGTCTGCCCTTCGTACTGACTACGTATTGTCTGACTGCAGTGCTAATGACTTGTGCTGTATTTCAACTCTTCCCAAGCTGCTCAAACCGTTTACAGCACAGCTCGACAAAACTCGGGCACAGCTGGAAGTTTCAATCATCCCGCGACCTAGAGACATCTTTTGGTACAAATTTCATCAAGTGTCTTACTGTCTGATTTTAATAAATACGTTTGTATGACTTTAATAAGAAGCTTTAACTCGTGACATATACATTTTGGTGCACAACTTTCTGACAATGAATAAAAAATGGACGTTAAACAGCGAAAAAAATAGAATTTAAGATACCATTAGTGTTTAAGAAAACTATATTGTCGACCATACTTCCAGAATGTTAGTTCAGTAGTTTTTCAGTATGAGCCCTGTCTTCAGAAATAATCTTTCTATCTATACAGAAATAGTCAATCAGTCTCTTTCCTTATTTAGAAATGTTTTAATTACAGTACGCAAAGAGGCATTCAAACAATCATTTTTCCCGCGCTCCGTTTGTGAATGAAACGGGAAAAAACCCTAATAACTAGTACTGTGGGACGTACCCTCTGCCATGCACATCCCAGTGGTGTGCGCAGTATAGATGTAGATAATGATGCTTTTGTTTCACCAGCAACTCTGAAACCTATTTATGCAAGGTAAAATTAGTTATCAGCTACACAATTGAAATGCTTGTATGTTTTGTCGCTTACCAGTTTCAACAGATTAAGCTGTCGTCCTCCGAAGTCGACAAAAGTTAGAGACGTATGTATCATTAGTGCATGGTCATAAATGTATGCAAAGTACAAGAAGCATATTGCAAAAGAATTACTCAATACGGGATTGTGGCATGGATAAGCAGATATCAAGCTAGGATCAGACAATTAAAAAGGTAAACTCATAAAATATTAATATGCTAATTTACAATAATCTGGTGTGCTAGACTCAAGAGTCGGAAAAATACGTGATATGCAAAAGAAACCTCCTGAATTCCGAATGAAATTAATGAAAAAGTACAAGAAATAGATATTCGCGGAATACAGTGTCATGTAAAACAGCTCAAAAATTTTATACGAAAAATTGATACCCTTTTTCTTGGGTTTCTTTCGGAACCCTTAAAATTTCTAGAATACTATATCTCAAATCGTGCGTGCAAAAGCACATCTGGAAATTACGGTGGTTATGTGGTTCAGCCATAACATCCTATCCATTGCTGTGAAAATGTTTGCTCCATGAAGTCATGAACATATCATTTCCAGTGCGATCGTCAGGCCAAGGAAATTAGTTTGCTGTCCTAAAATGAATGAATTCTGGAAACTGTTTTAATCAGCCAAGTAGATCCCTTGATATGAATAACCCGAGTTTTACCCGCGTTCTGAATGGGACTTTAGTTCTAATGAAAAGAAAACCACCACAAAGTTTCGGACTTTTTCTGCTTTCTTTCAAATTACTCCGAAACTAAGCATTTAATCGAAAACGTCAATATTGCCAAAAATGTAGACTACTAAATTCTGCATCGCCTGAATACAACAACTTTGTTCTCTGATTACATTTTCCTATAGCAAAACTACGTCAGAAAACGGTAATCTTTCTCACTTTTCGTAAAACGTTCGTTTCGTCACTGTAAAACGTGCAGCATCTGAGAACTTGTGAATTTGACGCAAAATTTAATACAAGAAAAGTTGTAGAGTATCAAAATGTCTTTTCCAAAAGTCAAAGAAAGTGACAAAAACTTTGGTGGTAAGTAAATATCGCATTATTCAATTATATGTAAATCACATGGTTAATGATCAACTTTCTGCTTTCATTTCAATGAATTTTCGAGTATTATCGAGATAATATTTTTGAAAACTATGAAATTAGCAGCATGATGTTACACAAAGGTCATACAATTGTATACAAAGTTATTAGTCGATAAGTACGATAGTTTTATTATTGTTTTATTAGAAATGAAGCAACTTAATTCTGTTAACAATAAATTCAGTTACATATGATTATATAAAACAGTGTTAAAGTAATACAGTAAAGCAAAGAATTTTGAAGACTGCCAGCCCCAGGATCTAGAGGGTTGATTTTTTCAAGCCTGCGCCTGTCAAGGAATTCTGTCAAGCGGCTGCTTCTGCAGGAGACAAAGAGATGACGCTGAATGATACCTATTATAAACATTTTTTAAAGATATGATAGCGAAGCACATTACTGTACTGGGCTGATATGAACTTCTGTTCAGTCTCATCAATCTCAACAGCAATAGCATTGGAATTGCTGACTATCTCTGGAATCGCTGAATATCTCTACTTTCTGTACGTTGTTTTTCGACTCTACTGCCTTAAGGAGTTTCAGTTTTTCTTTGCCGAAAAACAATTAAGTCCTATCGCAGCCACTGAGGCATGTAGGGACAGAATGTTGTCTTTCGACATTTGAGACAACTTGAAATTCAGAGGGCTGTGGACTACGTCACCTTGTCCGCCTTTGCCTGGCTTCAGTAGAAACACGCCGGGGAACAATGGGGCTGAAGCAGTCAGAATCACAAGAACATCGGTCATTGTTTCATTAAACGTGACAGATGGTGCGTTCATTCGGTGGTTCTGCACAGCCGCTCGACTGATTTCGCGTTCCTGTCACTTGTCACGTCAGGATATCTGTGATACACAATCGTGACTTTTCTGCCGTACCAACACTGGATGTAATCTACGTACGTTGTAATTATGGAAGAAAATAGTTATTTTGTCTCCCATACAACGAACCCTGCCTTTTCGAAATCAACGGGGTCATTAAAGGCATCAGAAAACTTGTAAAAATACGGATTTTTGTGATTTCCGCATATCTATGCAGTCAAATATAGATACAGTGTATCGGGCCACCTCGTACTCAAAATGGTGCCGAAGGTCTTCATTGGCCTTTTGTGGAATACGATGCTGCGAAATATCGTTCCATCGTACATAGGAATGACCTTATCGTGCACTGTGATTTTATATGTCATACACGTTATAGGTAAGACTCGACCTCTTCATTCTGTCAAAGCTGCTACTAGGGGTCTGATGACCTCATATGTTAAGTCCCATAGTGCTCAGATCCAAAGCTGCTACTAATAATCTCTGAAATGTTTAAATTGTCAAGTTCATCTGCCTTGTGGCAACAGATGTTTTCATCACCAACTATCCCAGTGCTAATGACCATTACATGCTTATGAACAGGAAAACGCTCATGTGACAAAAACCGGTCATACAACTTTATGGTATCTGCTTCATTTCTTTGTACTCTTGCATTTCTAGCACCCACATATTGCTCAATAGTTGCCAATGAAAAAATACACAAGTGCTCAAATTTCTCAATGATGTCAACTGCTGTAGGCATGGAAGCAATCCATCTGGCCAGAGATTTACCTGGACGAAGCAATATTAACATAACAGTCGACTCTCCGAACCAAGGTGATGCAAAACTTTTTTTGGTGTGTGTTAAACCAAATGAAAATATATAAGGATTCAAGAACAAATTGATCAAATTCCAAAAGTTACAATCTCCTTAAGACACATTCTTCACAGTGAAGATGCCGTCAGCATTCTCATCTAGTTACCAAACTAAAGGTCGTAAATTATCTGGTTCAGATAGACGTCAAGCTCATGGAACACTGCAATAAATATTTTTTTTTTAAAAAAAAGGAATAGAAGCTGTACATATTTCAGGTTTTTTCTGAGTATTCCCACAAAGTTCCAGGGCAAAAAAGAGACTTAATTGAACAAAAAGTAAGCTTAAAATAAAATGTTAAATTCTCATTACATTTATTTCCCTCGTATGATAAGTAAATAATAGGTTTATAGATTGTATTATTAAAGTTAATGCTGCAATGTGGTATTAATAATTAAGTTGAAATTAAAAAATATATCGTTAAAAAGCTACTTCTGAACAATATTTTTTAAGGTAAAAAGTAAATACAATTTTATGGTAGTCTACTATTTTTTAAATGGAGAGGCACTGTTTTCCCCTTTTACCACTGAGCTGAAATCGTCCACAACTATTTTTTGGGCAAAGAAATCAAGCATAGTGGGATACCACAAAGAAAAGACCAAACTTGAAAAATAAGAGCCTTCCTGAGTATCATGTTTTATTTGTGGAAGGAATGCGAAAATCGACAAGATTTATGTAAATGTTGTTAAACTACAATAACACAGTGCATCACTAAAATTTGGCGCAGAACGAAAATATGTGGCTGTTAACTAGTTCAGTCCCATAATGACAAAGGTGAAAACCACTGTTCGCTATCACCTAAACTTTCTTCAGCCAACGCAATTTTATCTGTGCTCGGCTGCATTATTTATATCTGTTATTTTAGGAATATTATTGCCTAGTGGATGGAACAGAGAGGGGAGGTAAATGGAAGTTGCATTTACATCAGGCAGATCACACAGTATCGATTGTCTGTGCGTGTTCGCGTGTTTCTTAGGCTCATCGACGTCTAGGATGTGTGCTAAGTCACCAAACGTTATGTGTGTGGCAAGTTTAGGACTAAGTCTGAAAGACATCCCATTTCACCAAGTAGAAGAGAAAGTGTGGCGACTACCGGCTTGTTATCACAGCATAGGAGAGGTGGCGTGCCCGCAAACTACGAGCAGCACTATCGCTTGAGACCCGACTTGTGAGTTTACCGTATCGGGGGGTTGGCATTTTTTGTGCTTATTTTCCAAGTTTGTTTAAAGTGTTGTGAATGAACGTTGCAGAGTTGAAGGCTGCGGCGATAAAGTAGTGTTAAGAGTTGTAGTTACTCGTTTTTAAAGAAAAAAAAGAACCAAAAATGCCTACGTGCTTTGTTCCAGTGTGCAGATCTGGCAACAGAGAAAGGAAGAGTAAAAATTTTTCAGACCTCCTAAAAACGAGGTAGAGTTTTCCAACCGGGTGAGAGCAATACTTCGGAGAGACAGAGATCTGACTCTCAATTGTTTTATGTGTGATTCACATGGCGGTGAGGAACTTATCATAAAAGCATATGGTAAACAAGTTAAAATTCCAAGACAAACTTGTCTCTAAAACCGTTCCTCATTTATTTCCCAATTTACCGAAATCTCTAACGAAAATACTGCACAACAGAAAGTCGCCAGTAAAACGCCCACAAGAAAGAAGCCGTGCCAAAGGAAATGTTGAACGAGAAATTAAGATTTCTCTCCGTGTTCCTTCTATCAAGGAAATTTTGCGGAACAGAATGGTACCGGACGCAGCAGTAATTTAATTGAAAAGAACAATAAAGTGTAAGAAACTGAAAGTTGTGTGATTACGTAATAAATTAAGCACAGCGAATGGCGAAATGAATCTTCTGCGAAAGCAGCTCTCAGACGAAAACGGTTCAGTCGCATCGGCTAGATCATTCTAAATTACATAAGAAACAGAAAATCGTGGTAGACACTATGATAATTGGAAAACGATAGGGGAATGCGCTGTGATAACGAGTTTCTTCTGGATAGCGTGCTCTTAAACATTAAGTCGCCCAAAGGACATACACATTGTTTGAAGCGTAGAATGTTGCCACTTGCTTCCGAAACAAATCTACGGAATTGGCGCCCCCTCTCGTCCCTCCTCGAGCGTTTGAGTTAGGACGTCAAAAATTTTAAAAAACATGTTCGTTTTGTAGCACACATCTTTCTGAAGAGTATAATACATAAAATACATATGTTCGAGGAAATGTAAGACATGTTACTTGGTCTTAAGTGTGCCAAAGTGCAGTGCCACGCCTCGTCTTCTAACACACGTCACTGTATTTCGCTCTGCGAAATTCACACACGTATATTTCGTAATGGAAGCCATCAAACCTGCACTCAGGACAGCGTAAATTAAAATGTTCTGTGGTGTCTCTCTTGCTCCCAGACGGCCGGTCTGACGTCCTACCTCTCTTTTAAAAAACTCACAGTTAATACTGGATAGTATTATTTGTAACAAAGAGAATAAGAACTCTTTAGAAAATTTGCACTCTGTATTAATATTGCCCATTAGCTAATAACTTCCTCTTTTGGGTAACATAAAATTAATTATAGGAAACATAAAACCAGTAAAGACAAGAGACAAGAAAGACAGTGCACATTTCTTCAATCCTTAGGTCCCAGCATTTTTTTCTCTCTAATCGCGCTACAGCTTTATACGGCGTGCTTTCCTTTCTGCGAAAGAATCTACACTCCTGGAAATTGAAATAAGAACACCGTGAATTCATTGTCCCAGGAAGGGGAAACTTTATTGACACATTCCTGGGGTCAGATACATCACATGATCACACTGACAGAACCACAGGCACATAGACACAGGCAACAGAGCATGCACAATGTCGGCACTAGTACAGTGTATATCCACCTTTCGCAGCAATGCAGGCTGCTATTCTCCCATGGAGACGATCGTAGAGATGCTGGATGTAGTCCTGTGGAACGGCTTGCCATGCCATTTCCACCTGGCAACTCAGTTGGACCAGCGTTCGTGCTGGACGTGCAGACCGCGTGAGACGACGCTTCATCCAGTCCCAAACATGCTCAATGGGGGACAGATCCGGAGATCTTGCTGGCCAGGGTAGTTGACTTACACCTTCTAGAGCACGTTGGGTGGCACGGGATACATGCGGACGTGCATTGTCCTGTTGGAACAGCAAGTTCCCTTGCCGGTCTAGGAATGGTAGAACGATGGGTTCGATGACGGTTTGGATGTACCGTGCACTATTCAGTGTCCCTCGACGATCACCAGCGGTGTACGGCCAGTGTAGGAGATCGCTCCCCACACCATGATGCCGGGTGTTGGCCCTGTGTGCCTCGGTCGTATGCAATCCTGATTGTGGTGCTCACCTGCACGGCGCCAAACACGCATACGACCATCATTGGCACCAAGGCAGAAGCGACTCTCATCGCTGAAGACGACACGTCTCCATTCGTCCCTCCATTCACGCCTGTCGCGACACCACTGGAGGCGGGCTGCACGATGTTGGGGCGTGAGCGGAAGACGGCCTAACGGTGTGCGGGACCGTAGCCCAGCTTCATGGAGACGGTTGCGAATGGTCCTCGCCGATACCCCAGGAGCAACAGTGTCCCTAATTTGCTGGGAAGTGGCGGTGCGGTCCCCTACGGCACTGCGTAGGATCCTACGGTCTTGGCGTGCATCCGTGCGTCGCTGCGGTCCAGTCCCAGGTCGACGGGCACGTGCACCTTCCGCTGACCACTGGCGACAACATCGATGTACTGTGGAGACCTCACGCCCCACGTGTTGAGCAATTCGGCGGTACGTCCACCCGGCCTCCCGCATGCCCACTATACGCCCTCGCTCAAAGTCCGTCAACTGCACATACGGTTCACGTCCACGCTGTCGCGGCATGGTACCAGTGTTAAAGACTGTGATGGAGCTCCGTATGCCACGGCAAACTGGCTGACACTGACGGCGGCGGTGCACAAATGCTGCGCAGCTAGCGCCATTCGACGGCCAACACCGCGGTTCCTGGTGTGTCCGCTGTGCCGTGCGTGTGATCATTGCTTGTACAGCCCTCTCGCAGTGTCCGGAGCAAGTATGGTGGGTCTGACACACCGGTGTCAATGTGTTCTTTTTTCCATTTCCTGGAGTGTATTACCTCATTAAAGTTCGTCAAACGTTTTGCCACATGAAAAATCAAAATGTCGTTGTCTAAACTGAAAAAGCTGTTAATACGAATAGTACCCAAGACTGGAGTGGTTTCTCGATTTGATTACGTCTATTTTGTCACTGTCTGCTAGTGAAACGAAATAGGCCTTTCTAATATTGCAGCAGTTGGAACACACTGTAGGGAAGCAGCCTACTCACGCTGTAGTAAATTCACATCAGTTTCCATTGTGTGCCAGCCAGTCTGCTGTAACTAGCTCTGACGTCATAAATGTTGCGCAATACCTTAAAAATCAAGCAAATGAACTAAAACTTTTCTAGCATGTCAGGAATATTACTAAATTAATGTGTGTTAAATATCAGTTCGATAACTTCAGCCATTTCCGAGATTTGGACGTTTTTCTGGAAAAATCATTGGCGCAACAGAAAAGAGCTAGAGACTTCAAAATTTATATTTAGATTCATCTTTCATAATGATTTAATAAAAACAGTACTTTGGATTTCACATATTAAGATTTTAGTGGAAATTCATGATTTTCTGGTTTTCGTCTCAAAACTGAAGGAAGCAAGATAGATTAAGTAGGCTAGTAAATAAGGCTAGGTTGTTTAGATTTAAATAGGTTGGAGGTCCGCTATGATTATGAAGATGTGTAAAGTTTCTTTTTAATACCTATAAAATTATAGCGATAGCGGATCTCAACAGGGCCAGTTCAGAGCTCATCTAGTGCGTGCAGGGCAATTAAATTAATTCTCTCGCCTAAAGTATTTAACTTAGCCACGTCAAAATTTTATTATCAATACTTACCTGCGTGCTGAATGCACGTTTAAATTAAGAGATTCTTCGGCCATCAGCCAAAGAAGCTATAAATTATTATGTAACTTGAAGTGGTGCGTTACTAGCCCACCGGCTAGTCGAGAGAGCCGGAAAGATCAGGCGTTCCCTTCGCCGTCCGCACCGCGGCTTTATATATAAGAACACTGCGCGAGGAAGCAAGGCCCCAGTTCTCTCCAGACGCTGAATGACACGCCATCTGTGTCGGTAGTCGCGTCGCATCAGTGCATCTGCTACAAACAGCCTCGGGTGCCGTATTAAGTTACTAGAGATACGCGGAACCATGAGAACATTTCATGTGAAGTGTTAATTCTGGAATGATTTTCATTAACTAGCTTCAGTTTGCGTATTGTCGTATTTTCACGTGCCGTCGCGGGACAGTCATTCTACCAAATATTTAGCGTGGCGTTTGATGAAATATTTTCATCAAATTTTGGCGAGCATTCTTTTTAACATTTGATTCGGACATTTATAGTTGCATCAGCGTATTAGACTCTGAACTGTTCTGTTAGTTAGGTGGTAGGGATACTTGTGGTTTTTATCAGTGAATTTCAGAATATACTCAACTATTTTGGAAAACCGTTTTGATTAGAAATCCCGGACAATCTCCTAATTCCTCAGAGCTATAAGCTGCAGCTATAATAACATTCTCGGGTAAAGTGGGCACTAGGATATCTATTTACTGGCTCCAAGTTTTATTAAATCACTTTCTGGGGGCCACGGAGTAAATAGAGAGCCAGTGTTGAGAACGGCAAAAGACAGCATTAACAACATTCTAAAAGCTAGAAACTGATTCAACACGCTAGCATATATCCAGCAATCAGATTTTTTATTATTGTTACAAACTTATACATCCGCCGCCCCACATATGGTGCATCGGCCGGGAAATCAACTAAGTGAAAGTGATTTTTAACTATTCGGATTCGCGAGTGAAATGCGAAGCGCAACTGAGAATAGAACAGTGAATGTGTTACGTGTGCATGTGGACGACGCAATTGGATTAACAACGCATCTGGATTGACGGAGCTGGCACTGAGTCTAGCGGTGCTGCCGGCATCGCGAGAAGCCAGTCTCGCCGTACCGCAGTCGTCCACTGAAGCAGCCGGCGCAGAGCCTGCAATTGCGGGCCACGCAAACACACAACAGCCGTCGGAGAGCCGTCTGCAGTTCAACGGGCCACGTCGCATCAGGAATCCTGGTACGCCGCGCCGGCAACGACATACGTCGTGCAGAAGGAACTAAGTTAAGTGAAAAGCTGTTAAAAATTTTACTAACCTGCACTAAAAGACTGTCGGCGATGGAACCGTCTAAAGAAACTGAGGTTAAACTTAAATCAGAACCTATGTCTGTTGAGGGAACTGTAAATCCAGACAACGGTTCGAGTGTAAATATGCATGAAAGTAGTAATGTTAAGGTGAAATATGAAGTATTGTCTCCTGACAGTAGTGTGGGAAGGGGCAATGATTCAATAATAGAGACTCCTGTAGTAAAGCGGAAAGTAGAAATGATAAATTTAGTGGATGATAGTTTCTCTGATGAATTAAAAATGAAACAGTCATCAGAGATGGTAGAGTTTAAGAAGGAGAAGTTAGATATGACTAATCAATCAGAAGTTTCAGTTAGTTTTGATGATTCTGGTATTGGAGCTAGTTTTTCGTCACCTGAGTGTGATAAGAAGCCAGCTACTGAGCAACCCAAAGATGCTGGGGCTGTTGATTTAAATATTATATTACAAGCAATAGCTGCCAGTAATGCAAAAATGTCAGCCAGTAATGCTAGTATGACAGCTGAGTTAAAATCGGATATAATTGAGGTAAATAACAGAATTGTGGCCAGCCAAACAAATTTTAATATGCGGTTTGAGGCGATGGACAATAAATTAGAATCCAATAAAGCTGAATTAGAAAATTCTTTCAAGGCTAGTTGCAATAAGTTGAAAGAGGATCTGGACAGTTTGAATTATAAAATTGATTGCAATCATGAGGATATTAAGAAAAAGGTTGCTCAACAGTTTTCTGAAATGTATAAAACAGTTAAATCCGAAGTTGCTGAGGTTCGCAAAGACTTCCAAATGGAAGATGCGAAGCTGGAGCACAAGTTAACAGAAAAGATCGAGGCAGAATCTGAACTGTGCTCAGATAGATTTAAAGATGTTAATATAAAAGTAAACATATGTCAAGCAGAAGTAGAAGCAATCAAAACTGACACTACTCATATTGTGCAAAGAGTAGATAATGTTGAAATGAAAGTAGAAAATATAAGTACTAACATTGCTAACATTGAGAGTAAAGTAGCTTCAGTAACTTCTGGTAATGGTAGTATACAACAAGTTGTAGCTGCAATCGCCGCTTTTATCGGGTGTCGGCAGTTCTTGCGGTTCGATCCAGATAAAAATATCCACCCGCTAGATTTCTGGAACGATTTTGAAGATGTGATTCCACCAACTTGGTCTGAGCGAGAGAAAATCTCATTTATTAGAAGCCACTTAGCAGGTGACGCCATGCGTTGGTCAGCTGATGTTATGTTAAAATGTAAAACATTAGCGGAATTTAAAACAGCTTTTATTAATGAGTATTGGTCTAGCAATAAGCAAAATGAAGTGTTGAGAGAATTTTGGAGTGGGAAACGCTTCAATGCAGGCAAGGAATCTATTAAAGAGTTTGCTAGGTCATGGATTTCACGTTTGTCACATTTGGCGGAAAAGCTAAAACCAGAAATGATTATACTAGGTCTTGAAGCCAAACTGCCATGGTATTGGCAAACTAGAATTATATCAGCCCCTAGAGACAATCTGGATCGTTTCATTGAGTATTTGGAACGTGTAGAACGTGTTGCTGCCAATGAGGAGCAAGCACGTAATAACAGAAATTCCAATAACAATAATAGTAATTTTAGGAACGAGCAACATGGCAATGTAAACATCAGAACAGTAGGTGTTCGTCATCCTAAGAGAGGTAGGAATTGGGGAAATAATTATCAGAACCAACAATGGCGTCCAAGGGATAATAATGTTGTTCCAAACAGAAATATGCATGTAAACAACAGTAAGCAAAGTAATGCTATGCCAGCTAACTATAATGAAACTAAAGGAAACAGTAGTATGCCGAGGCAGGAAAACTAGTTCCCGTCTATGAGGACACTGGCGCTCACCAGGCGGTTACTTTTCCTAAGCCAGTAGTTAAGGGAATTGGTAAGACAGATCAGAATACTCAAACTGAACATGTGGATGAAGAGTCGGTAGCACCTAAGGATACAACAGAAATATTAGATCACTCACAGTATTTGATAGATACCGTGTTAGAGACGCTTTCTAAGTGGGAAGAGAAAGAGAAGGCGCAGCAGTGTAACAGTAGGGATGAGCTACAAAATACTGAATTGACAGATGAAGAAGCAGAAGAAATTCATGCTTATATTTACGATGAGGATGATGTGCTCTTATCTAAAGTGCCAGTGCAGGATGTTGATAATGTACTAATAGATTTAGGACAGGAGATAAGTGGGAATGTAGAGGGTAGGCTGTTTGGGGTCGATGAACCCAATAGCTGTGACCAGTTGTCACTTGAGAAGGAAACCGACGATAATGGTGAAAGTGGTTTAGCTGTAACTAATGTTATGCCCGGTCTGGAGGCGCAGAATCGCTCAGACTATAGTAATTTGGGTCATGTTCAGCAAACTAAATGTAATGAAGTCGTGCGGTGTTTCGATTTAAAATTAATAGACCGACTGGAAAAGGCAGCTGAAAATGTAATTCAGGAAACCCCTACACACTGTGACCTAAATGTAATGAAGACAGATGTTGATCACTTTAGTTGGAGACAAATCCAAAAGGAACTACTAGATGAATCTGAGGAACCACCTGTACAACCTAGAATAAGCCACCCTATAATAATAGTGAATATGTTGGGTATCAATGTACGTTGTCTCTTAGACAGTGGAAGTAAGGTGAGTGCAATATCTCAGTCCTTCTTTGATGCATTACCTGGTAAAGACAAGCTTACAGTAATGAGGGTATCAGGACTAAGAATAATTGGTGCTACTGGCAAGGTGTCAAAAACGATAAAGCAAGAAGCTTTACTACCCTTTAACATTAATGGTAATTTAATTGATCATCCATGTTTAATTGTAAACAATCTCAGTATTGAGGTTTTAATTGGCATAGATTTCTTGTCAAAATATCAGAGTGTTGTTGACTTTGAAAGAAGCCAGTTAAAAATGGTCTTGCCAATAACCGGAGTAATTATAGTACCTTTTAGTGATAAACATGTAGTAACTGATCATGAAACTTGGGAGCTGCCTATACGAGTTCTGAAAAATAGGAGGTATTGGGACGAAGGTGTTAATCTTAATAACAATAAGCTGAATACAGAAGAAGAAGAAGAAGCAATTATTTTAGACAAAATAGAAACTAAATTGCAGGAAATCGATAGGATTTCAGCCAATCAAAAGGAAGAACTGAGACAGGTTCTAAAAAGGCATCATAAAGTATTTTCGGATCGACCTGGCAGATTCATAGGTAGCCACTGAATGCTGTAGGGAGGAGGTTGTTCTTTAACCTCTACACAGTGTGGCAGCTGTGCAGTCCCAGCTGTGTGAGATCTTCTTTCCCTTTCAGGTCTCACTCACTCTTCATCTTTTCTATCCACCTAAAATTTTCTAACTCTTCTTTACAGCATTAAACAAATGAATGCTGTAGGGAGGAGGTTGTACTGTAACCTCCACACAGTGTGGCAGCTGTGCAGTCCCAGCTGTGTGAGATCTTCTTTCCCATTTCAGGTCTCACTCACTCTTCATCTTTTCTATCCACAAAAATTTCGACCTCTTCTTTCCAGACATGAAAATTTTCTGTCATGGCTATCAAGCCTTGAGTTATGCAAACATTCTATCTACCGATTAGTGAAGAAAAATACCTAATGTGACAAACCTAATAGTGACAAACAATAGAGAAGTATGACGTAATTAAGATAAAATGTATTTGAGTAACAAGTATGTATAGAACCCAGGTAATATAGTAACTACAAAGTGTTGTTTTATTGGAAATGGTCCACCAACAGTAATTTAAAGGGATATATGAATTCATGTACAAGCAGTATCTGAAGTGGTAGTGAAACCTAGTGTATGCATTAGAGCTAACTAAGAAATAGTAAAGGAGATTGCTTAGTGTTATGAAAAATATGCAGATAAGTTGTAAGATTAAACTCACCTGGTGTAGCAAGGAAAGGCAGTGTAATAGAATTGAGCAGTGTTTGTGATTGAGACGTGAAGGACACGTCCCTGAAGTATTTATAAGGTTGGAGCTGGCCATTATTTTAGTGTAGTGTGTGACAGGATACACCTACACGTATTGAGGTTATGAGTTGGAGGCGTGAATGCGACCATAGGTACCCTTATGTTAAATGAGACAGAGCAGCTCATGGTGTCCTATAGGTTTAAGGAATTTAGCATTACGCTCGTCCATATTTACTTGATGCACTTTAGTGGTAGGTCCGAGAGAGACTACCTGAGGTTTCAGCGTCCGATCGAGTGGAAATGGATTGTCACGTGAGCAAACTAATCAGCTGCAGTACACTATGAATATGAAATAAATGTGCTTTCCTATGCTTTAAATTTAAATGAAATGAGTATTACTTAAGTTCATACACTAGCAAAGTAAGTAAGTACGTAATTGCAGATGTGGAACTGGCAACAGCAGAGGACCAATAAGTGGATTTTGTAGTCAACTAAACGTAGTGTGTTTTGAACACTCACAATTGTACTATTACCAAAAGTTACTCACATGTACATGGAAGCTGAGAAAACAACCACTAATCATACTCATACTATCTCTAAGAATAAAGTAATCAAAGATGAGTCAGTTAAGTAAATAAGATGCATATTTGTCAGGAATGTACCGAGCATTGGTTCAGTGTTCCGGCCCAGAAATAATAAATTCAGATCAAATATGATTTATGACTGTATGCCTTAGGAGCATAAATTTTCTCTAATACATGACTAAAGGCGTTTTGAGCCATTTGTTTAACGATTTTATGACAGTTAAGTAACTGCGAGAGTAATACTGAAAAAGTTCTGTTAACTTTGTTCCAGTAATATATTGGAAGATAAAATGTATATATCCCCATTTCATTGTGACCCACCCTTAGATATTAAGTGAACAGAGTCTGAGGCACTCTTTTTGTTTGTTCTACAGGACAAACCAGATAATGGCAGCCTGGTAGCTGCGTGAAAGCGTGGAGTGACTTGGACACAACTCACAGTGACCCCTCCCCTTTCCCCCATGTAATTTAGAGAGAACGTGAAGGATGCACACCATAGCAACTTCCCCTCCTCTACCCTTGTGAATGGAAGTGTAGGACGCCAGCCAAAGCGGCTACAACCACGTGTGTAAAAATTATTTGTGAACTTTTCTTTCAGGTTTAGAAAAGACTGCTAAGAGATATTCATCTGTTTATGTATCATGTTATTTTCTTTGAATTTGTGTATGTAAAAATGTATTTAATGGATCTAAGATTTTTATAATTTTTCAATTTGTATGTGTTTGTTTGTCTAAGGCAATATGTATGCCAAAATATTTCATTGACTCTGCTTAAAATTTTGAGTAATGACATTGTTTAAAAGGCAGTGAATATGCCTCCAATTTAAATAATTAATGTAGGTAATCAGTTTTCTTTAATGTTTCTACAGGTTTATATTTCAATTTTGATTTTCATAGGGAGTTAAACTGTACTCTTGCTTCCCTTTTTGTAATTAAATTTTTTTTCATTCATTAACATTCATAAACAAAAAAATTTAAGTAGAGGGTGATGTAGGGAAGCAGCCTACTCACGCTGTAGTAAATTCACATCAGTTTCCATTGTGTGCCAGCCAGTCTGCTGTAACTAGCTCTGACGTCATAAATGTTGCGCAATACCTTAAAAATCAAGCAAATGAACTAAAACTTTTCTAGCATGTCAGGAATATTACTAAATTAATGTGTGTTAAATATCAGTTCGATAACTTCAGCCATTTCCGAGATTTGGACGTTTTTCTGGAAAAATCATTGGCGCAACAGAAAAGAGCTAGAGACTTCAAAATTTATATTTAGATTCATCTTTCATAATGATTTAATAAAAACAGTACTTTGGATTTCACATATTAAGATTTTAGTGGAAATTCATGATTTTCTGGTTTTCGTCTCAAAACTGAAGGAAGCAAGATAGATTAAGTAGGCTAGTAAATAAGGCTAGGTTGTTTAGATTTAAATAGGTTGGAGGTCCGCTATGATTATGAAGATGTGTAAAGTTTCTTTTTAATACCTATAAAATTATAGCGATAGCGGATCTCAACAGGGCCAGTTCAGAGCTCATCTAGTGCGTGCAGGGCAATTAAATTAATTCTCTCGCCTAAAGTATTTAACTTAGCCACATCAAAATTTTATTATCAATACTTACCTGCGTGCTGAATGCACGTTTAAATTAAGAGATTCTTCGGCCATCAGCCAAAGAAGCTATAAATTATTATGTAACTTGAAGTGGTGCGTTACTAGCCCACCGGCTAGTCGAGAGAGCCGGAAAGATCAGGCGTTCCCTTCGCCGTCCGCACCGCGGCTTTATATATAAGAACACTGCGCGAGGAAGCAAGGCCCCAGTTCTCTCCAGACGCTGAATGACACGCCATCTGTGTCGGTAGTCGCGTCGCATCAGTGCATCTGCTACAAACAGCCTCGGGTGCCGTATTAAGTTACTAGAGATACGCGGAACCATGAGAACATTTCATGTGAAGTGTTAATTCTGGAATGATTTTCATTAACTAGCTTCAGTTTGCGTATTGTCGTATTTTCACGTGCCGTCGCGGGACAGTCATTCTACCAAATATTTAGCGTGGCGTTTGATGAAATATTTTCATCAAATTTTGGCGAGCATTCTTTTTAACATTTGATTCGGACATTTATAGTTGCATCAGCGTATTAGACTCTGAACTGTTCTGTTAGTTAGGTGGTAGGGATACTTGTGGTTTTTATCAGTGAATTTCAGAATATACTCAACTATTTCGGAAAACCGTTTTGATTAGAAATCCCGGACAATCTCCTAATTCCTCAGAGCTATAAGCTGCAGCTATAATAACATTCTCAGGTAAAGTGGGCACTAGGATATCTATTTACTGGCTCCAAGTTTTATTAAATCGCTTTCTGGGGGCCACGGAGTAAATAGAGAGCCAGTGTTGAGAACGGCAAAAGACAGCATTAACAACATTCTAAAAGCTAGAAACTGATTCAACACGCAAGCATATATCCAGCAATCAGATTTTTTATTATTGTTACAAACTTATACATCCGCCGCCCCACAACACGCCAAATAAACGAGACTGTTTTGGCACAAATGGTCATTTTCATCTACCTTATTTACATAAATAACACGACAGAATATAATACACGAAGGACCAAATCAAATTCCTTTTAGGCCTGTTACAAGCAAAAAGTTTTATGTTGGGAAATAGTTTAACATTTCATTCATACGCTCTGGTTTCTTAAGTATGAGATCGAAAAGTAGTAGTACGAAGTTTTAATGTAAATTTGGAATCGTCATATTCTTCCATATAATTTGCGTGATGTCCCCATCTCTTCTCCTTCCTCGTTCTAACAAACAATCTCACCATTACTAATTGTGCAACTATTCTTGCCATTGTTCTCCAGTTGACTTCAGTAACCCTGCCATAATCACCAGTTTGGTTATACAGCGTTTATTCTCCGGTTAGGAATTATTACGTGTTCATACAACAGGTTTTTCGCGGTGCTTCGAGAATAGAACTTGAGCGGCTGCTAACCTAGGAGTGTACAAGTCGCCTTTAGTAGTGTAGTTATGAGGCAAAAATTTTCTGTCAAGATTTCATTTTCTTGGGTACACCCATAAGATTAATATGTAATCTTTCTTACCTGTTATTCCTGTTGGTCGTTTATTTCCATTCTGGTAGTCTGAATCTATAGAATTCGCTAATAACTATAACAATCCTAATCATTCGCACACTCAATCAACTACATAAACGAAGGGCGATTGGCATATACCCGTTTGGGTTTATTCGGCTCAGCTCGTATAGCCCCGTCCCCTTTTGTTTGCAGTAAAGTTTATTTCTAGATGCGACGGGAATTCCCCTGGCAGAGACAACACGTACACTATGCAGGCACTCGAAAATGAACTTATGATTCATTCAGAAATAAACTTAGAATGTGTTCAAAAGTATTAAAAAAACCAACAGGGATGCAGTTCAACAGCATTTAATAATCGTTACATCAGCGTGCACTGGATGGTAGGCACTTTTTGAAACAATGTTTTTTTTCTTCAAGGATATGAATTTGGCGCCCCCCTGAAATTGCCACCCGGGGCAGATCCCCGCTTTGCCCCCCCCCCCCCCCCCCCCCCCCACACCAGATCCAGGCATGATTTCAACAGAGCAGTTCCTTCAAAGTTGATGGGTTCGTCAATTTAAGGGAAGATACTTCAGAAGACTGTAAGAATAAACTTGCAAATCATGCTTTGGTGTTTGTGCTTGTCTCGCTACGCATAACTGGATCCAGCCTATTGCTGTGAATGCCAGTCGCAATGCAACTCCTAGTGACGTCGTCTCGCAGATATTGATTGAGGTAATTATCCAACTAGAGCAAGCAGGAACACGAGTTACTGCATTTACGTCTGATGGCAGTCCACCGAGTAAAGAGGTCTGGAATTGTCTGCGAATTAGTAGCATAAAAAATAAAGTTACCAGCTCTGTATCAATTCCAGCTGACGAAGCAAGAACAATTTGGGCATTTATTTACAGGTGCTGCTCAAATAATAAAATGCGTAAGGAATAATTTTTGTGATAAATCGGAGGTACTTTTCAACGATGAGATCATCAACTACAATTTTTATCGACGAGTTTATGAACAGGATATTTCTCAGAATTCGCCGGATTAAAAGTTTTCCATAAGTTAAATTCCACCCACATGGACTGGTCGGCATTTTAACGAATGACTGTAAGATTAGCCCTGCAGTTATTCAGTAACTCAGTAGCCAACGGAATAAAATTCTTCAGGGAAATTGAAGCGGCAGGCTTCGAAGGCAGTGAATCAACGAAATCATTCAATAGATATATGAACAACTCAATGGACGCGCTGAACTCTTCGTTTCCTGAGGATGCTTTGTACAAAAGCTCGGAGGCTCACAAAACATTAATGAAAGGTAAAAGCATTCTCGCCGATAGAAGTAACAGCTTCACTTCTTAAAGATCTCTCCAGTCTCTAAAATCAACTATTGAAAGTACGTTAGGAATATCTGAATACTTGTGGAAATGAAGTTTCAGCTACGTCCTGACAGCAAAATTTAATCAGGATCCACTGGAACGTCATTTCGGTATCGTAAAGTACCTGAGCTGTACTGATCATCCGCCAGTAGTAGACTTCCTCAGTTTGCACATGTTAGAGTGTGTTTACATTCCTGCCAAACTTTCGTAATCTTCCGGTGGAAACTGTGAACATAAATGCGAATTTTCTTTGACGCCATACGTAAGCCAGGTGCGGACGTTAGCTAGAGATTTGCAGCAAAAGGACAGAGACAGAGTTCTCGAACTGGAAGACATAATTAAAAATCCGCTGTATGTCTAGGGTGACCAGATGCAATTGTTTAAAAAGGAGGACAAAGAGCTTCTAAAATGAGGACAGAGGAAGAAAAAAGAGGACACATGAAACGGGTCAACTGCAGATGAGGATACCACCCGTCAGCTTTGGACAAGTCACGTGACTGCCGGGAATTACCGGTAAAACCAGTAGTTCATTGTTACTGATGGTCAGGTGGTGGTTAACTGAGCAATATAAAAAAAATTAAGAACATTGTGGCGTCAGTTGTTTTGTTATGTCAACAGCACGGAATTGTTTACAAAGCGAAAAACTACCTTCATTCGACGCACCGCTACCAATATCTACAATTCAAGCAGCAGCTGATGACATGAAAACTGCACAATCACCTTCCGAATATAAATAAATTGAATTACTATGAAACAATGAAACAAAACCATGATAGTTAATCTGTCGAGTTATTTCTTACATTTATTGGCCACTGAGACGTACGTTCCAGCTCCACACATCTTACATTCCGCTTCAAATTCATTTCTCTCTTTCTTAAAGCCGGATATTTGCGGGAAAGGACATCAGAAACTGTACACTTTCGTTTAGGCATAGTCAAATATTTTGCGTAATTCACTCGGTTAAAAATTACACTCATAAATCACACGTGCACTACAGGAAGCCAAGCCAATACAAAGCGAAGATACGAAACGAAAATTTTAAATAATCGATATTTGCATTCGCTTATAGGTAGATCAACGACAACATCTACGATCCTGGTGCCACCTACGAACACCGCCTTCCTGCGTGTTTATCACGAAGGCTGTGCCAATAGTTGAAATATTTAAGAAAAGAGCAATAGAACGGGACGAATTGTAAATTTAACTGTATTGCGCTCAACTTTGCGAAAAAGCCGGACACTGTAAAAACCGGCCGGACCCCGGACAAAGAGCTAAAAAGGAGGACATGTCCGGATTAATCGAGATGTCTGGTCACCCTATGTGTGTCTCACGTATCTTGACAGAGGCTCAACACGATCCACAACATATGCCGGGGAGGCTTGAAAGCTCCTCAGCAAAAGAATGTTTAGTTTATCATCTGGAAGGTAATGCGGTGTATCGAGCAAGAAGATTCGCAAAATGCCTGAAGTGTGTGTGCCTTCTACATGGGAATTCGTGTGACATGCCACTCTCTTTAGTGGCGTCTTACTGATGGAGATGGGACGCACTGTGGCCAAGCTGTCGTCAGATGTTATCGGACGTCCAATGACGGCGGCATCTGACGATCGTTGTCAGTGCCACCGTGAACGCAGCCTTAAAGGTTATGGCTCTTCTGCTGGAAAGAAATTGCTTTCGTACCCGCCGAAAGGCGTCTTCAATGTTCTTATTCAGATGTCGTGGTAAAACTTTGTGAGGATAGTTTTCGGACGAAACTTTTTGTTGTTGTTGTTGTGGTCATCAGTGCTGAGACTGGTTTGATGCAGCTCTCCATGCTAATCTATCCTGTGCAAGCTTCTTCATCTCCCAGTACCTACTGCAACCTACATTCTTCTGTATCTGCTTAGTGTATTCGTCTCTTGGTCTCCCTCTACGATTTTTACCCTACACGCTGCCCTCCAATACTAAATTGGTGATCCCCTGATGCCTCAGAGCATGTCCTACCAACCTATTCCTTCTTCTAGTCAAGTTGTGCCACAAACTTCTCTTCTCCCCAATTCTATTCAATACCTCCTCATTAGTTACGTGATCTACCCATCTAATCTTCAGCATTCTTCTGTAGCACCACATTTCGAAAGCTTCTATTCTCTTCTTGTCCAAACTAGTTATCGTCCATGTTTCACTTCCATACATGGCTACACTCCATACAAATACTTCCAGAAAAGACTTCCTGACACTTAAATCTATACTCAATGTTAACAGATTTGTCTTCTTGAGGAACGCTTTCCTTGTCATTGCCAGTCTACATTTTATGTCCTCTCTACTTCGACCATCATCAGTTATTTTGCTCCCCAAATAGCAAAACTCCTTTACTACTTTAAGCGTCTCATTTTCTAATCTAATTCCCTCAGCATCACCCGACTTAATTCGACTACATTCCATTATCCTCGTTTTGCTTTTGTTGATGTTCATCTTATATCCTCCTTTCAAGACACTATCCATTCCGTTCAACTGCTCTTCCAAGTCCTTTGCTGTCTCTGACAGAATTACAATGTCGTCGGCGAACCTCAAAGTTTTTATTTCTTCTCCATTGATTTTAATTCCCACTCCAAATTTATCTTTTATTTCCTTTACTGCTTGCTCTATATACAGGTTGAATAACATCGGGTCCTCGACTCTGGTTTCAGAACAAATTGTACATTCAAATGAAACCCAGTCAGTAGTGTACAGTAACGGTAACGATTTTATTAACTGAAAAATGTAGTTATACACAGTACACATACTCAAAAATAGTCGCCAAAACTGTTGGAACTTCTATCCCATTGCGACACTAGCCGATCGATTCTATCCTTGAAGAAGCTAGTAGGCTGCTGTCGAATCCATGCCTGGACCCAGTCACACACTTCGTCGTCCACTGCGAATCGATGTCCGTGAACAGCTTGTTTTAGAGGTCCAAACCCATGAAAGTTACACGGTAAAAGGTCGGGATTGTACGGTCGATGTTCCAGCGTTTCCCACCAAAACTGCTACAATGTCGTCTTCACCGCATTGGCCTTGTGTGGGCGGGCATTATCATGCAGGAGGATAACGCCATCGGACAACATGCTTCGGCGTTTCGACTTGATGGCTCGTCTATGGCTCTGTAAAGTGGCTTGGTAACGCTGGGTATTGATGGTGGTTCCCTGTTCCAGGAACTCGACAAACAGTGGGCCCTTGTGTGACGTTACCAGAACTGATGTGCACGGCCTTTGATTTCTTTGGAGGTGGCGAAGTCACATCTTTCCACTGCTTGCTCTGACGCTTGCTTTCCGGTTCACAATGGTGACGCCTTGTTTCGTCACCTGTGACAAAAAACGACCGAAAGCCGTCTTCCTCCTCATAACAACGTTGCAGATGACTCAAGGTCAGCGCCATTCGAGTATCGCGCTGTTCGGCGGTCAGTTGGTGGGGAACCCACTGCGCACAAATTTTTCGAAAGTTCAAGTGTTGATGCATTTTCGTGTGGGCGGTGCCCATGTTAATACCCAGTAACCGATGGACCTCTTCCACGGTAACTCTGCGGTTGTCCAAGACTAAAGCATTCACTTCCGCAACCATTTCCGGTGTGATGACACGAAGAACGCGTCCAAAATGAGCAGCGTTTTTCACTGACTCGCGCCCCTCAAGGAATCGTTTGCGCCATTCCACAACAAGTTTCATTTGAATGAACCTCATAAATAGCCTTTCGCTCCCTGTGTTTTACCCCTGTCAACTTCAGAATTCTAAAGAGAGTATTCCAGTCAACATTGTCAAAAGCGTTCTCTAAGTCTACAAAGGCTAGACATGTAGGTTTCTCTTTCCTTAAGGCCCGTCCACACGCAACGATCTGTCTGCGCAAATGTCTGCGCACATCACATCTGCGCAGACAGATCGTAGCGTGTGGACAGAAGATTTGCACCAACCTGAGGTGTGTGTAAACCTGGAAGTTGGAGTTGGAGGTTTGAGCGAAACCTCTCAAATTTGTGGGTTCAAACCACATCTGCGCAGACAAGTTGGAGCGTGTGGACAGGAGATCGCTGCAAATCTGGCGCGAAACAGCTGTTTGCTCAGTCTAGTGTTTGTATATGTGCGCACAGGGCATTAAAATGGCGGATACTCGTCAGTGTTTTCGAGAGTTTGTAAGTGAATTCATTGAATTATATAGAAACCACCCATGTTTGTGGAAGATTAACAGTAAAAAATATAGTGACCGAGGCAAAAAGACAGCAGCATACAATGCTCTAATTGAAAAATTGCGGACAGTTGACAACTCGGCAAACAGAGAAACGTTAATAAAAAAATAATTTCGTTGCGAACTGGCGAAATTATTTACGCATGGATGTCGAAACTTATAATTATCTCTTAAAGCTTGTAACCCCTCATATTATGATAAAAAATCTTGTATGAGAAGGGCAATTTCTCCTCATGAACGGCTGGCGGTAACATTATGATTCCTAGCAACAGGAAGGAGCCACAAGGATTTGGAATTTTCAACTGCAATATCGAAACAAGCGTTGAGTGAAATAATACCCAACACATGTGAAGCTATTTACGCTGTCTTGAAGGATGAGTTCATGGAGGCAAGTCAAGTAAATTAAGTCTGTCAGCGAACTGTTTACCGAAAAGAGTTATCCAAAGTTCAGAAATCTAGAAGATCTGGTGTAGGAGTAGATCAAGTATACCAGCCAACGTTACGGTATTTAGATCTGCTTGGCTTTCTTAGTGATCAAGAAACGCCAAGACCAAGCAGGAGTACAATTGAAGATGAAATTGGAGTGCCAATGTGCGAGGAAATGGAACACGAGGTAATGTAAAACAAAACAGGTTCGCCCTGCAACTCTCAAAGTAAATTTACGTGAGAAAACAGCTTTCGCTTTAGCAGCCACCGTCTACACTATTTTGACCACTTTCTCTGTTTCCTGCGGTTGCTCTCAATGTTTTTTGCAACACAAGTTGCGAACACAGACCACAACAAAACTTCCTCCATTTCTATATTTCTTTTTGACCTTAACGAGGAGCGTAGTCGCTTGCCACTGATATTTCATTTCTACACCGACAGATGGCGAGCGAGTAGTAGATTGGGGTTTGTGTCGTGTGAACACATCACATTTGCAGCGATCTTTTGCATGTACAGACATCTGCGCCGATGTCTGCGCAGACAGATCGTTGCGTGTGGATCGGGCTTTACTCTATCTTCTAAGTCGTAGGGCAGTATTGCCTCGCGTGTTCCAACATTTCTACGGAATCCAAACTCATCTTCTCCGAGTTCGGCTTCTATCAGTGTTTCCAGTGTACGTTACCGTCGCAAATAAACGTGATGGGCAATGACAGGAGGCGAGATACCACATAGACGTTTCACAGAAATTAAAACAATAAATAAACGGTGTGAACTGAATTACAACAAGAGTCAGAACTTCCAAATGGGGACGCAACTTCAAAGATGAATATGGCGGCAAGTGTACACGTAACTTTAAACCGCTCTGCAGTTTTTGAGGACTTATTTCAATCCAGTGTATTGTTTGTGACGAAACAGTGCTAAATGGAATTAGAATATGCGTGTTTAAACATAAATGGTGCCATTGACACTGCTATGCTCAAGATGATTTACAAATACAGTGTAAATGTGACATAGAGTGTAATGGCCGCGAGATCGCGAGTGAAAAGTGCTACGCGGGAGTAGAAGACAGCGTGCAAGACGAACTTCAAAAAGAACTTGACATTATAAAAAATATATAAAAACAATGGAAAATTTAGTACTAACCATACGGGAACTGTCTGAATCGTCAAGGCAACAAGATCTCATTAATGCTAGCCATAAAATTCGTAGGTCTGCACAACCAAATGTACAAAGTGTAAACAGTACGACTGTAACTAGAAATATGAACGAACTGATCACTCAAAAAGACACAAGTGAATTAAACGCAAGAAAAGAAAGTGTTAATAGTGCATCTATCGATAAAAATATGAAAAAACTATCCACACAAAAATATACAAGTGGATTAAACGGAGAAAAACACAAGGTAAATATTCGTAAATAAAGAAAGTAAACAACCACGTTATGCATAAGCAAGGATACAAGCAACAGACATATATTTTTGCAGATAGTCATGGGAGAGGAGTTACGGAAATTATGAGAAGAAATCACCCAGACCTTAATGTAACAGGCATCATCAAACCAGGCGCGCCATTACGCGAAATTCTGAAAAACAGTGACAATATATTAACGACGGGTAACAGCTGCATCATAATAGGAGGCGCAAATGATGTTTACTGTAATGAAACTTGGCGTGCAACGAGAATCCTAAAGGAAACAATCAAAAGGATGCCTCGAGTGCATTTCTACATTGTTAACATCCCCAGGAGACACGATCTGATGGAAAACTCGTGCGTAAACATCGAGATTGTTACAGCAAACAGGCTATTTGAGAAAATATGTCGAGGTTTCCAGAATACGACCTTCGTAGAGATAAACAGTGTTCACAGAGAGCACTTCACAAGACATGGTCTCCACATGAACGTAAAAGTGCCGAAACACTTAAATTTATTAATGAGTCATCTGTAATGGAAGTGTCTCCAATCCCAATTCCGCCAAAACAAGAGTTGTCTGTAACAGTGGAACCATCATTATCTGCAGTAGAGCTACAACAAACACCAGTAGCAGCAGCAAAGGCTCAGATATTCTCAGCAGCAGTGTCAGATAAACCAATAGCAGCAGAATCACCACAATCATCAGTTGTCGTCATCAGCAACAGCATCCAGAACAGCAGACCCCATAATACTACCTCAAGGCAATGAAAATGCATGTGAGGAAAATATACAAAGGTCATTAGCCGCAGCAGCTAACAAAGAAGGGCAGTCACCAAGTCGGGGAGCACAGGAGCCACCAGAAACAGCAACCACACAGAAGAGGTGCCTGAGGCCTGGGAGATCAACAGCACAAGCAGCTTCCAATCAAGACAGATGCCTGAGAACTAGGAGACCTGCTACACTAAGTGAGGATTTTTTATGGTACCGAGTAAGCAGAAAGAGAACATGGAAAAAGATGTAAGTAAAACTGTCCAGCTTAAATAGCAGTGTGACAATAGTGAGAGGAATATAAACACCGGACAAAGATACAATCCAGGTTTAATGACACAAACTGAAAAAAATCACTGCATTGTACCAGAAGCAAAGGGAGCAAGTGAAGTGCTTAGTATATTACAGGAAGGGGAACTATTACATTTAAAGCCAACTGTTAGTGAACCAACTCAGTGCATTTTAAAGGAAGATAATCAGAGTGACCAGTTAAAAATACCACTAAGGCTCATGCACCACCTAAACATACAGTACCTTAGAAATAAGCTTAATACACTCCTGGAAATTGAAATAAGAACACCGTGAATTCATTGTTCCAGGAAGGGGAAACTTTATTGACACATTCCTGGGGTCAGATACATCACATGAACACACTGACAGAACCACAGGCACATAGACACAGGCAACAGCATGCACAATGTCGGCACTAGTACAGTGTATATCCACCTTTCGCAGCAATGCAGGCTGCTATTCTCCCATGGAGACGATCGTAGAGATGCTGGATGTAGTCCTGTGGAACGGCTTGCCATGCCATTTTCACCTGGCGCTTCAGTTGGACCAGCGTTCGTGCTGGACGTGCAGACCGCGTGAGACGACGCTTCATCTAGTCCCAAACATGCTCAATGGGGGACAGATCCGGAGATCTTGCTGGCCAGGGTAGTTGACTTACACCTTCTAGAGCACGTTGGGTGGCAAGGGATACATGCGGACGTGCATTGTCCTGTTGGAACAGCAAGTTCCCTTGCCGGTCTAGGAATGGTAGAACGATGGGTTCGATGACGGTTTGGATGTACCGTGCACTATTCAGTGTCCCCTCGACGATCACCAGTGGTGTACGGCCAGTGTAGGAGATCGCTCCCCACACCATGATGCTGGGTGTTGGTCCTGTGTGCCTCGGTCGTATGCAGTCCTGATTGTGGCGCTCACCTGCACGGCGCCAAACACGCATACGACCATCATTGGCACCAAGGCAGAAGCGACTCTCATCGCTGAAGAAGACACGTTTCCATTCGTCCCTCCATTCACGCCTGTCGCGACACCACTGGAGGCGGGCTGCACGATGTTGGGGCGTGAGCGGAAGACGGCCTAACGGTGTGCGGGACCGTAGCCCAGCTTCATGGAGACGGTTGCGAATGGTCCTCGCCGATACCCCAGGAGCAACAGTGTCCCTAATTTGCTGGGAAGTGGCGGTGCGGTCCCCTACGGCACTGCGTAGGATCCTACGGTCTTGGCGTGCATCCGTGCGTCGCTGCGGTCCGGTCCCAGGTCGACGGGCACGTGCACCTTCCGCCAACCACTGGCGACAACATCGATGTACTGTGGAGACCTCACGCCCCACGTGTTGAGCAATTCAGCGGTACGTCCACCCGGCCTCCCGCATGCCCACTATACGCCCTCGCTCAAAGTCCGTCAACTGCACATACGGTTCACGTCCACGCTGTCGCGGCATGCTACCAGTGTTAAAGACTGTGATGGAGCTCCGTATGCCACGGCAAACTGGCTGACACTGACGGCGGCGGTGCACAAATGCTGCGCAGCTAGCGCCATTCGACGGCCAACACCGCGGTTCCTGGTGTGTCCGCTGTGCCGTGCGTGTGATCATTGCTTGTACAGCCCTCTCGCAGTGTCCGGAGCAAGTATGGTGGGTCTGACACACCGGTGTCAATGTGTTCTTTTTTCCATTTCCAGGAGTGTATATTACAGGTTTTTGTAAATGAACAGTCACCTCATATAGTAGTGCTAACTGAGCATGGATTAAAATCTGATGAAATTATGTACTGTAAACTAGAGGGCTAGTCCTTAGCAAATAGTTATTGTAGACAGCAACATAAGGGTGGTGGTGTGGCAGTTTACATTAGTGAGAATCTTGAGTACAAGAAATTAAACTATCTAGACCAGTACAACAAAGAAGGCTTGATTGAAGTGACAGGCATCGAAGTCCACACCAAAGAGTGTAGAGAGGTTATGAGAAAACATAAAGTTATTGGGATTTATCATCCACCAAAGGATCATGTAGTTAGCTTCATAGACATATTTAGTAGAGTAGTGGGACGTTGTGGTCCCAGTGACCTAACTATACTTGGTGATCTGAATATTGAGGCAAAATCTTCCAGTTTGTGTAATATGAGGTTAATAGATACTCTTAACCCATATAATCTCGTAAATGTAGTAAATAGTGATACCAGGGTAACAAAGTCCACATCTAGCAGAATTGATTACGTTATACTATGTAAACATATTAAAGACAGTGTTAGGTGCTGGAATATGGATTTTCACTACTCTGACCACAAATGCCAGCTTGTAGAGTATGTAAACACAAGCATCCCAAAAATGACAAAAGTTACAGCAAATAAAAGAATCCTAAAAGAGGGTAACATCTTTGCCCTACGAAATAAATTAGCTATAGAGGACTGGGATCTGGTTTACCAGACTGAAGGATCTGAAAACAAATGGGCCAAATTCTATGATACTATGCTAAGACACTTTGACAGATGCTGCCCTGTTAAAAAAAAATACAAAGAGTGTTCACCCATAACCAAAGTGCAAAAACCAACAGACTGATACTTCCAGCAAATATGATAAAACCAGGCAAAACATCCAGGACCTGGACGTGTTACACAAGTCAACAAACCTGCAAGTTTTTAAGGCCAAGCACAATGAAGCCAAGAAAATCTTTAAGAAAGAGCTTTCAAATCTAAGAAAACAGATGTACAGCAGTGAAATAGCTCAGTCAGACAATATAGCCAAGACCTCATGAAGAATTGTAAATCAATTTCGCAAAGCCACACCGAAGCCAGAAACTGAAATTGTAAATATAAGACATGAAGGAAACACAATTAAAGATCCTAATAAAGTCTGCAATGTTTTCAATAAATACTTTATATCTGCAGCTGTTAGTCCAGTTAATAACACAACTGTGAGTAGTGAGGTAAAGCTCTGCCTCTTTGAAGAACCACCTTTTGAATTCAAACAAGTAAGTAAAAAAGAAATAGGCAGGATAATAAATAACCTAAAGAATAAGTACTCATCCGGATGGGATGGTTTGAGTAGTATCGTGATTAAAAAATGTAATAAGGAATTAGTTAAAATAATCACCCACCTGGTAAACTGCAGTATTAGAGAACATACATTTCCAAATGTATTGAAATGGAGCACAGTTAAACCAGTGCATGAAAAAGGATCCAAGGAAGAGGTTTCAAATTTCAGGCCCATATCATTAATACCTGTCTTCAGCAAAGTATTTGAAGTTGTGCTGCTGACACAACTTAGTGACTATTTCTTGAAAAATAAGTTCCTAACAGACACACAACATGGATTCCGAAAGGATCATAGTACTATCACAGCAATTACGGAATTTCTTCACAAAATGTATGGTGCCCTCGATCAAGGAATGCAAACAGCTGGCATATTTCTAGGCCTCACTAAAGCCTCTGACTCGGTAAACCATGAGTTACTTTTAAGTAAACTTGAGTCATACAATGTAAATGCTGCATCCATGCAATTGCTGGCTACATATTTATTTAACCGCAAGCAGTGTACAAAGCTGACTTACAAAATCAATAATCAGATCATTAATTTCCAGTCCAAATATGAGACAGTCACACAAGGTGTACCCCAGGGCTCAATTTTGGGCCCTTTCCTTTTCCTAGTGTACATAAATGATATAGAGCAACCTTTCAACTCCCAATTGGTAACCTATGCAGACGATACCTCACTGTTATTTCTTGGCAAACAAAATGATGAGTTAACGTTGGTAGCAACTGAGGGCCTACGTCAAATAACTACTTATTTCCAAGATCAAGGTTTGAAAGTTAATATCAGTAAATCTCAGTTATTGCCATTTAAACTTACAAACTCACACCAAACCTCTATCAGTAACATAGGTGGAATGGAAGTAGTGGACACAGAAAGCTGCAGATGTCTAGGTATTCACCTAGATGAAAATCTAAGATGGGTAAACCATATCAAATTTTTATGCAATAAAATCAGCAGTTCATTACATCTAATCAGCCAGTTATCAAAAGTAGTCCCACATCAGACATTAAAAACAATTTATTATGGAACCATTTTTGCACAGAAGTAAAGAGGCCTCTTTAATCCGCCTCGACTGACATCTCTGCCCAAACTCTTTGCCTTTACAAATGTCTGCTTGTTTCTGTGTATGTGCGGATGGATATGTGTGTGTGTGCGCGAGTGTATACCCGTCCTTTTTTCCCCATAAGGTAAGTCTTTCCGCTCCCGGGATTGGAATGACTCCTTATCCTCTCCCTTAAAACCCACATCCTTTCGTCTTTCCCTCTCCTTCCCTCTTTCCTGACGAAGCAACCGGTGGCTGCGAAAGCTAGAATTTTGTGTGTATGTTTGTGTTTGTTTGTGTGTCTATCGACCTGCCAGCGCTTTTGTTTGGTAAGTCTCATCATCTTTGTTTTTAGATATATTTTTCCCACGTGGAATGTTTCCATCTATTATATTCATATCATTAATTTGAATCCAACAATTACGTTTGTTATTGTCACTGTTGCATTTCGAAATCTTTTCTGTCGTCTTATTTTCTCTTTCTGTTTTTGCCAGTGGTTTCACTTTGTATTCACCTTCTCCTTTTTACCGTAATCTATCCCGCCGATATATAATCAATAATACGTAACCCACTTCCAAACCATAACCAAAAAATTTTTTTGCCGCTTTCAACACTACCGCTGCTATAAAATCCACCGCTTCTAGTTCACAAACAGTTCCTTTCACATATTAAACAACCATTTCGGCTAGTTCTAATAACTTTTGCTTTATTTCCATTTCCGTTTTCCTCACATCACTGATCATTTTAGCCGCTTCCCACAGAATTTAACGTCATTATTTCTTCGTCAGACAATTGTCAACCTCATTTTCGTAATCTGCTACCACAAAACCACTCCTTTTAATACATTTACAGGTAGTTTTTTCGAAATTTTTCCGAATTTCTTCACCCTTTAACGTGTTTTGGCGGCAACACAACCACCTAACCTTTATGCACGTCGTTGTCTACCAACCCAAGTTCACCACAGGATCAACATAGCCCAGCTTTAACCAATACTTTTTCGCCTTTTTTCACACCAGATCTCCAGTTGCTTTCTAGTTCACCTTTATCTCTCCCCATATATTTTTATTTTCATTTCAGCCTCATGTTACACTTTCCACCTTCTAATACCATGTCACCCTCACAACAAAAAATGGTTCAAATGGCTCTGAGCACTATGGGACTCAACTGCTGAGGTCATTAGTCCCCTAGAACTTAGAACTAGTTAAACCTAACTAACCTAAGGACATCACAAACATCCATGCCCGATGCAGGATTCGAACCTGCGACCATAGCGGTCTTGCGGTTCCAGACTGCAGCGCCTTTAACCGCACGGCCACTTCAGCCGGCACCCTCACAAACCCCCACAATGACCCCATTAAGTTTTATTTACATTCCCTCCGCAAACATGCCTTCGCCCTATCCAGATTAAACTCCCATATTTTATTTTCCCAGGCTTGTCTGGCATTTGGCATTACCCCCAAAGGCCTCACACTTAAAGTTCCCATCTCTGGCTGCAACCATTCTTTCCATCAGTCCCTATACCAGTTCCAAACTGAACAATCCATTGCCCTCACCCACCTAATCCTTCACCTACACATCAACTCAGCCAATGAACGCACCCGTCAACTCCTATCCTTAATAAAAGTCCTCAATCTTTCCTCTCCCACATTCACACCGGCTGTTCAGAGCATCCTCCTACAGGCCAACCGAAAATTAGAACAGCATGCCACCCTCCACCTTAAAAAACTATCCAATCTCCTGGTTTCCCACCTCCGGAAAGGCAACTCACTCAGCCTTCACAACCTTTCCAGCAAACCTCAACCTCCTCTCATTGCACACAGACCCAGTCTCTCCCATCTACTCAGTCTCCCACTTCCAGCTCCACTCCCTCCAAAACCTCAAAATTCCAAAAACACAATCTGGAACCACAACACCCTAATTCAGTAGTTAACCTTTCCTCCAAACCTCTCTCCCAATCCGAAACCTCTGTCCTATCCAAAGGCCTCACCTTCAGCCCCACTCACAGATTCAACCAAACAGCCCTCATCAAAGATTTACTGTCCTACACTCGTACTCTCTGCTGGAAATATCACTTTGCCACGAAGAAAAATGATCCTAATCCTACTCCTAATGATCCAACTCCCCAAGACACTATCCAAATTGAACCCTGCCTGGAACAGTTCCGTCCTCCGTCACAGTGGGACCCACCTCCTCTTCCTCAAAATCACCCTCTCCAAACCTTCCAGGAATTTCTGACTTCCAGCCTTGCCTCTCAATCCTTCTTAAAAAACCTTAATTCTACTCCCAACATCACCACTGCTGAAGCCCAAGCTATCCGTGATCTGAAGGCTGACCGTTCCATCGTCATTCTTCCGGCGGACAAGGGTTCCACGACCGTGGTACTTGACCGTCGGAAGTATGTGGCTGAGGGACTGCGTCAGCTTTCAGACAACACCACATACAAAGTTTGCCAAGGTAATCCCATTCCTAATGTCCAGGCGGAGCTTCAAGGAATCCTCAGAACCTTAGGCCCCCTACAAAACCTTTCACCTGACTCCATCAACCTCCTGACCCCACCGACACCCCACACCCCTACCTTCTACCTTCTTCCTAAAATTCACAAACCCAATCATCCTGGCCGTCCCATTGTAGCTGGTTACCAAGCCCCCACAGAACGTATTTCTGCCTACGTAGATCAACACCTTCAACCCATTACATGCAGTCTCCCATCCTTCATCAAAGACACCAACCACTTTCTCGAACGCCTGGAATCCTTACCCAGTCTGTTACCCCCGGAAACCATCCTTGTAACCATTGATGCCACTTCTTTATACACAAATATTCTGCACGTCCAGGGCCTCGCTGTGATGGAGCACTTCCTTTCACGCCGATCACCTGCCACCCTACCTAAAATCTCTTTCCTCATTACCTTAGCCAGCTTCATCCTGACCCACAACTTCTTCACTTTTGAAGGCCAGGCATACCAACAATTAAAGGAAACAGCCATGGGTACCAGGATGGCCCCCTCGTATGCCAACCTATTCATGGGTCGCTTAGAGGAAGCCTTCTTGGTCACCCAGGCCTGCCAACCCAAAGTTTGGTACAGATTTATTGATAACATCTTCATGATCTGGACTCACAGTGAAGAACAACTCCAGATTTTCCTCTCCAATCTCAACTCCTTTGGTTCCATCAGATTCACCTGGTCCTACTCCAAATCCCATGCCATTTTCCTTGACGTTGACCTCCATCTGTCCAATGGCCAGCTTCACACGTCCGTCCACATCAAACCCACCAACAAGCAACAGTACCTCCATTATGACAGCTGCCACCCATTCCACATCAAACGGTCCCTTCCCTACAGCCTAGGTCTTCATGGCAAACGAATCTGCTCCAGTCCGGAATCCCTGAACCATTACACCAACAACATGAAAACAGCTTTCGCATCCCGCAACTAGCCTCCCAACCTGGTACAGAAGCAAATAACCAGAGCCACTTCCTCATCCCCTCAAACCCAGAACCTCCCACAGAAGAACCACAAAAGTGCCCCACTTGTGACAGGATACTTTCCGGGACTGGATCAGACTCTGAATGTGGCTCTCCAGCAGGGATACGACATCCTCAAATCCTGCCCTGAAATGAGATCCATCCTTCATGAAATCCTCCCCACTCCACCAAGAGTGTCTTTCCGCCGTCCACCTAACCTTCGTAACCTCTTAGTTCATCCCTATGAAATCCCCAAACCACCTTCCCTACCCTCTGGCTCCTAGCCTTGTAACCGCCCCCGGTGTAAAACCTGTCCCATGCACCCTCCCACCACCACCTACTCCAGTCCTGTAACCCGGAAGGTGTACACGATCAAAGGCAGAGCCACATGTGAAAGCACCCACGTGATTTACCAACTGACCTGCCTACATTATGAAGCTTTCTATGTGGGAATGACCAGCAACAAACTGTCCATTCGCATGAATGGACACAGGCAGACAGTGGTTGTTGGTAATGAGGATCACCCTGTGGCTAAACATGCCTTGGTGCACGGCCAGCACATCTTGGCACAGTGTTACACCGTCCGGGTTATCTGGATACTTCCCACTAACACCAACCTGTCAGAACTCCGGAGATGGGAACTTCCCCTTCAGTATATCCTCTCTTCTCGTTATCCGCCAGGCCTCAACCTCCGCTAATTTCAAGTTGCAGTCGCTCACACCTCACCTGTCTTTCAACAACATCTTTGCCTCGACTGACATCTCTGCCCAAACTCTTTGCCTTTACAAATGTCTGCTTGTGTCTGTGTATGTGCGGATGGATATGTGTGTGTGTGAGAGTGTATACTCGTCCTTTTTTCCCTATAAGGTAAGTCTTTCCGCTCACGGGATTGGAATGACTAAACCGACATCCTTTCGTCTTTCCCTCTCCTTCCCTCTTTCCTGACAAAGCAACCGGTGGTTGCGAAAACTAGAATTTTGTGTGTATGTTTGTGTTTGTTTGTGTGTCTATCGACCTGCCAGCGCTTTTGTTTGGTAAGTCTCATCATCTTTGTTTTTAGATATATTTTTCCCACGTGGAATGTTTCCATCTATTATATTCATATCATTAATCACATATGTATATATGACTGTACTAAACTTGTAAAAAAATGCTATGACGTTTGCAAAAGACACCAGTTGGTGTCTCCATGCAAAAAAAATACAATAAATAAATAAATAAAATAAATGTTAAAACATATGTTTTGACAGAGCACAAAGAACAGTGTGATTGTGAAACTAGTATGTTCATTTGTTGCAACTTGTACGAGAAACCATTACGTTTTCATCATTTCCTTGGGAGTGATCACATTCAAATTCATACGAATACCAAAATCGGGGAAGGAAGCATATGTCACTCACTTTACCATGCCTACAAATTGGTGCGTCGGTAAGAGATTCCTATCGTACGACTACTGTCACTAATGCCGTGTATGACACACCAGATGTGTTTTCCGATGGATTCGGTTGACTTGTCGCCTTGTCATCAAACGTTTGCGCTTCCCATTCGAAAACCGTTTCCTTTCGGCTGCTGATTATATACGAGGGCAGTTCAATAAGTAATGCAACACATTTTTTTTCTCGGCCAATTTTGGTTGAAAAAACCGGAAATTTCTTGTGGAATATTTTCAAACATTCCCGCTTCGTCTCGCATAGTTTCATTGACTTCCGACAGGTGGCAGCGCTGTACAGAGCTGTTAAAATGGCGTCTGTAACGGATGTGCGTTGCAAACAACGTGCAGTGATCGAGTTTCTTTTGGCGGAAAACCAGGGCATCTCAGATATTCATAGGCGCTTGCAGAATGTCTACGGTGATCTGGCAGTGGACAAAAGCACGGTGAGTCGTTGGGCAAAGCATGTGTCATCATCGCCGCAAGGTCAAGCAAGACTGTCTGATCTCCCGCGTGCGGGCCGGCCATGCACAGCTGTGACTCCTGCAATGGCGGAGCGTGCGAACACACTCGTTCGAGATGATCGACGGATCACCATCAAACAACTCAGTGCTCAACTTGACATCTCTGTTGGTAGTGCTGTCACAATTGTTCACCAGTTGGGATATTCAAAGGTCTGTTCCCGCTGGGTCCCTCGTTGTCTAACCGAACACCATAAAGAGCAAAGGAGAACCATCTGTGCGGAATTGCTTGCTCGTCATGTGGCTGAGGGTGACAATTTCTTGTCAAAGATTGTTACAGGCGATGAAACATGGGTTCATCACTTCGAACCTGAAACAAAACGGCAATCAATGGAGTGGCGTCACACCCACTCCCCTACCAAGAAAAAGTTTAAAGCCATACCCTCAGCTGGTAAAGTCATGGTTACAGTCTTCTGGGACGCTGAAGGGGTTATTCTGTTCGATGTCCTTCCCCATGGTCAAACGATCAACTCTGAAGTGTATTGTGCTACTCTTCAGAAATTGAAGAAACGACTTCAGCGTGTTCGTAGGCACAAAAATCTGAACGAACTTCTCCTTCTTCATGACAACGCAAGACCTCACACAAGTCTTCGCACCCGAGAGGAGCTCACAAAACTTCAGTGGACTGTTCTTCCTCATGCACCCTACAGCCCCGATCTCGCACCGTCGGATTTCCATATGTTTGGCCCAATGAAGGACGCAATCCGTGGGAGGCACTACGCGGATGATGAAGAAGTTATTGATGCTGTACGACGTTGGCTACGACATCGACCAGTGGAATAGTACCGTGCAGGCATACAGGCCCTCATTTCAAGGTGGTGTAAGGCCATAGCATTGAATGGAGATTACGTTGAAAAATAGTGTTGGGTAGCTAAAAGATTGGGGAATAACCTGGTGTATTTCAATGCTGAATAAAACAACCCCTGTTTCAGAAAAAAAATGTGTTGCATTACTTATTGAACTACCTTCGTATTATAGGTCCCTACCTTACACCTCGCTGTTGCAAACGGCACAGAGACAAATTTAAATACAACGAACAGGGCAGGGGGGGGGCTATGCCGATTGTCAAAAAGGCATACGAGTTGTAGATGAAGGCAAGTGTTGTGCACCACAGAACTGTTGCTCCCACTTTTTAAGAGGCTTGTTGCAGGGAACCCACCAGTCTCTGTCATTTGTCGTACCACATTTATGGATGTAATGTGGAGACCACATTACGGATTGCTACTTTCATTTAACGAAAGTAAACGGACTCTCAAATCAAAACACACAGTTTCTTAACCAAACCTGGAATCTGCAATTCACCCAGTTCCGCATCTCCCAGTTCCAAATCCAATAAACACCGCAAATGAAACAGAAGATGTCGCAGGTAGAACTGAACGATCTTGTAAGAGAGCTACATGTTTCTAAGAGGCAAGCAGAATTAAGGTTTCGTCTTCAAGAAAAGAACCTACACTACTATTACCTCCCATAAAAGACAGCTTCGTTTTTCAAGTTTTTTCTCAAGAGTTTGGTAAATTGTAATGACATAAACGGGCTGCTTACAAAATTTGGATGATTGATAATCTGGAAGAACGGGGTCTACTTATATATTTCTCAAAGCTGTTCTACACAACAGAAAAGAGAAACCTTCGATACCTGCGGCCCATTCCGTTCAGTTTTAAAGGAAACCTGAGAGAACATGAGGCTACTCCTGAAGTGTACGGATTATGCGAATCACCACAGATTTTCCATTTGTGATCTCAAAACTCTGGGACTACTACTGCGAATGCACACTGGTTTCACGAAGATTGCTCTTTCTTGTGTCATTGGGATAATAGGGCAAGGAAACTCAGAGTGGCCTTTGAGAGAAATTTTGAATCCTGGTGAAAAATGTGTTGCATGAACTTCTTGTTGACAAAGACAGTGTGCTGTTACCACTACTCCATCTGAAATTGGGCTGCATGAAGAATTTTGTGGAAGCAATGGACACAGATGGCCAGAGTTTTCAATTTTTACTATTAAATTTGCTGTGGTTAGTAATGCAAAAAGTAAAGAAGGGATTTTCATTGGGCCTCAGATCTGTGACATGATTAAAGGTTTTACTATTGAACATTTGCTGACAAGATACTGAGAAGTCAGCTTGGCATGCTTTTAAAGATGTATGCTACAGCTTCTAGGGAAATGTAATGTCTGAGAAGTACAGAGAACTGCCAGAACATACGCCGAACCATTACACGGCCATGGAGTGCAACA
The DNA here is from genome assembly GCF_023864345.2 of Schistocerca serialis cubense. Lineage (NCBI taxonomy): Eukaryota > Metazoa > Arthropoda > Insecta > Orthoptera > Acrididae > Schistocerca > Schistocerca serialis. The sequence goes on from NC_064642.1 coordinate 27,036,636, forward strand.
GGGCTCTGAAACTACATTTCCTTCATTCCCATTTGGATTTCTTCCCACCTAACCTTGGAGATGTGAGTGATGAACATGGTGAGTGATTTCACTCAGATATCGCTGTCATTACTGCGGAACACTTCTACAAGAAGTTTTACCACCCACTCATAAACGGAAAGTTGCCTGGAAACTTTTCTAACTTGTGAGTATGTTTCAAGCTTTATTCAGCTTTCTTGTCCTATTTTCATTTTATTTTATGTTTTGTAATACAAACAATTTGTTTTGTAATGTGATCTGTATATTAATCGACTGCAGATTCCTGCTGTATTGCTACTGAACCATGTCCAAGTTTCTCAAAAGTGATGTATGTAGCGCAGCTTTTCGAGAAAAATTGGTATGCAATTGAAAGTTTCTGATTTCATTTTCGTAATCAGCATATGTGATTTAGTAAAGAACACATACCTTCATCTTGTGGCAAGGCACAAAGTTAAAATTTGTTGCACTGTGTGATTATTTAAATTTATCTTAAAAGCTAGTCCTTAAATACAGCAGATGAAACCTAATCCACAAATAAAAAATGCCTATTTATTTAATTGCTCAAACAAAACAAAAAAACAACTTTTCTTGTGCAAAGAGATAAGCAGAATACTCTTTCTGTTGCCTGAAAATTTTTTATGCATTATACGTAATTTAATTTTTGTATGATTATAAAAAAGTGACTCCACAGAATTGAATGAAACCAGCTGGGTGAGACTGAGGCAGGAATGAGGAACAGAGGAACTTGAACAACCAAAGAACTGCGAACAACTCTTCTGAGAATGAAACCGACCACGACCAAAGTGAATGGTAAAGAGCTGACTGCAACTGTCCCTCTCTCCCTCTCTCTCTCTCTCTCTCTCTCTCTCTCTCTCTCTCTCTCTCTCACTGTGTATGTGTGTGTGTGTGTGTGTGTGTGTGTGTGTGTGTGTGTGTGTGTGTGTTTTGAGTACTATGTACATGTTCAAGTTAGATTTTAGAGACAAGTCACGCAAGTGCCTCTGAATGTACTGTTTCCCACAGGTTAAACCACAGAAAAAGACACTCATCAATGACCTAAAGGAAGAACAACGATTGCGACACATAAAAGAAATGAATAAACTACAAATTAAATGACAACCAAAGGGCATTAAGAGAACTACACCAAAATAAGTATTATTTCTAGATGATGATAGCGATTCTGATGACAGTGAATTAATTATGCGAGATACTTCTCAGAATGCGAACAGATTTGTCACAGCTGTTTACAGTGCCACAACTTGGAAGATTTAGAGCACTCCCCCAACTCAGGTGATTGTGTTTCAGTAAAGTTCGAGATAAAAAAGGAAATACATTTTGTAGGAAAAATCCTTATAGTCGTAGAACGGTCAGCAGAGTGTGAAGTGACATTTCTCAGGAGAAGTTCGAAGTAAACTAATTTGTGACACCTCTATTTCACAATATTTCGTGCATTGACAAAGAATGTGTACAAATGCTATCACCAAACCTTACCACAAAACATGGCAAGACAAAACGGTAACAATCTGCTCTTTCATTTAAGATAAATTTTGATTCTTATTTTCGATATGATTTAAGGCACTCTCAGTCTCACTGTTTCCTCCAATAAAATTCGTGGGTACATTGAGACATTTTGACTTTTTTAATGAAAGAAGATCCTATAAAATATAATTATATAACTGTATCACTTCACAAGTCATGCATTGTTAGCATGAGATGACATAATTTTTAATTTGATTCTTTTTTTGTGTTTCACATTGAGTACCACATCAATTGCGATTGCTCTCGCTCAGTTTCTGTGAGCCTCTGACAGGCACTGCACATCTTTGATGGAATATTTAGTACTCATTTCCATTCTTAAAGCAAGTGCTAGTCACAGTTCCTATGCAAGCTGACAGTCAGCTAAAACTCCTATAAACTAAATCATGTTTGGAAATCAGTTGCTATTGCCATATGTGCCTGATGCCTTTTTTTTCATGTTAAATGATGTTCTTATCTGTAACTGAGATCAGTGTAAATTCAGTACCATTCTTGCACACAGCTTGGTTACATTTCAGCACAGAAATGAACATTCTAATTTTTTTCAGAAACATATGCTACTGTTTTTGAAAAGCTCAAAAATTTGTGATCTGTGGCTCCTAAAACATGATATCGTCTGAGAGTAAAGTTCAACAAGTGGAGTTCATTGAGAATATTAAAGTACCATCCCGAACTTACAATGTACTTGTGATTAATATTATGGTGTCATACGCAGGCGCAATTGAAGGCCCTGGTGCTAGCATTGATCCCAGAGTAATCTACCTGTGTGGAGATGAGTTTGTTAGTGACTACGGCACACCGAGGATTTTGACCTTTGCTTAATGATTTTGTTTCATTTTCAGCTTTCGTATTTTACCAGATTCACAGACAGTGGCAACTGATGCCAGATACTTTCCGCAGGCCGCACCGTTCATGATATTTTTTCCCCAGGTTTTGATATACATTTTTTGTTCCCAAAAACATCAACACTCCATATTACGAAAAGAAACAATATTATGTACATGCAAAATAAAGCCAACTGATGATAAAAGCAAGTCAACTGGTAAACAAATCCACACTAAACGTAACTAAACAGCAGTTGCAACCAAAAATATTAACAATCAACCCTTTGACTAAATTAAACATTGGAACAAGTGCTACATGCAGTTTGTGTGCGTGTGTGTTTGAGAGAGAGAGAGAGAGAGAGAGCTCACAAGTTGCCTAGCCATTGGTGTGGCTGAGTGCTGACACTTATCGCAGACTGTATTAGAAATGTTGTCTTACTACGACACGGAGCTATCCTACTCTTCATTCTGTCCATGTCCACATCATTACAGCTTAATGAGCAGCAACACCCTTCCTGGTATCCAGGATGTTTCCCGTCAGGCATATGCTAATACAAAGTGCACAAAATAAAACTGGCTCAAGTAGAGCATTTTATCAGATGAAAATACACTCATCAGTACAATGGTGGGTTCTTTGCATTGTTGTCAGGAGACCAAGTAGCTTCTGCCACACATAAAATATTAGTTCATTTTACTATAAATAGATAAGAAGAAATACTTATACGTATTTCTACTATCCATTTCCACAGGACAACTGTCTGTGACATTAACATATCACTTTCTTTCTTTCTTTCCTTTTATGTACATGTGAAACACAAGTCTCTCTCTCTCTCTCTCTCTCTCTCTCAGAGGAGGAGGAGGAGGAGATTATTGTTTAATGTCCCGTCGACAACGAGATCATTAGAGGCGGAGTACAAGCTCGGATTAGGGAAGGATGGGGAAGGAAATCGGCCGTACCCTTTCTAAGGAACCATCCCGGCATTTGCCTGAAGTGATTTAGGGAAATCACGGAAAACCTAAATCAGGATGGCCGGACGCGGGATTGAACCGTCGTCCTCCCGAATGCGAGTCCAGTGTGCTAACCACTGCGCCACCTCGCTCGGTCCTCTCTCAGAGTACACTTAACAGTAACTTTTACGTAAAGTTCTACGTGATACATTGGTCACACAGCCAGCCCACTAGAAGACAATGCTGTCATCTTAGTTGATGACTGCGGACTGGACTAAGCGGTTGCAGAGGTGTACTGAATCATTTCCGGGTGCGGCTACGCCGATGTCACTCATTCATCAATGCGGCTTACAGTGACAATCTTCGTTTTCAGCGCGTTATGACAAGGCAGTCTAATCACCGTATAGATCAGTAGAAAAGTATCCAAAATCAGTTCACAGCTCAAGTCAAATGGGGCCTGCAGAAAACACCTACAAAAGCTAATTATCTGTCTGTCTCTACTGGCTGTGCAAGCGGGAATTAAAAGATCGTCATGTTCAGTGTTACGTATTCTCCGGACACATGGGAAACACTGCTTACCCGGCATAAACTGGAAACAATGGCGAAACTAAATCAAACATATCAGTTTAAAGCTTTCCTTGGGTTGGTAAGTGCAATAATATACAATATTTGTGGATTAGAACTGCGATTTTTCTTGATTCTCCCCAAAATTCATAAGCCTGTTTGACTGTGAGTCATAATTCAGACAAACACTGAACTGGCTGCTGCTGCAGCTCCAAGATGTTACATGTCACCCCAACCATAAGGTCTCACAGTAAATTGGCTGTAGACCTAGGTGTGTGGTTATAACAACTAAAAGTTGTAATTTCTTTGCAGGTGCTATGGAAATCATATTCAGGGTTTGGCAAATGACTAAGTACATATATGGTATACAATTTTCTGTTACGTTTGTAACACAAGAGCTCTAAGGCTCTCTTCATTTATTTTGCCTTTTTGTTATATTTAACATTTTGTAGTTTAACTGTTGTAAATACTATTTGACTGTATCGATACCTAAGATAATCAAAATATCCACGGGTATGCTGCCGATCGATAGTGTCCAACGGGCACAATATTTCGGCGATCATACATGTCGCCATCATCAGGTGAACTGACGGACTGAGCTCCTGTGAACGTGCCGGCACGGAGATCCGTACGCTATGGCTGCTCAGAGCGAACGGGGTTCGGTCGCGCTCGCTCGCTCTTTACCTAACGAACCTGCCCTGGTTCGTTGTGGATGCAGGCTAAGCACTTGGTGCTACTCCTGCTAGTACTTTGGGTTAGAGATTTTTTATTTGTCTGTCATTATGGTCTGTCCAGGCTGGACGCTCTTTGCGTCCTGAGTATGTTCCTATGTGTTACTCCCGTAACAGATCAGGCCAACGTGTAGTTGGCCTGTGGTGTATTTGTTGGCCCAGGTCCTTTACGAGCCGGTTATGCGAGGTTTCGGCCTTCGCATAGAACAGCCTGGCTGACTGTTGGAACCTAATTTTGAGGAGCGGAATGCCTGTTTGCTCGTGTAATTTAGCTGTGGAGTACCGCCTAGGGAGGTGCAGAGCGAGCTTCAGCGCTCGATTCTGCACCCTCTGTAGTGCACCGAGGTGTACATCTGCCGCATTTCCCCACACCACTGCCGCATACTCCAGCACTGGTCGTATAAGTACCAGGTAGAGTGTGATGCCATGGTGTGGGGGAAGGGTTGATGTGGGGTTTAACAGAGGGTACAGGACTCGTAGTCGTCCTATAGCTCTGTCCCGGACTTCCTGGACGTGTGGTCGCCATGTGAGCCTTTGGTCAAGGGTGACCCCGAGGTATTTTCCGGTCTTGCTCCATGGGATGGGGCCTCCCATGATGCTGACCGGTTGGAGATCGGGTGGCAGTGCTCTTCTCGTGAAGATCACTGCCTGGCTCTTTGCGGCATTGTACTTCAGCCGCCACTTTGTCGACCATGCGCCCAGGACGTCACAGCCTAGCTGGAGTTGTCTCCTGGTCTCCGCTGCATTCATGCTCCGCACGAACAGCGCGGTATCGTCGGCATATAGTGCCATCTTTACTCGCGCTGTCTGCAGTGTAGGCTGTGTACAGTAGGGGGCCTAAAACAGATCCCTGCGGTACTCCTGCTCTGATTTGCCGTCGTGTTGATTTTCCGTCGTCTAATCTGACGTGGAAGGTCCTTGCGTCCAGATATGATTTGATCAGCACTCCGTGTGACGTCGGTACCCCGTGTACAAAGAGCTTGTACACGAGGCCGTCGTGCCACACGGAGTCGAAAGCTCTGGTGACGTCTAGGAATACCGCCCCTAGGTATTCCCTCGTCTCCAGAGCCCGCATGGCTTCCTCGACCAGTCTCAGGAGCTGGTGTGTTGTGGAGTGGCCGCTGCGGAAACCAAATTGTTCATCTGGGATGACACCTTCCTCCGTGAGGTGTTGGAGGAGCCGTTTGGCGTACAGACGCTCGAACACCTTCGAAAGTGAAGGGAGTAGACTGATCGGTCTGTAGTTGGAGGCATGTCGTGGGTCCTTGTTTGCTTTGGGGAAGGCTACCACTTCTGCGTGTTTCCACTCAGAAGGGTAGTTCCCTGTACGAAGGACCCAGTTGAATAACGCTGCTAGTGGCTGGTGAGCCCCTGCAGGTAGGTTCTTAAGTAGCAGGTTGTCTACTCCGTCGCTGCCTCCTGCTTTCCTGGTGTTGAGCGTCTGTAGTTCCGCCGCGACTTCCTCTTCCGTGATTGGCTCAATTTCATCACCCTCCTCTCGCGATGTCAGGAAGATAGGCAGTTGCTCCTCTACTCTACGGATGTGTTCCAAATCGAGGTGGTCTTCGACAGGCGTGAAAGACGCCTCGAAGTGGTCAGCCAGGCTGCTTGCTTTTGCGTCAGGGCTACAGATGATGTCCTGTCCGACATGTAGTGGGGGGACCCGTTGTCGTCGGCGCAGGAAGGACTTGACCGTGCGCCAGGCGCTGCCGTCCTCTGGGTTTAGTGTTTCCACTAGGTCGGCCCAGTTTTGGTTTCTGTATGCCTCAACTGCAGCCTTGATCTCTCGCTGCATGCGATTGAGGCGGTTTTTAGTGGCTGGTTGACGTGTGAGTTGCCATTCCCTGAACACTCGGTTTTTCTCCCTGATCGCTTCACGTATTTGAGGTGGGAGGCGGCGGGAGTGATCTGGCTGTTGTGGTGGTGGCGGTGGGGTAGCTGCTTCGGCTGCTTGTAGTAGCTGGCGGTTTAGTAACCGCAGGGCAGCTTCGGCGCCCACTTCGTCCACGTTTGGTGCGTCTACTAGACGGTTGGTAACGCCCTCTTGGTACCTGTCTAGGTCCATGCGCCTGTAGTTTCGGCGACGCGGTGGTACTGCTGTGCCTACTATGTCTATATCGTAGACTACCCGCACATGGTCTGACGACAGGGCACATCGAGTACTAGCTGTTACGTGTTGCTCTATTCCCTTGATGAGGGCGATATCGAGCACGTCTGTCTATGGCCCGGGAAGATGTGTGCTCGTATGGCCCTAGGATGTAGGCGCCATTCCTAAGTGCGGCTCGGAGGAGTCGGCGGCCGCTGATGTTTGTGAGCCGGCCGAAGTGGCCGTGCGGTTAAAGGCGCTGCAGTCTGGAACCGCAAGACCACTACGGTCGCAGGTTCGAATCCTGCCTCGGGCATGGATGTTTGTGATGTCCTTAGGTTAGTTAGGTTTAACTAGTTCTAAGTTCTAGGGGACTAATGACCTGAGCAGTTGAGTCCCATAGTGCTCAGAGCCATTTTGATGTTTGTGAGGCGCGAGTTCCATTGCGTGTGTTTCGCGTTGAGGTCACCCGCAATGAACACTCGCCTCCCCACGGTCAGCAGCTCGTCGAAGTCGGTCGGCTCCAGGTTGCCCCTCGGTGGTCTATAGACCGACACGAACGTGATCTGCCCGATGGCAGTGTTCACGTTCACCCCGGTGGCCTCTAGGGTGTTGAGGTCTGGTAGGTGCGTTTGGTGGTGTTTGATTGTCCTTTTGACGTAAACAGCCGTGCCTCCTCCGGCCGTTGGCCTGTCGTAGCGGTAGCAGGAATAATTTGCTACTCTGACGTTTACGCCTGGCTTCAGATGAGTTTCGCAGACGAGGCAGATGTCGATTGCCTCGTCTTGCAGAAACTGTCTAAACTCGCCTTGCTGGCGGTACAGTCCGTTTGCATTAAAGCCACAAACGGTGAGTCCATGGATGAGGCCATTATCCATGGCAAGGAGTGGGGGGACGGTACCGGCCTGGAGGGCCGCCGTGACTGCCGTGACCAATACTGGCAGTTGTTGTAGAAGAGTGCTGAGTGAGTGCAGGAGTGCACTTAGCTCGTTCGGCTCTGCTGGGATAGTATGGGTGGCCGCAGTTGCGGTCGGGGGTGCCTGTGTGGCCGAGTTTGGCTCTGCAGGCGTTTCTGGTGGTGGGTTGGCGCGGGATGGGCGCTCTGTGCGCTGTTCACGCCTTCCTGTCTCCGCCTGAGTGGCGGCTCGCTGGGCTGGGGGGGTGGCCTCGGCTGCTTCAGGTGTTGTGGTCGCGTTTGCTACCTGACGGGTTTGTTGGTTTGCCTTGGTTCCCCTGGTGGCCGAGGCGAAGCTGATACCTTGCTGTACCTTACGCGATGTCACAGCTTTCCCTCCTTTTCCTGTGTTCCGTCTGAAAGCAGAACAGCCCCTGTAGCTAGCCACATGGGGCTCGCTGCAGTTACAGCACTGCGGTTTCTCCTCCAGTGGTTTTTTGCATTCTCTGCTCTGATGTGCTCCTGCGCATTTTACGCAGCGGGGCGGCATGGAGCAGAAACGGGACACATTGTCCATGCCCTGGCATGAAAAGCATTGCGCTCTTCTGCCTTTTGCTCTGAGTGGTTCCACCTCTACCCCCACTCGAGCAACCTCCTTAAGTTGGAAGATTTTTCTTGCTTCTATGTTGTCTGGCAATACAACCAGGAACAGGGGCATGTCTCTCCTGGTCCTGGGGATTTCATGAGGGTGACTGACTGGGCACTGTAACCCAGCGTGTGCAGCTCCTGTTTGAGATGGTCTGGCTCCATGCTAATAGGAAGGCGCCGGAAAACCACCTTTAGGAGTTTAATGGGTTCTGCGTTATGCGTGTAACAGCATAACCCGTCTTCCTGGATTATAAGCATGGCCTTCCTGTATTCGGCCATGTTTGAGAGCGAGATCCTGTATAGATCGTTCACTTGCCACCTTATTTTTGAAGAGGATGTCACCTCTTTGAACTTCTCTAGCAAGGACCTGAAGGTGTCCTTCCAGAGTAGGACGACTGGCGGGGGGGCAGGTAACTTTTTGGCTTGTGGTGCCTGCTGCTCCGCTTCCATGGTCTCTTCTTCAGGTGGCTCTGAAAAAGAGTTGTGCGTCCCTATTGGCTGCACCGGTTCGAGCTTTTTTGCCCGCGCCGTGTGCCGCCGTTTTGGGACGACAAATCCCTCTGCGTCTTCGTGGGCGGTCTCGTCGTCAGTGGCGCCCTCTGGCGCGTGCGGTTTCTTCTTCTGTTGTAGCCTGTTAACAGAAGATGCGCATGCGGACGACTCATCGTCGTCAATCGCGTCTGCAGGTCTCTTTCGAGACGGTAGCGAGTGTTCCATGGCCTCTCCCTCCCGGATCAATTGTTCCAGGTTGGCCTCTGGAATGACCTCACTCGGTTGAGGCGCAGCTGGCAGAACAGCAGCCTCTTGATTGGCCTGTGCCGGTGGTGGGGCCAGCAGGACATAAGCTGTTTGAGAAGCCAAGCCTGGTGGTGCTGCTCCCTTCGGGGCCGCCTCCGGCAGTGCAGTGTCCTCTTGCGTGGACACGCCTGGCGGGGCTCCCGGCGGTACCTTGGCCTCTTCACTGGCTGCGCCTGGCAGTGCGGCGGGGAGATCATACTGCATGAACCTTATGTAAGCCTTTTCCGCGGCCTCGCGTTCTGAGGCGGTGGCGGCTTTGGCCATGCGGTTGATTACCACGAAAAGCTCGACTGCTGTGAGTGGGCGATACCCTGCAGGAGCGGCCGTGGGGGTCGGGGCATTGGAGGCCGCCACTACAGCGTGCTCTGACGCGGCGACCACCGCCGCGACGTCCGCAGCGATGTTATTGGCTTCCATGAGGAAGACAGGAACTCTTATGGGTAGGTACTAAACGAGTGAGCGCGGACTGGTCCCACGCGAAGGGGGTCCTGACTCACGGCGTGCCCTAACGGTCCCTAGGCGCGGCACAAATCGATTCCTGAATCGATTTGAATCGCAGCCGATAGCATGGAGCACACGACAATTTCGCCGCTGACGCACTCGCAAGCGAGTAGTCAGCAGTGAAGAATCGCTGAAGCCTCAGCTACACACTCGCCATTGACCACGTGCCTTGAGAAACGCGCGAACAAAGACGCGCGGGAACAAAGGTCGGCCTTCCTCAAACCGAGGTCATCTTTGGCGCTCCCCACCAGTGCACGAGTTTTATTTGGAGGACAAAACACAGTTCCGACCCGGTGTTTCTTCAGAATGCGGGCGATTTTCCCCGAGAGTTCGCCTGTGTATGGATTAAATGCAGTGCCTACCTCCTCCCTCGTGACTTCATCCATCTCAACAGGTTGTGCTGCAGTGGTTGGGCGGAGAGCACGTTGAATCTCCCACTCTGAGTACCCATTTTTTCGAGATACAGTTCTCAGATGTTCCAATTCCTGGGGTAGACTCTCTGCGTCAGAGATAGTGCGCGCCTTATGTACTAGAGTTTTAAGTATCCCATTCCCCTGTGAAGGGTGGTGGCAGCTGTCTGCGTACAAATACAGATCAGTGTGCGTAGTCTTCCGATACACCCCATGACCTAGGGTGCCGTCAGCCCTTCTCTTGACCAAGACGTCAAGGAAAGGTAATTTACCCTCCGTTTCAGTCTCCATAGTGAATTTGATGTTGGGGGTGTATGGAGTTTAGATGTGTAAGGAAGTCAAGGAGTTTATCCATACCATGTGGCCAGATGACGAACATGTCGTCCACGTAACGGAAAAAGCAAGTAGGTTTCCATACGGATGACGACAGGGCTTCCTTCTCGAATTTCTCCATGTACAAATTCGCTACCACCGGTGAGAGTGGGCTACCCATGGCGACTCCCTCCGTTTGTTCGTAGTATTCTCCATTAAAAAGAAAATACGTGGATGTCAAGACATGCCTAAAAAGTTCAGTGGTCTTCTCGTCAAACTTCTGACTAATCAAATCTAGTGACTCTCGCAGGGGTACCCTCGTAAACAAGGAAACGACGCCAAAACTCACCATGATATCTGACTCATCCAACCTGAAGCTATCAAGGCGTTTAACAAAATCCACGGAATTACGGATGTGATGAGGGCATTTACCCACATAAGGACTTAATATTCCCGTCAGGTATTTGGCCAACAAATATGTAGGTGCCCTGATGTTGCTGACAATGGGGCGTAATGGTACCCCCTCTTTGTGAACCTTCGGGAGTCCATATAGTCTAGGCGGTACCGGACCTTGGGGTAACAATTCCTTAGCGTCACCCTCCGGTAAATCTGCGTCCTTGAGAAGCGCCCTCGTCTTGTTCTCCACCTTCTTTGTAGGGTCAACGCTGATCTTCCGGTAGGAATCGTCATTTAGCAGGCTCTGCATCTTATCAGTGTAGTCCTTATGGGAGACAACAACTGTAACATTGCCTTTGTCAGCCGGCAAGACAACAATTTCAGAGCGCTCCCTCAGATCACGAATGGCCGCGCTCTCTTTACTGCTGATATTTGACTTCATCGGCTTGGATTTCTTCAACGCACAAGTTTCACGGCGTATTTCCTCGGCTGATTCTGGCGGAAGTCGAGCTGCAACCTGTTCAACAGCACTAACAATTTCTGCGACCGGAGTGAACTTGGGGGTGGGAGCGAAGTTGAGACCTTTCTGCAAAACCGAGACCGCATCATCACTCAACACCATGCCACTCAAATGGATGACAGTCTTGCACGGAACCTGCAGAGATGGTTTGTTAAGGAGACGTGAGAACTTAGCTGTTTGACGTCCCGTAGCCTTCTTATGGGCGGAATCAGCTGACACTCAGGTGACACCATCAATCCAATCCCAGGAACAAGAAGTGAACTTACTAGCCAGTTGCAAATGTAGTTTGAGTAATTCCTGTGAGATAAACTCAAGGCTCCGGCGGGTGAATTGCACTCTCTCACGTACCAATGCGAGGCTGGCTCGTTTCTTGATTCTCTTAGCTGCTGCAGAATCGATGTGATGCATAACCTTAGAAAAATTTGGAACAACATTCTCGGAACGACATCTCTTTAGAAAGGCAAGAGTACTTAGCAAACGACATCTACAGTGGCGCAAATTTTCAAATTTCTTCATGCTGCGATACATCTCCTCCCCGTAAAGGTGTATGATGTGATTTTTGAGTTTCTCCCGCCGTATTTGATAATCAAAATATCCACGGGTATGCTGCTGGTCTATAGTGTCCAACGGGCACAATATTTCGGCGATCATACATGTCGCCATCATCAGGTGAACTGACGGACTGAGCTCCTGTGAACGAGCCGGCACGGAGATCCGTACGCTATGGCTGCTCAGAGGGAACTGGGTTCGGTCGCGGCGGCGGCCGATTTAAATACCTTCCGCCCGCGGCGCACTCCCTCCGCCGTCCGCGCCCCGCGCCACGGTCGCGCGGTGGAACAGATTGCGACGGCGTCTGAGATGACGTCGGTGTGATGGCTCTGTCCGCCGTGGTCGTCACAACTATACGTTTGCTCGATTTACTCTTGATTAACCCGATCGCTGGTTCCCAAGCCTTGCTAAGATTATAGCCACAGTCACGGTTTATGAGGTCGTCATAGGTGCGAATTTCGATGGCCTCTCTAACAACGCTGTCCCAGTATCTCGACGTCTGTACCAGAATCCTCGTGCGGTCATACTGCATGGCGTGATTTTCCGACAGACAATGTTCAGCGACCGCCGACTTGCTCAGATACATCAGTCGAGTGTGCCTCTGGTGTTCACGGCATCGATCCTCGACAGTGCGCATCGTCTGACCAATATACGACTTGCCACATTGACACGGAATCTGGTACACGTCGGCCTTCCTCAAACCGAGGTCATCTTTGGCGCTCCCCACCAGTGCACGAGTTTTATTTGGAGGACAAAACACAGTTCCAACCCGGTGTTTCTTCAGAATGCGGGCGATTTTCCCCGAGAGTTCGCCTGTGTATGGAATAACTGCAGTGCCTACCTCCTCCCTCGTGACTTCATCCATCTCAACAGGTTGTGCTGCAGTGGTTGAGCGGAGAGCACGTTGAATCTCCCACTCTGAGTACCCATTTTTTCGAGATACAGTTCTCAGATGTTCCAATTCCTGGGGTAGACTCTGCGTCAGAGATAGTGCGCGCCCTATGTACTAGAGTTTTAAGTACCCCATTCCTCTGTGAAGGGTGGTGGCAGCTGTCTGCGTGCATATACAGATCTGTGTGCGTAGTCTTCCGATACACCCCATGACCTAGGGTGCCGTCAGCCCTTCTCTTGACCAAGACGTCAAGGAAAGGTAATTTACTCTCTGTTTCAGTCTCCATAGTGAATTTGATGTTGGGGTGTATGGAGTTTAGATGTGTAAGGAAGTCAAGGAGTTTATCCATACCATGTGGCCAGATGACGAACGTGTCGTCCACGTAACGGAAAAAGCAAGTAGTTTTCCATACGGATGACGACAGGGCTTCCTCCTCGAAGTTCTCCATGTACAAATTCGCTACCACCGGTGAGAGTGGGCTACCCATGGCGACTCCCTCCGTTTGTTCGTAGTATTCTCCATGAAAAAGAAAATACGTGGAAGTCAAGACATGCCTAAAAAGTTCAGTGGTCTTCTCGTCAAACTTCTGACTAATCGATTCTAGTGACTCTCGCAGGGGTACCCTCGTGAACAAGGAAACGACGTCAAAACTCACCATGATATCTGACTCATCCAACCTGAAGCTATCAAGGCGTTTAACAAAATCCACGGAATTACGGATGTGATGAGGCACGTTCACAGGAGCTCAGTCCGTCAGTTCACCTGATGATGGGAACATGTATGATCGCCGAAATATTGTGCCCGTTGGACACTATAGACCGGCACTTAGGGTCCTTCCCATGCTAAATATGCTCACCGAGCGTCCATGTTGTTAAAATAGGAAAGCCCAATTATTAATTTAATAATACCACTTGAATATAGTAAGAAGAAACTAATCAAAGTTAAAGTTAATGTGGCAAAAGTGTATGATATAGTAAATGATGCTTACTGAAAATAATTTTGCAATTAAAACAGCTTATTAAAAATTTGTGGGCTTTCAAAAACCTAATGTGAATAATTGAATTTAAAGTAATAAATTAGTACAAACAGGCATTAAAACAGTTTGCCATCAACTTCAAAACTTTAGCTTATAGATTTTCGTATATTAAATGATCATAGTGTAGCCTGTTGAAAATTGCAAAAAGGTGAGTCACTGTCTTATAACTATGTCAATGTGTCTCACTGCAGCAAAAGTTAAAAACTATCACTGTTGAAAGTTATATACTTATACTTGCTAAATTCTTGGTCCTTGTATTTGTTGAAAGTGCATATTACCAGTGCAACAGAATCCATAGTTTGTCTATTGTGCTCACTGATAGAAAATTATTAACAGAAAGATCATTTTCTATGAAAATAGTAGTTTCTATTATTCAGATGATAGTGATTAATTTTCATGTCAAATATAAAAGCAACTGTTAAAGTAAGGCTAAGCCTATGTCCAAATTTACAATTCAGCAGTGAATATTGACAGTAATGTTATTAAAACTAGTTAGTTTGACTAATCCTTGAATACTAAAGTGTGTCAGTATCTGTTGTGTCTATGCAGATAGATTTGTTCTGTTATTACTGTCAGTGCTTTCTTTAACGTTATCATATGCTTTTGACTGGGTTCATTGCACTCTCAAACGAGAAAGTATTGGCAGTGACTTTCCACTGAAGTTACTTAAATGTATTTCTTGAACAGGAATGCAAAATATTTCTGTGCCTAATTAGGCTGGCGACCGTTTTTCTTTATTAGTTGAACAGTTTAAATAGGTAAAACATTATCTACTACTTGTTGAATAGGCAACCTTCTTTAGGCACACCACGGTCGAAACAACAAAATTCCTTTCAGGGGGTAACATTGTACTGCTTTTTTATATCATATTTGGTTAACAAAATAATGTCATTGTGTAAATAAGAGACAGCACGGGTGTTATACATAGTTATGTTTTATAGAACAGTACTGCATGTAAGTTGTGTTGTAAAGAGCAGTAAACGTAAAAGTTAATGATATCGCATTTGGTAATACGTACTGTCTCCAGTCTTTGAAGTTATGCTATAACAGTAGCAGTGTTAGTGTCATACGTTCACCACCATAAATGGCCTTAACTGTTTATAAGTATTGCGTATGTAAGCTGAAGTTGCCAGGAAAGCAAGCAACAGAGTTCGCTTTGTATCATACCACTAAACGGCAAAACCATCCAATCAGGGCAACGCCATTGCGAAAGTGGGCACCTGCTGCACAACTTTGCTGCGCATAGTTTTCAAGAGGGGAAGAACACAATAGAACTGGGCAGACATGCAACAAATCATGCATCATAACTAGAAACCTTCCATATGGGGTTCCAGTATGCAACTTTACAACAGCCACGAGTGGCTCACAGGATGCCCTAAAATGCAAAATCTGAATTTAAAAAATTACATTCAACTTGCACATCTTCTCAGTGAATATGATGGAATGCTGAAATATGATTTAGTTTGGAAACACGCTCATGAATCAAATAAAGGAAAAAAATGAATCAATTTTTTTTCTGTTGTTCTGGATGAAGTAACTGATGTGTGTCCTGAGTACTTCACTATGTAAAAGCCTTTAGTCAAGTCCTCAAAAGGTTTCGAAAATTCATGCGTATGTTCAGAGTTACAATGGAGCTGCTGTTGCTTGGTCATTTAAATGGACTCAGCCAAGATAAATAAACATGTTTTCTACTGTCATGTTCATTCCCTATTTTATTCATCCATTGAATTC
The DNA here is from genome assembly GCF_023864345.2 of Schistocerca serialis cubense. Classification (NCBI taxonomy): domain Eukaryota; kingdom Metazoa; phylum Arthropoda; class Insecta; order Orthoptera; family Acrididae; genus Schistocerca; species Schistocerca serialis. Next base: position 27,052,031 of record NC_064642.1, read on the forward strand.
AGTGCTATAGTTAGCTGTTTTTTCCCCTTCAATTCAAACTGTCTGGCTACTTTTTGCCCCAGGGGGAAAAAAAACTGCTTAAAGTGTCTGCTACACAGTAGAGTTCAACGTCTCGTTTGATGGAAACCTTATATTGCAGTCAACTGGTTTAACTTTTCAAAAAGATCCTCATACATGGATTTGAACTCACATTGTAACGTGTCAGTTTCGGTTTTGTTCCACATGCTTTTGCAGATATTCTCCCCTATCTGTCTCCTTAGTTAATATATTGCAAGCCAGAGCTTACGACATTGGCTAGTGAGTAATAAAAATTAATGAATTTGGAAATATGTTGAAAACCAAATGTGACAGATTTGAAATGATACAGGAAACAAACATCCATGGATGACATACTGATGAACCATTAACTAAATATCCTAGGAGTAATACTTTAGTTATTTGGAAGTAATCTCTGAAGAATCTACTATAAAATTTTGTACACAGTAATGTGGTGGTTACAATATAGATTTAGTAACTTCAACTCTTCTTTTTGGAACATTTAAATGCATATAATTTTGTTCAACATTAACCATACTGAACTTGAATTACAGTCACTAAAAGATAATAGTTCTTTTCCCCTTTTTACTCCACAGCCAGTGGTGGCATATATTTCCGCATAAATCCATCAGAAAAGTGTTTGTGATATTTTGAAATTTTTTATCAAATGGATTCCAGACTGCATACTGTGAAATTTTAAAACTATTTTACATTATTTTGACTATTTCTGCATCTGACAGAAGTTTTTCAGCCATAAAAAGACCCTTGTAATTTTCTGTCTGGTCAAAAGGAGGCACCGATTCAAAAAGTTTGCTGCGACACCAGTAATGTCTCAGGCAAGATTGGAGGAATCTTCACTTTATAACACTGTCAGAATAAATGAAATTTGCAAATGTCACAATTTCAAATACTACTAACATAAGCAGCCACCAGCAACGTTTATGAGTGATTAGATTTACATTACTGCTTCTTGTTACATTTATAATTGTTTGCACTAATGAGGAGAAATGACTTTATGTATTAGATATATATATCGTGAGGCCAACATTTGCAGAGGAGTAAACATATGTTATTCTGTAAACCCTCATTTTATTTTGCCACATATGCATACTTGTAGCTCATATATATGTGAGAAACACTTCTGCTTCCACATGTAAGTACTGATGACATATTCTTGAAAAGGAGAAGTAATATTTGAAAGACCAAGTAGTATATGTGTACATGAAGAGGGATGAATGAGACGAGACCACAGGAAAGTGTTAACGTATTTACAACAGCTTCTTTCAGTATAATTTAAGATAAGGAGGTATCAGATGAAGATTTATCCCACATGATTTCATCAGATTATTATGATAGATTTTGGTTTAGAAACATGAGTAGTCATTAAGAATTGAAAGGAACATGTTTAAATCCTTGGGATATAAGTAAGAAGGTATAAGATGTAAAGTTACTGGAAAACCAATGGTACCAATATGGAAATGGAAAGTTGGGTGGAAGGCATATGCAGGGATTTATGCATAGAGTGACACACGCACAAATGATGAACAAATGAATCTGGAAGTAATTACAAAGTTATCTACCAGACTGCTGTTGTGCCTTCTGACGAGCTATCAAAGACTATCAGCTTCGAAAGGAGTCATCTTTCATTGTCACATGGGTATAGAAAGGAAACAAATTTCGTCAGAAGTGAGGCACACCTGGTTTTAAAAATTGAATGTCAAAATTGCAATCATTGTGATCATATTTGTCTTTGTTGTTGGGGTACAGTACCAGTACAATTACTACTACTACTACTACTACTACTAGTACTGCAGTTCAGTTAGAATGTTTTGATCAAAAACTTTTATTACTCAAATACTTATTGCCCTACATATCCAGAATTTAAAAAACTAAATGAATAAATACACAATACAAAAAGAGAGCAAGTCAAACTTTAGCTGGTAAAAAGTTCTTTGAACAACATATGTAAGAGTCTGGTGATTATTTCAGGAACTTACACAGTAACACAGCCAAACCCCAGACTTCTTGTTTGTATATGTACAATGTAACCTTAGACGTGCAGGAAGCTAAAAGAATAAATTTAATTTTCAGACAAGCCGCACAGCCTGTGGTTATTTGGGTTGGTTTCCCATGGGCATTAGGCAAAGGACAGATTGTGCAGGCTAAATTTCATGACAACTGAGATTTTTGTCATTTATAAATATATAGTAATCAATTACTTCAAGGTATTCTTGCTTATTGCGATTATCTGCATTACACTCATAGTTGTCACTTGCACCTTTTCCAGTAGGATACTCTTGCCCTTGGTTTGGCTTTTCACTACATGTGCTACATTAAAAAATGAAGAAATGTTACAAACATATTTTCACATAGCAATAATTGACAAATGGGATAAATGTGGAATAAGGAAATAGTTTTTGGTTTCAGTTCATACTGGGAAGAAAACAAAGAAAAAATGCACTTCACTTCTATATTTCAGTAATTTTTTTCAGGCTTCAAGTTTTAAAGCTCCAATATCATGCATAGCATGATCTTACAGTTCTATATCTCGAAGTTCTTATAAATATTTGCAGTGAATGAACACATCTCTTATTGCATTTCAAGCATTTCATTCTCAGAAAGTCTTTATCATAGAGTTATAAAATGTTCATCTATATAGTCAAGCATTCGGCATATATCCAAAAATGGACACATAAATACAAGATCATGGCAGTTTTAAAAAATTACAGAATCTTAGTCACTTATAATTCAAAAGTTAACCTATTGGTGTTTTCAGCTCTTCCGTCGACAAATAAGATGTAGGCAGTGGAGAGAGCTACAACACAGCACCTTTTTTTTTATAAGACTTGTCAGTTTCAAAACTGACAGCATATGTCCATGACTGAAGTGTAACATATCACTAATCAATGTGGCAAATTTGAACTGTGAAAAATGCAAATTAAACTTTTATCATGGAAGCACCATTGTATAGCACAAATTATCTGCTTCTGTTTCACATTACTATGTTCAAAGTCAGCTATTTGAAGGAAAAAAAAACAAAATACTTCAACATGTCACAGAGCCAAATGTAGCAATTTTAAGTACACATTGCACGATTAAATGCTGTCTTAAATAGTTACAGATGGCCGTTACTAAGCAAAACTGCTAGACTGAAAATAAATTACTTCTAATAGTTCTAGTTTCATTAAATACTGTTCAAAAATGATCCTACAATACCTCATGGCAGTATATGTATACATTCAGAATTGTTCATGAACACATTACTATCATTAGCAAAATTACTTTTCAAACAAAATTTGGATACCATTTATTGGTGACGTCACAACAAAAAACATTCAATTTTTAGTTTCACTATTTCACAATACGAGACAGTCAACTACAGCCAATAGCGGATGACTTTTTCTTCAAAACTATGTCCTTTATATTTAGATGGACTTTCTCCTTACGCTTTGGTGGAACAGAATTGAAACAGAACCGTTTGAAAGCTTCCAGTTCTCTCTCATCGTCATCAATGTCACCATTTTCAAGGTCAATATCCTTCGGTGCAAAAACACTCTCTGAAACAAATCACAAATTGTCAAATAGGACTTGATTTAGTGTCTTAGATCAGGTCATAAGTTTCACCTAACTGCACTGTTTTTGGTTCTAAATACAAGAATAGGGGCCCAATTAGTAAATACCAATTACACAAATCACTTGCAAGTCATGCTCCACATGAACAACTATAATTGCAATAAAATTTAATTTCACTACATATTTCATTTAGATTACATGACTCACCTGTTTATTTTCAGTATACCTTTACTAGTAATATTCTGAAGATTAGCACGCATTTACCCATAGTTTATTTCAAACATCAACAGTAAGAAATAGACTTAATGACATCATGATATGTGGTAGCAAAACAAACATATAATTTCCGTAGTATCTCCATCAAAATATACATTATTTATGACAGTATTATGAGGACAGATTGCTACCACCATACAGAGGAGACATTCACTCCCAGACAGCCAAAATTAAAAAGACTGCTACACATTTGGGCTTACGGCCAGAAGTCCTCCTCCTAAAGTAGAAAAACACACACACACACACACACACACACACACACACACACACACACACACAAACAGTGGTAATGTCTCCAATATATAACAGTTTCTGTTGCCTGTCTGTGACTCAACGTCTCCTCTATATGACGAGTAGTGATCTATCCTTTTCATAGGGTTTAGGAGGAGGTCATTATTTCAGCCTGGGTTTTTCACTGTTATATATTATGTCTGTCATACACTTGACCATCCTACTGTTTACATTCAACTAATGTGGCAGACCAAAGTACACTTATACACTCAATTTCACAATGAGTTACAGTAGCCAAGAGGTGAGTAGTGGGAGGAGAACATAAATACCATATTATTGAATTGTCTGAAAAGCAATTCAGCAACACAAATTTGTTGAGAATTTTTCTTCTCTTGGCCAGTACAATTCTTTACTTGATTAGAGCGAGACATGGATTACAGAATTTGTACTACATTTAAATAGCTATATAACAATGAATAAAGGTGTTTCTACTTGAAGCTATACCACTGCCACGTAAGATAATGTGAAATTATATTTCAGATTTAAATCCAACCATTTCAGGGCAGCAACCAAAATGGACATGGACTGGTCAGAAATAACACTACATTGTGGGGATTTTAACAACAAAAACAACAACAACAACAACAACAACAACAGTAAGAACTGGAAAGGAAAATGGGTGATCATTCAAAGTCACAGCAGTTTCCCAGGTCATAAATATCATTGCACTAAATTACTGGGAACCAGATGTACTAAATCTAGCAACCCTTTCTCAGTAATGTGGAGGAGTGGAAACAGGACTGTCATAGAGATATGGAGGGAGAAGTGATAAAATAGAGTGTGGGAGGGGGAGGAGAGAAAATTCGAGGGGGTCTGAGAAGAGAGGTAGGTACAGGAGGAAGTGGGGGCCAAATAAAGGAACAGATATTGAGGTAAATGGGATGAGCAGAAAGGATACTCAGATGGAGGGAGAGAAGTGGAGAAGGGAAAGGTAGATCAGGTGCATGTGTGACAGACATAAATTGAGGGATATTGTATATCGACAGGTAAGATACATCAAGGGGATCAAAGGGCAAGTTACTTGCGTCAAGGGGATTGAAGGCAAGTTACTTCAAGATGGTACTTTCATTGAGGGTATTCGTAGAAGACCTCAGGGGCAGGAGTCGACCTTGGGGGTAGAGGGGGGAGGATAGACATTGGGTGTAGCGTAGCCCGAGGGGGGGCAGAGTAGACTGAATGGAGATGATAGCCTGAATGGGATAGGGTAAAATGGGGGGGGGAGGGGGGGGAGGGGGGGGGGGGAATGATCAGATCAAGGGTGTGGAGGGAGGGGTGACAAGTAGACTGCAGGGGGTAGGGTTGATTGAGGGGGCAGGGGAGACTGAAGTCATTGTGGCAATGACGGTTAAGTTAAAAAATCCCTCAAGAAAGCTAAGCGAGTATTTATGATGATAAGCAGTTGTTACCATCCTACATAGAGAATGAATGGACATCAGTTTATCCCAATATAATGGATGTGGAGGAATTACAGACAAACTTTAGGTTGTAAATCACATTCTCAAGAAGCATATTCAGAGAAAGTGCATTAAGAACACTAAAGATTCACTGCAGTTTAATAATAATAATACTCAGAAAATGCTGAGGAAGCAGCAAGGAATGTTGCACTTTCAATTCAAAAAAGAATATGGAAACGTTAACAGGCAAAATTTATTAGAAATTCATGTGTCTATAAAGAGTGATCAACATGCAAAGCAAAGAACTTTTACAGTCACACTTTAGTGAAAGATCTTGCTATGAACCGAGAAGATTCTTGTCCTACATAAAATGATTAAACAAGTCAAAGAATTCACTCTAGCTGCTCCTCAACAGATCTGTCACTGAAATAGAATACAGCCTAAGGGAAGCCGAAGTTCTAAATTTTGCATTTAAGAAACTCATGCAGGAGGGTCATACAGATATGCCATCGCACAGACTCCTGTATGGAGGACATAGTTACTGGCATACCTGACAAAGAGACACAACTGAAAGAGAGTGAAAAACAGCAAGTCGCCAGATCCAGATGGAATCCCAATCTGGTTTTACAGAGCCCTTGGCCCTTTACTTAGCTTGCATTTACTGCAAATCTCTTGCATTTACTGCAAATTGGCCAGTGCAATGTCCCAAGCAACTGGAAAAAATGCGTAGGCAACTCCTGTATAATAAGAAGGATAAAAGAATGGATCCACAAAATTACAGATCAATAACCTGAACATTGGTTTTCTTGAGCATATTCTCAGTTTGAATATACTACACTTCCTTTCACAATCATGCAAAACTCAGCTTGACATTTACACTCATGATATACTGCAAACCATTGATGAAGGGTAACAGGTAGACTCCACATTCCTACATTTCTAGAAAGAGTTTGACATGGTGCTCCACTGTAAACTTAACAAAGGTACGAGCATGCAGAATAAGTTTCTCAATCTGTGGGTGGACTGAAGACATTTTAAGTAATACTATCCAGTACATTGGTCACGATGGCAAGTGGTCGTCAGACATAACGGTATTGTCAGGAGTGCCCCTATGACTTTGCAATGTACCACAAAGTATCACTGACTGACTACAGTAAAATACAGGATAACTTAGACCAAATTTCTGATTGGTGTGATGAATGGCAGCTTGCTCTCAAAGTATAAAAATGTAAGTTAACGCAAATGAGTAGAAAAAACAATCCTGTAGTGTTCACATACAGTATCTGTGGTGTGCAGCTTGATGCAGTCAAATCTATTATGTATCTCCAAGGCGGAATGCCTTGATATGCCCCAAAGTGATACGAAATGTAATGAGCACATAAAAATTGTGGTAGGGAAGGTGAATGGTCAACTTTGGTTTACTGGAAGAATTTTAGGAAACTGTAGCTCATCTGTAAAGGAGACCATATAGAGAACACAAGTGCTACCAATCCTTGAGTATTACTTGAATGTTTGGAATTCCCATCAGGTCAGATTAAAAGAAGGCATTGAAGCAATTCACAGGTGTGCCACTAGATTTGTTAGATAAGTACAATAAGTACAAGGAGTATTATGGAGATACTTCATGAATGCAAAGTAGCATTCCTGGAGGAAAGACGACTGAGCCGTAGCGGCTAGGCTACTTGCATCACTGATATCGATATTCGGCTGTCTCGCTATCTTTTGACTGCTCCCCTCCAGCGGTTTTCCGGGTGAACGTGTGACGGGAGAGTCTCCGGTTGGCATTCAACGAGCCAACTTGTGTTGAAAAAAAAAGGCTGCGTCCCTAACCGTGGTGCACGGGCCTCGTCATGCTCACTGCCCGAGTCTTTTGTCGCGCCAGATGTACGGCGCCGATCATTGGGCGCCTTGACGTGCAAAATTGTGGTGGGTTCGTCACCTCACGCTGAACAGCTTCCCAGCTCGTAATTTGCAAGCTCCAAGTTATTATGTGTTTAACTAAGAAGATTGTTGAAGCTTATTGTGGCAGGGGTAGCTGCTGGAGATGGTTCTGAATTTGGTTCGACAGTGGCTGATGTTCCTCATTTCGTTTCTCATCATTTGTGGAGTGTGTGTTTTTAGTGGTTGTCATGCTAGTTTTAACTTGTTTTAGGACATATTGACTGCTTGGGGACTGGTTGAAGTTGTGTACATGCCCGGCAGCCGTAGAGTTACTGGTTTAATCATTTGTCACGGCAGGATTTGGTATGTTTATTTAATGCTGAAAGTGCCTTAAGGCAACTGCAAGTTTCCTGCTAATTTACTGGGAGACGGGTACTGTTAGAGTATTGTTCCATAAGAATTTGGGGGCATGCTTATTATATATTCCAGTGTGGCTGCGATTTGACCTTGTTTTCATTGCAATCTATTTGTGCTGCAGGCCATTTGTTAAGTCTGCTCGTTTCCTGGCGTCGGTGCGATTATGGATTCTAGTCAGGACTGCGCATTGTGAGGCCAGTCGAACTACATATAAATACACACCGCCTGCTTGTCAGCCTGTGCCCAAGCCGGGGGGAGTGAACGCTCGTATTGCCTGCCGGCCGTAGCATTATTGCTTCCAAATACTGCTGTGGGAATTTGTTAATATTAGCGTTTCTGTAAGTTATTTTACTGGTTATCACTAGCCATTCTTATTCAACACTTATGTTAATCATTTGTGTATCTTTAATGAATGTGCAACTTGTTATTTTTCCCGTGTGTCAGTTTTGCGACCTTGGTTGGCCCACTTTGCAGTTTTAGTATAAGCATGTTTCACTGTGGACCTTAATGTGGGCAGTTCAGTTTTATTGCGTTTCAAGATCTTGTTTTTTTTAATGAAGTTGTGGTATTATGTGGCTGTGTAACTTTGGGTTCGAAGTGTATAGTGTTAGTAGCCTTTTGAGATATGGTTAAACAAGAACAATTGTTTATGTTTGATTATTCACGATGCCTACTGTCTGTTTTTGGTTGCGGATGCAAAATGTGATTCTTATTTGTGTTTTTGTAATTCAATTAAAGTGAAAATTTGTATGTTGCATCAGTAAGAGGGCAAATGTCCGAACTGAAGTTTATAATAAAGTCTGTTTTGAGTCAAATTAAAATTGTAAAACAATCACAAGCTTGTCCAAGACCAGTGATCCCAGATTTCCTATTTTCTTTAAATAACTGTGGTGAGATTCTAATTTTGATTTTCTAAAGAATTGAGAAGTACCGCGGTTCAACGACATTCTTTCCACAAACACTATAGAGAAAAATTTAGAGAACCAACATTTGCAGGTAGCTGCAGAACCATTCTACAGCCACAAACGTACATGTCAGGTAAGAGAAATTAGAACTGATATGGAGGCATATTGAAAGTCATTTTTCCCTCACTCTATTTGTGAGTAGAACAGTGGTACAGCGTAGCTCCACCATGTACCATGTGGTTTTCCAGATATGTATGTAAACGTTATCTGTAAAGAAAGGTATAACGAGAGGAGAGGGAGAGGAGTTACGAGTTACATTGAGGGGAAGGAGGAATGGTAGGCTGGCAGGAAGGAGGGAAAGCTAGACTGACTGCAAACCATTTCCAGGGGTAAATGTGGATGCTGATCATAATTTATTGTTTATGGTCTGCGGATTAAAACTGAAGATACTGTGGGGAGGTGCAAAGATAAGAAAGAACAAGAGGATGTTGCAAGTTTCAAAGTGATCGTTAGATGCTTATTGAATAAAAAACGGGAAAGAAGTGCAAAATGGCTATAAGAGAAACTGTCAAAGTAGTAGATTAGTTTTGATATTTTTGCAACAGAAAACTCATGATGGCAGGAGAACAGAGGATAAATAAATTAAGACTGCTAATAGCAGGAAAAGTATTTGTGAAAAAGAGAAATATTTCAACATATAACAAATTTTTAATGTTAAGTCTTTTCTATAAGTATTTGTCTGGAATGCAGCCTTGTACAAAAGTAATATATTGACAATAAACAGTACAGAAAAGAAGAGAATAAAAGCTTTAGAAACACAGTGCTACAAAAGAAACTAAAGATTAGATGGGTAGATCTGGTAATTAATGAAGACATGAGAGAGAAATGGGGAGAAAAGAAATTTACAGCTATGTTTATACAAATAAATAAAATGAAGTAAAAAAGACTGATTGATACAATGCAATGGGAGGCATCAACGAACAACCCACTAGATAATGGAGAAAAGTGTGAATGGTACAGAAGCTATAGAAGGAGACCAAGGTTCAACTACATTAAAAGTGCATGTAAGTTGCAGTAGTTACGCAGAGATGAAGAGTTTTAATACAGCAGACTAGCATGGTAAAGCTGCACCAAACCTGTCTTCATACTAAAGAATACAACACCACATGCTTCCCAATGTTGAAGAGCAATTTGGGGATGGCGATTGCATCTTTCACCAGGATCGAGCACCTGTTCTTAATGCACTGTCTGTGGCGGAGTGGTTACACAACAATAACATCCCTGTAATGGACTGACCTGCACGGAGTCCTGACTTGAATCCTATAGAACACCTTTGGGATGTTATAGAATGCCCAGTTCGTGCCAGACCTCACAGACCGACATCGATACCTCTCCTCAGTGCAGCACTCCGTGAAGACTGGGCTGCCATTCCCCAAGAAACCTTCCAGCACCTGATCGAACATATGCCTGTGATAGTGGAAACTGCCATCAGGGCTAAGGGTGGGCCAACACCATATTGAATTCAGAATTACCAATGGAGGGCACCATGAATTTGTAGGTCATTTTCAGCCAGGTATCCAGAAACCTTCGATCACATAGTGTATCTACTGCGCATTTTAAGAGCTAACAAGTCCAGTGGAGTGCTATGTGTGTTAATATGCCAATTTTCACATGTTGCTTTTTATCTGTACTTGGTTTCTTTCAGGATATCCAATTCCTGCCATAAATGAATGTCAGTTACCAAAATATGGTGAAGAAAAATGGAACCACTAAATGAGAAGAACATCTACAAATCTATCTTTAATTTATCATGTTGCTGAAAATATGCAACTATTAATATGCATTTTCAAATACTCTTTCTTATATTAATATTTCATGGAATAAACTCCCACACAAAACACACTTTTATCCATTCTAGTAACAACAATGTTCCACATCTGAAAAAACTGTGATCAATAAGCTAAGTGGTAAATGATACTTCTATTTGATGATCAATTAAGTACACAAATTTGTTAACATAAACTGTCCTAAGCTCTGAAAGAATATTACAGAGCTCCTTTTGTAAAAGACATTTTGTATAATTTTTGACAGGGTCCTGGGGTAATTTGACGATATCATTTACAAAAAGTTAGAGCACGGTCCTAGTTTTTATTAAAGATTACAGCAACATATCTTTTAACAAATAATTACAAGCTCCGGAGCACCTAGCATAAAAGACACTTTATAAAAGATTTGTCAAAGGTGTTTGAGGTGTAATATGGGCCTTACAGCCACACATTTTACCTTTATATTTTAATCTCATTTGTATAATTCACTGTTCCAATTCTTGTGTTTCCAATAACAGACTGCTCTCTCATATTCACAAAGGATTCCACACAAACATCCCTGCCACTGATCTGCTCAATTATAGACTGCAAATTTTGTTAATGTTTTAGATACAGAAGGGCACACAACAACAACAACGACAAAAACAACAAAAGAAACTCAAATTTATATGCAGCTCATTATCATATGATGCTTAGGACCCAATCCCTCTATGACACATTATAATCTTTCTGCACCTACATACATACTTCGCAAAACATCACGCAAGCCCAAGTTGACACTCGGTACAGTGGCACGCGAACAACCATAAAGGCATTTCCGTTTTACAGTCACTCCCATCAGCCACTGCACCGTTAACTTTATTTGTGCAAACACAACCACTACTGTCATTGCTTTTCCTGGGTGGGTGGTTGGTTGACTGATTGACTAGTTTGGGGGAGGGGACCAAACAGCGAGATCATCAGTCCCATTGGGTTCAGGAAGTACGGGGAAGTAAGTCGGTCATGCACTTTCATCCTGGTATTTGCCTGAAGAGATTCAGGGAAATCATGGAAAACCTAAATCACAATGGCCAGATGCAGGTCTGAACCGTTGCCGTCTTGAATGCGAGTCCAGTGTGCTAACCACTGTGCCACCCTGCTCGGAGCTTTTCCTGTTCCACTTGAAAATGGAGCAGCAAACGTATGTTGGGATACTGGTTCCTTTTCGATTTTGAGTTAGGCAACACCTAACGAGAGTCTTTTACCAGCAATGTATTGGTTGGATAGGGCCATTTTCAACTTCGGGTGAGGCAATGACTAACATGAATCTTTCAAGAGCAAAGTATTGCTTAGTGATGTACTGGTTGGTTAGGGCCATTTTCAATTTCACCTGAGGCAACACCTAACATGAGTCTTTCAAGAGCAACATATAGGTTGAAGAAGGCCAATACCTTGACCTACCCATTTCTCCTAATCTTAACTCTGTGCATTTTTTGCTCTGGTGACACATAAGAATTATAGGGTATGTGGTCTCCATAAATACTGTGGATACGCAACACATGTTCCATGACTGTGGCGCAATCCAGCAACAACCAGAGGTGTCAGAAAGAGTGTGATTCCACGAGACGTAGGGTAGAAGGCTGCATTGCAATGGATGGCAGTCACATTAAGCACATGTTGTGAAGAGTAATGCAAAGACATGGTGATCATCACAGTAGTTTTAGCTGACTGTAACTCTGAAGGTATGGGGTTCACAAGAAATGTTATTTTCTTCCTTTTTGCCTACTACATTCTCTGTAAATAATGGAACCTTTTTTCCAAACAACCTGTAAGAGTATGGTGCATGCTATCCATGAATGTCCATTTTTCTGCCAGAGGAGGAATCTTTGCATCAATGGAGTGTGGCAACGATAGCACTTCAGGTAAATTTGGCTTTTTTAAACTCCACCTTACGCAAAAGTCAGTGTTTTTCTTTTTTATTTACCCAGTCACGTTTAGACACATTGTGGAATCTTCTGTGAGTCATGATTTATTTCCATAAAATATCACACAAAGTTCATAATATTATTTCTGTTTAAAGCCTAAAAACTGTAGCATGCACATTTAGTTTAATTTGTTCCAACTGATCACCTGGAATTACAATGCTTGAGGAAACTGATTTATACTGGTCACCTTTTTTTTGTGACTTTTATGATTTTGACAGCATGCCATCGACAATTTAGTCATGAAGAAAATTGCTTATTTTTTAATACTTGTTCGCAAGCAGGTATTGTGTATGTCAATGTACTTTCATTTTCTGTCCAGATGTGCATCTCTAGTGGGTTTCTCTTTCTATTACATCTGTGTACACTGTACCCCACATCTTTTATTATATCTTACTCTTACCCTTTTTTCTTCACACATATTTTTCACAAAGGAGTATTTGCTCAAACACATACATCTCCGTATTTATAGTCAGGCACTGTGTTATTGTTGCTGCCAACTTGTTCACTGTTGATCTTCTGTTCAGTGTGGTGCTAATTTTGACTATTTTAGTGAGAATTGTTGTGGTGTATGGTGTATCTGCTGGGGGAGGACTTATGTGATGTGATGTGATGTGATGTGATGTGATGTGTGTGTGTGTGTGTGTGTGTGTGTGTGTGTGTGAGAGAGAGAGAGAGAGAGAGAGAGAGAGAGAGAGAGAGAGAGAGAGAGAGAGAGAGGGGGGGGGGGAGGAGAAGGAGGGAGGGAGGGGGATTGAGAAACAGATGTTTCGGATATTTGAGTGTGTTCGATTATTATGTTTTATATGGGAGAGTGTCTGTGTATAATTGACAAGCAGATCTTTTGGATATTTGAGTGTGTTCGATTATTATGTTTTATATGGGAGAGTGTCTGTGTATAATTTCTTGAGTTTTGTAAACATTGTTTTATTTCACAGTGTAGTGTTTTCATTCCAGACTCTCTTCTTCTATGACCGCTTTTTGCATGTGGTTGTTATCCTCTGTTGTGAGTTTTTGATAGAGACTATTGCTTTCTCCGAGGATCTTGAGATCAGTCTCAGTGTTGTTTGGAAGGTGGATTACTTGTAAGAGATGATCTGCAAAAGTGGAGCGTGTACTATGTTTTTAGTGTTTATTTAATGCCTGGAATACTATCATCACAGAATTTGAACAAATCATGTGATGTCAATATTTGGTTATCTAAGGGCCTCTGCAGACTAGCACAGGCTGCTAATCTTTTTGCTGTTCCCCCAATGCTATCACAAGGCGATTTACTGTAGCTTGTTCTAAAAAAAAACCATTCAGCAGTGATGCCAAAATCATTTTCGTGCAGACATAATTTGATGAAATTTTTGAAATTCTTATATTGAGCAGCTGACCCATCGCTAAGGCAATAAATGTTCTTAATGTTTTTAATCTTTGTCTTTAAATATGCTAATAACATTAGTTGAAAGACATGGACAGCAATGGTATCATGAGAAAGACAGTTGCTGATAATACAAACGCTAATACTTTGACATTCTTTCTCACAAAAGAGACAACAAATGGATGTAACGTGGCTTGACAAGTCTCCCAACGAAATCCTTGCACAGCATCTTGATCAACAAGTGAATAACTCTCAGCAAAATCCATCAATATAATTAATTCCTTTTCTGCAAGCTTGCTTTTTAGCTGTTTAAGGTATAAACTTTGGTCTTTTGACACAAAGGGATAGCGTCTTAAGCTGATAATTTTCAAAATCAATGCCTCCATGAAACCTTCAACAGTTCTCCAACATGTCTCCGATGTGTGTCTGTCATTATGGACCCACTGCTTGTATTCCATTGTTTCTTCAGGGTCATCGTCTCTAAAAGCGTCTTCCAAAAAAGCATATAGCTGCATCCTTCTTGGACATTCCTCACAATGTTGCAGCATACAATCTTTTGATTCCAAAGTGTATAGAGTTTTTTTCATCAGATCCTTGTTGTCATCTTAGATGGTTGTTGCTAAAGCAAACATACGACATTTAATGAATTGCACACACACATACTGAATGTGATCCAGAAGCACCAACTGTAGTACACTATTTCGGGCTGAGCTCAAAAAATTTTTGAGAACCTCATTTGGTCTTCATATTGCTTATAATATGCAATTAATATTCCTTTCAGGTTACAAAGGATCAGGTGTTAATGCTTGTGAATCTTTTCCCCATTTATTCTTACTGCAACACATTCCTTTTCGACGGGGAATAAACAAGAAAACTCATAATCTGCACAAAAAAAAGGCGGCGAGAACATTTTGTTTTATTTCATCATTGAGCTTTTCTCCTTTTTCGTTAGCAGGTGTTGCCAAAATCCAATGTATATCTTCAGTTTCCTTGCATTCTTCACCATTTTAGTTGAAACAGTAAACTCTTTACCTGTTTTCTCAATAGTTCAGCTATTTAGGGCAAGCATCAAAATTTGAACTTTACAGCAATTGCTTGAAGTCTGAAGCTTAGTCTTACGTTCTTGAGTTAAGATGCCCATATTTTTACATTTTTGGCACTCGTCCATATTTATTTGAGCAACAGCTATTTGGTAATGAAGTATTAGCAGTAAAGCAAGAATCAACAACATCCGTATCTTCAGTGGATGGTGATTCTTGGTTATCCTGGTGGGATGATTCTTTCTGGACCACTTCATGTTCAAATTTTATACAAATTTTCTGATCATGTTAAAAACTTCATTGGTCAGTAACTTCAACCTATCAGATGCTGAAATGTTTACTGGCATTAAAGCCTTCTTTGTTAAGTGTTTTTCTTAACCAAATGGGTTGCAGCAAGTCTTCTGAGGAATTGAAATTTTGTCAACAACAAGGCGTTAAAGTATGAACAAATTTGGGCATCAAAATCAAGGCAAGACCTATGTCGCAGAAGCTCACTGTCCATTGGTGACATTTCCTTAACTGACTGTAGTTGACTTTTGCCATAACAGAGTGGCGATGACTTATGGCAATCAGCTCCATCTGATCCATCAAAGTAACAGAATGCAAGGGTCTCTTGGTTCATTTTATACAATAGTTTGTTAACCTATAACAAGCAATTTTGAAAGCTCATGAATATCCTGGTTTGAGGCATCAAACAATGGAAAATCCTAGATGAAATGTAACAATATTATGAAAAGGAACGTTGCTGCTCACCATATAGAGGAGATGCCGAGTCACAGATAGGCACAACAAAAAGACTGTCACAAACAAAGCTTTCGGCCAGTAAGGCCTTCATCAAAAATAGACAACAGATAAACACATATGCAAATGCAACTCTCACACACGACTGTAGTCTCAGGCCTCAGCTGCCTGACTACAGTCGTGTGTGTGAGTTGTGTTTGCATTTGCGGGCGTGCATGTGCGCGGGTGTGTGTGTGTGTGTGTGTGTGTGTGTGTGTGTGTGTGTCATCTATTTTTGACCAAGGCCTTACTGGCCGAAAGCTTTATTTGTTACAGCCTTTTTGTTGTGCCTATACACTAAGCAGATTCAGAAGGATGTAGGTTGCAGTAGGTACTGGGAGATGAAGAAGTTTGCACAGGATAGAGTAGCATGGAGAGCTGCATCAAACCAGTCTCAGGACTGAAGACCACAACAACAACAACACATCTGTGACTCAGCATCTCTGGTTTGAAGCACAGCAGATTCAGCCTCATTTTAGGGCTTACCTTCAGCTACAACATTGATTAATGAGTATTCAAACACTTAGTACTCAACAGTAAGATTGCACAATGTCAACACCGAAGATTATACCGCACATAAGACTGACACTGTCAAGATTGCCAATAATGAAAGCAACAATTGAGAGTGCTGATTCAGCAATGTATCAATACTGCGAGGATAGGGGCTTAAAAAACTATTGCTGCTTTATAATGCCAATGGAAACTGAGTGACTATGCATATATGCATCACCATTGATTGTAGGGTTAACACATTCTAAAGCAACATAGCTTTCCATTACAATCGTCTAGATTTTATAATCTTAAGAGCATTTGCTGAGTTTTTATTATATTTATATTCTGTACAGTAAAATAATGTAAAAACGCTTCTCATTAACAAACTTTCCCCAAACCAAAGGCAAATCTCATACTATTAAAAAGACACTACAATTACACATTTTTTGAATTACAACTTCAAACTGTATTAACTTTTTGTACATATTGATAATTCGCTTTCCCTACTTTTGATAGTTATTCTTACTCATCAATATGCAAGATCCAGAAATTAAACAATATAGCTTTGAAACCTAAAGCATGCTCTTTCCAGCTGTGGCAAGAAAAAAGGAACTGAACAAGACACAGTTGAGATACTGTCTCCCAGACGTACCGTAAAATTTGCATGTAGAAAATTTTGACCAACTTCACAGATGCATATCTTTTCATCTAGGCATCCAATGTTAATTAAATTTGATCCGTATATAGGCATCGTATGTATGAATAAGTCTCAAAGTTTTTGTGTGACTGGTTTGTATGAAAAGCAGTAGTGGTCGGTCAAACCTTAGCTCTCAGAATAGTGCGAGGAATTTTTTAGTCACTTCAGAGGTTTGTATCTATGTTTAGGTGTGGCTAAATCCTTAATTTTTGCCATGGTGTGACTGAGCATAAAAAGTTGCCTCGGTATATTAAAGCAAATGACCAAATGTTTGTTAGAAATTCCAAAAAAAGCCTAGCAAACTTGGTGCATTTGCACCTTCGTACGTGATACGAAGATGAGTAGTCTCTCTTTAACAGCCCCTAAAAATTCAGCCACTGAAGATACTGGACTGAAATTTGGTATATAACCATCAAAGACCATATGGAACCTTCACACCAAATTTCATTACATTTGGAATTGGTCCCTTTGATGTGGAATGACCCTTATGATATTGTGACACTCCCTTCCCTATTTTATAATACAAAATGGGCTACCCTTCTCTGGACTTTTTCAATGGCCTCCATCAATTCTATCTATTGATCCCATTTGCTCCACATTATTTGTTGCTAAGAGGTCAAGTATGTTTTCACAACCATTTACACTTTGAGTGGGCCCCTGAACTAACAGCTCACAATAATTCTGTGAGAAAATGGCGAAGTTTTATATCTACCACCAGTTAAAGAACATGTATCTTTGCCAACATATTGAGGGTGGCTTGAAGTCATCACCAGCTATAATTGTATGAATGAGGTACCTATTTCAGATGATACAACAAGACCCACATTCATTCAAAAAGAAAACAGCACACAAAAACATCTCCAGAAAACTAAACAAATATGTATATACAAGAACAGAAAGCAATCACCACCAAGGCAGATAAAGGAAATGCCCTGCAAGTTAGTTTCATGTTCCAATATACAACCTTGTAATGTTTTGGAAGCATAATTTCATTGAATATTTTGTTTTCAGTATGGTTGAGAAATAAGTCTGCACATTGACCACTGCTGGGCAAACCCACTAATAAGCTTTGTTTTTAAACAGAATTCCTTATGAGTGAAACAGAATACATCAGTGTATGAGCAGAATTCATAGAAGAGAACATTATTCAATTAGTCGATGACCCCACCACGATATTAAAAAGAAATATACAGAAACTTCTAAAAACACTCAAAAATTATCATCACAAAATTTCAATCAAAACATATGACCCAAAAGAATACCTTGCATCCAACCTAAATACTCTACAAAAAATACACAAACGTAACTCTCCAATTAGACCTGCAAATTAACATAAAAAATAAAATATACAAACGTAACTGTCAAATTAGACCTGTAAATTAACATAAAAAAATACACTATCTTACCACCTAGCTACACACACACACACATACACACACACACACACACACACACACACACACACACACAGAGTCTTTGGAATGAAATACGTCACTGATTCTGCATCCTCAGGGTTCCGACAGTTTGCTGGTAGGTTTGGCATTAAATGCCTACGCACACGTCATGTAATTCATGTAAGTAACAGGCCGCTGATTTGCGTACATGGTGATAGCAGCTGAAATGGAAGCCACCTGGGTCACTAAGATTTACGTCAGGCAAATGTGGTCACTGAGACATCAATGTGAGTTCTCGACAATGCTCCTCCAACCAATGTAACATGGTTCTTGTTCTGAGTCACAGAGAATTATACTGCTGAAAGATGAAATCGCCATGGGGGAAGATATCGAGCATGAAGACATGCCAAACGGTTTGCAGTTTGTCTCCCATAGCATAATACTGCTCCCACCAGCCTGCGACTGTGGCACAATGCACTTTTCAAGCTGCTGTTCACCTCGATGACAGTGTTTGTGGAGACACTATTGACCTCGTGGGTAGCAAAAAATGATTCACCCGAAGAGCCGACATATTTCCACTGATCGATGGTTGAATCCTGATAGTTCTACGCCCACTGCAATCACAATTGACAATGTTGTTGGGCCAACATATGAATATGTAGGGGTGGTGTGTTGCAGTGTTCCATGTTCAATGATGTATGATGATTGGCATACTCTGAAACACTTGAAGATGCACCAGCATAGTGCTCTTTTGGCACAGATGCCACAAACCACCATCTATCTTACTTTACAGAGCAGACAAGCCTCTGAACCCTACGTTCTGTGAAGATTTGTGGACATTCAACCATTTGCATCTAGTGGTAGTTTCACTGTTGTTCTACCTCTTTCCGTAGATGCTCATTGACAGTAGGACATGAATGTTCAAACAATGCTGTCGTTTTCAAGATACTTGTTCACAGGGTTCTGCATAATAATAATAATCTGCCCTTTGTCAAAGTCATGTATCTCAAAGGATCTCCCCGTTTTCAGCCCATATTTTTGCTAATATGTTACCCTATCCATGTCTGCTCTGCTTACATACTTTTGTAACCATGTCATATGCAAGCAAAGCCTCCAGACAGCATCCAACATCGCAGTGGCAGTGGTCATAACATTTTGTTATCATTGTATAGATTACTACAGAACTGTACACTTTCACACAATATGAACCTACAAAACACCAATGAACTGATAGGAAATATAAAAGTGTAAATATACCACCAACATCAAATTTTATATCTTATGAAATCACTTTGGTGTAAATAAATATGCCCACAGGAAAAAAAATTAGCATTGAAGAACATCTGCAGAAACAAAGGAAAACAATGAATGCACACACAGATGAAATTGAAGCCACCTTATACATTACAGCAGTACAGAACAACTGCACTTTCCACAAGGAGTTATATTTACAAAAAGAAGGTCTACCAATGTGCTCAACCAACAATGGTCAGTGTGCAAACCTATCTGTGAGCCACAATGAGAACAAAAATATTCAATGAAATTATACATCCAAAACAATAGAAGATTATACATTGATAACATCATGTGGACATCGTTTATTTGAAAAATGAAACAGATACCTGGATAAAACAACTATACAGTGACATAAACATGGTTTAACCTAAAATAAAATTCACCAATGAGACTGTAGTAGACATGAAACTTAAATTTTCTAGACATCACCATACTCAGTCAACGACGAACATAATTTTGGAATATGCATGGAACCAGCACCCCCACATACAATCACTCACAAGAATTCCAATTACCCACAAAGTTTCTAAAATTTAGATGAACACTACATAGGCTTAACTGAACTCCTTGGGACAAACTCAGTTACACATAGGAACTAAACACAGTACACTATGTAGCTGGAGAAAATGGGTACAGCACACAAATAATATACACAAACCAAATAACAAATTTAAAAAAAGCAAATTAAAAAAAAAATATGAATATATTACCAATCAGGAACACTAGTGCATGAGAAACACAGGGAACAAGAAACACCTTAAAAAACAGAACTTGGCACATATTAACATACAGAAACAAAAATGTCCAGTCAGAAACATTCTTAAGAAGCAAGCATCACAAATATCATTCTGCACAAACAACACAGGATAGAAAAATTTTAATGCTAAGATCTTCTCCGCAACAACTCTTCCAAAGCTGGAACATATCCGTCAACCTCTAGTTCATACCCACCTCTGGTTCATACCAATACAGATCAAATGGGAAGAAATTTTAAAACTAGATATTCTGAAAATCTCAGAACCTTAAAAAGTGATAGTACAACGCTACACTTTTGCAGATCATCTCTTACAAGAAATCCACCTTCCAAACAACATTGAGACTGATCTCAAGATCCTCAGAGAAAGCAATAGTTCTATCAAAAATTCACAACTGAGGATAATTACCATATGCAAAAAGCAGTGATAGAAGGATAGAAAGTCTAGAATAACAACACAACACTGTGAAACAAAACACTGTTTGCAGCATTCAATAAATTATACACAGACACTTCCCCATATAAAACATAATAATCAAGCACCCTCAAGTATCCAAAAACATACACTAACAAAAGAAAGAGAAATCTGCCAGATATGCAAAACTGGACAGAAAATGTCAGTGCAGTGACGTACACAACACCTACTCACGAAAAAGTATTAAAAAATAAATTTCTACACGACTATGATGCCGATGACATGCTGTCGCAATGAAAAAAATGTCACAAAGAAGCTGGCCTATAAAAATCAATTTACTGAATCATTGTAATTCTAGCTCAGCAATTGAAACAAATTAAACACAATTCACATGTTACAGATTTGAGGCTTTAAGTAGAAAAATAGTGACGAACTTTGTATGATATTTTAAAGAAATAAATCGTGGCCCTGTGTTTAATAAAAGGTAAAAAAAATAGTTTGCAAAAACAACAAAATGTCAACAGCAGCTTCCAACTTCAACTTCATCAAGATAATTCACTTCAGAAAAGTTATGTATTTTTGTCATACCTGGATGGACGAAGTTTACACACCTCTGAAGGCTACTAATAAGTGAACTTACTGTCTGTTACAGCTAAATGCTGTGAGATGGCACATTATGCCTGTTTGTGCCCCATAGACTCATTCATTACATCATCAGCTACCATGTTCCCCTTGGTTCCTACATGGACAGTACCTAACAGAATGCACAATTTCCTTACTACAATAACTGTTAAGGATTCCCTGATATCTTGAACAATTACGTTGCCTGACAGCAGTGGTACGCCCTAATTAAACATGTCTGTGTGCATACCTTTAAAATCGGTGCTTGTTTAAAATCTAAAAATCTTAGAACTATCAGTAGGCCAGAAAGTGTGTGAGAGCCTTTTTGATAGAGTAGAGATCTACTACAATCCCAAGACTGATCTTAATGTCCACTTCCACCAAATTCAAAATGCTCTCATGGACTATGTCTCCTGTACACGCATCCACAAGCAGATCTGCCACTGACTTACAAAGGTGACTGCAAAAAGGATTGTTATTTGTATCCTTGTCGCACCCCAAGTCACTGCTATCTTCTTCTGGTGTGAAAATGGTACACACTCATAAATTCTAAAATCATTACCCAAGATGCAAATTAACAAATCTTTAGTAATATTGCAGTAAGCATGTTATATTTGGTTTTGGTTTTAACTTTCTGTGCCTGTCTATTCTAAGAAATGAGAATGTTGAAAGATTTAACACTGGATTTTATGTAGTTCCCACACACAGTATGGGATATGAAAGTTGATTCAGGGTTAGCTCAGCAAATCTGAGCCAGTCTGATACAGAAGGTCTGCTTTAAGGGACCCCAGAGGTTGTCTGCTAAATCCTGTTTTGTCATAACAGCTATCCAGTGGCAGTTAAAACATGACCAGAACTTATGGTAATAGCTGAAAGGCAGCACTGATCAGCCCCAAACACAGTAAAAACCACATTCACCAAACCTGAACATGGCAAACATCACCATCTGTACAATCGAGTCGCATTAGTGTTACCACCACCTATGTCTGACACAAACATGCAATGACCACTCACAGGCAACAGGTGGCAGCACTAACAGCAGAAGATATATAAAGTGTGTTTCAAGGGTATGCAGAAAACAATGCAGTCCTCTTCAGAAAGCAGAAACGAAGCCATTTACCTGATCCAAAAGGGCACGATCAGTGGCTTTCAGGCCAAGCAGGTGAGGCGTAGTGCCGTATAACGATCCTGCCTTGGAGGTGATTAAGTGGGAGATGTGCCTCAGAGCTGGATAGTGACAGATGGTCATGTGAGACTGGATGCGCACACAGTTTATGTATAAGCCAATAGAGGACAGTATTGGATAAGGGACAGATTTAGTTTCGATTGTGCTCAGCAGAGTGCACTAAAGAAATAGAATGTTTTTCATAAACTGTTCTAGTATTTTCATAAAGTGTTATATGTCTTTTTGTGTATGTAAAATGTTATAAATGTGTTTTAGCAGTATGAATGATGCGTGAGTGTGGATTAATGTTAATATGAAGATAATTGTTTAACGAGTTATGTAGTGGGGTTTAGTGCGGGAACATTTCGAAGAAGTATGGATGTGGACAAAGGGGATTTTTGTAAAATAGATTTGTAAAGTAAGTTTATGGTAAAGGGAAAGTTAATTCAGGTATAAATAACAATAGTAAATAACTTTATGCATAAACAAAACTTCAGCATATTAGATAATTACATCAGTAAAAAGTGCAGTCGTTAGATTTACTATTTTGCGACTGGTTATTGATGAAAAGTGCGGACTGACGCGGGAAAGTGTTGTTTTGCTATTGGCTGTTGAGTAAATTGACCAATGGTAAAGCAATATTCTTTGCACGCCTTTATCTGCTGGTAGAGAAGACTTAGAGTATTCTAGAGAAGAGTCAAGGCCTAGCCATGAAACAGATCGGACGTGTGTAGTAGTAGTTCCGATGGAAACATAAGTTGCCGGATCTAACAATGCTTCATACATCAAAAGTGTTGGAAAGTGACGGCATAATTATTCCTATGTGTGTGTAGAAATTTCGGAATTTTTAAGTGAATTTTGTGACGAGAAAAGACAAATATTCCACGTGGCGTATTGAGCAGGTCGGTGGCTAAAAACTGACTGCATTTGGTACCGACAGACTTAATATTTGGCGAGCATTATCAATCAAAAACAATCAGTATTTTTGTAGGTATTACGTTTTCGGGAAATGCAACACCATGAACTTGCTAACGTGAGTGAAAGGGATTATGAGTGACTGTGTTAAGACTAGCACGAGCTTGGCAGTGATACTTTTTCACCTAAGTTGCAGAATATATTAATTGAGGACAAAATTTCCAAACTTTCATTTGTGTGAAAACTTTCTCCTGAAGCGTAGATTAGTGACTTAAATTGCAGCCTGGTTCACGTCAAAGTACAGTAGGTTTCACTCGGCTTTCCTACTGATGATCTGCTGAGACAATGTTCACAGGTAGGTGCAGGTCAGTCGTAAAAGGGACGGAAAGAACCGCACCGCCGCACAGGGAAGCATTTCCAAAACAGCTAAGTATGTAAACTGCTCACATGCTGCTGTGGTTATAGTATACTGCAAATGGCAAAATGGTCTATCCAAAACTGATGCTGAGGTGCACCACGGACCACAGATGACAGGGGTGAAAAATGGCTGCAGAGATATGTACAGGCGAAACAACTGATCATCGAGATGAATGAATGGGCTACCAACAGTGTCTCCTCAACTCCAATCCAGTGAACATTGTTACGTATGGGCTCTGCAGCAGATACCTGGTTCACGCACCAAAGCTGACTGCCGTTCATTGGCAACAAAGGCTGGAATTTGTATGCCAATACTGCAACTGGACGTCCAATGAGCAGCAACAGGTGGCCTTTTCAGATGAATCATGTTTTACACTCCATTGGACAGACGGCCTTTCTCATGTACAACCTTGTAATGATTGTTGGAAGGGTCCATGCTGAAGGAGGAAGCACTATGATATAGGGAATGCTTTTGTGGCATTCCTTGCGTGGATCCTTTCTGGGAGGCACATGGATCAACACAAGAATGCTTCTACCATTGGGGACCATGTACACGCTTAAAACAAAAGTTTGTTTTCCCTCAGTACGATGGCATCTACCAGCAGTACAATGCAACGTGTCACACAGCTCACAGTGCATGTGCATGGTTCGAAAAGAACCAGGATGAGTTTACCATATCCCTGGCCACCAAACCCACCTTATTTAAACCCAATTGAGAATCTGTGGGGGTATATCTACCAGCCTGTTCGTCCCATGGATCTTTCACAGTGAAACCTAATGCTGTCGGCTACAGCACTGGAGTTGGCATGGCTCCACATCTCTCACAGTACCATCCACAACTTCACTGACACTCTTCCTGCACATCCACCCCATGAAAGGTGGTTATTCAGTTCTGACAGGAGGTCATATTAATGTGACTGGATCATGTCATTATTTCAGCTTACCACCTATGCACTACCATTGTAAGAAATGCTACAGTCACAAGAAGCAGAAAAAGTGGGGTAACAAGTAAGAATTAAATTAAAATTTACTTATATGGAGCTTTAGCTCAAATTACCCAAGGATAAGGATGGGACTGACAGTGAACTTGTTGAAGGTATAAAATAAACATTTACTTGGAATGGAAGAACAAAATTCTGCCAATTCTCAAATCATTTCAATTCACTGTGCACTGCACTCACTCCATGAAATATAAAGGGTGTTTCACAATTCATGTTACACGCTTCTTGAGGTTGGATGGGGGACTTAGTAGATCAAGTTTTTGATAGGAAACCATGGCTGGAAACATCATCCAAAGAGCTACAGAAGGGCAAAGTTATAGGTGCTGGTGCCTGTAAATGTATGGATATACGTCATGATTTTGTGATGATGTTACAAACTAAGGATAAATGTATTAACCTGAGGTAATGGTCCCTGGTTCAGAAATGAATGAGTCTGAAGTTATAAGCAATTACCATTCTGATACCCTTGACATGCTTGTCTTCGCCCATAATTCCACCTCTGAAAGTTGTCTATCCTACAATCTTAGCAACAGTAGTAGCAGTATGTGTATTCCACTGTCAGAGGTATCAGAATGGTTTTCACTTGTAACTTTTGACTCGTTTGTTTCTGAACTGGGGACCCTGACCTCAAACTGAGACATTTATCCGTCTCCACCATCGTTGAAAGTTTGTCACATCATCACAGAACCACTTTATATATACATACATTTACAGATGCCAGCACCTATAACTCTGACACTTAATAGCATCACTGGATGACGTTTCTGGACAGGAGATCTAATGTAAAACTTTAGACTAAGTCCCCTCTGCAACCTCTAGAAGTGTGTAACATGAATTGTGAAACACCCTGTAGTTTCCTGCTTTACCACATGGTAAAGCCCCCAACTGCTGTGACACATCTAGTTAAACTCATCAGCAGTATTTCTGTTTGCAACTATCAGTCAGCAAAATGACAGATCAGAGGTACAGGAGCAACGCTCTCTTCTGCTTCTGGCAAACAGGCATAAAATAGACCCAGTGAAAAGTGGGAAGATGGGGACATAGCTGGTAGCACTGTTTTAGGACTTATGACGTAAATTTGAGGACAAGTGATGTCTCTGTTTACTAAAGGTCCTAGTGTGAAATGATATGAACATTATTGCACCATTCTGCACATATCATTAAAACTCTTAAATTATTTGAAGATGGTACACTTTGTGTGAGGGGAATTAATGCAAGATGACTGCTGGCACTGCAGTGGGTTCTCCAATTTCACCATCCATCAAAAAATTCTTTATGGGGTATTTCAAGGAGCAAGCTTCAAATCCTATATTCATTTACAACTATTTTAAATACGAGAAAGAGAAAGGGGGAAAAAACAGGGACCTATTCCTTTTCTGTCACTCAACAATCTCCATGGCAGTAAAAGTATTAAAGAAAGTGGGAAACCCTGGGCTCAAATCCCGGTCTGGCATAAAATCCTTCTGCAGAAAGTCCTGAAACAATTGACATCAACAGTCCCTTCGCTTCACGTTCTCCCGCCACCACCTTCAATACACACAATATTGAAGAAAAAGTATCAAAGCAGTTGATCACAACAATAATCAAACTGCTATGAACAACAAAACAATTTAGGTCATACAATGACCACTGTTCAAGCATACCTTGTTTTCATGGAACAAGCTATGTATGCCAAACGATATTACACAGCCCTAATGATATGAACAGCTGCTGTATCACAATTTTTTTTGCTTGTGAGACGACCACATATGTTATGTGAAATGTCCATGATTAAAACATCTGCTACAATTGTGCAATTATTTATTGGATGAAGTCTTTATGGCTGAAGTCTTTACACAGTCAGGGTTTAGGGGCCTCTGCCCCATCTTCAGGTTTTTTTAGATTAGATTAGATTTACTTTCATTCCAATTGATCCGTAGTGAGGAGGTCCTCCTGGATGTGGAACATGTCAGAAAAACAACAATACATGACAAATATTTACAACTAAAACAAATAAGCTAATGTACCATTCCACAGGTCCCAAGTGGAATGATCGTCATTTTTAATGAACACTAAGAGTCATTTTACAAATACTAATGCACTGAATTTAAAATAAAAAACTTTTTTTATTTATTTATAAGGTAATAAACATGTAATACAACTACTGTAATACTTATTTACAATGAACACATTACTGCACTGAAATGGTGCAGAAGTTAGATTATACTTACACACACACACACACACACACACACACACACACACACACACACAAATTTTCAGTGAACACATTACTGCACTGAAATTGTGCAGAAGTTATGTTGTACTTATATACAAATCAGTTGGTTTTACTAAGAAATTCATCAATGGAGTAGAAGGAGTTGGCCACCAATAAATCCTTTAGGCTTCTCTTAAACTGAATTTCATTGGTTGTTAAGCTTTTTATGGCTGCTGGCAAGTTATTGAAAATGTGTGTTCCTGAATAATGCACACCTTTTTGTACAAGACTAAGTGACTTTAAATTCTTGTGAAGATTATTCTTATTTCTAGTATTGATTCCATGAATTGAGCTGTTGGTTTGAAAAAGTGATATATTTTTAATGACAAATTTCATTAAGGAATAAATATACTGGGAAGCTGTAGTTAGTATCCCTAGTTCCCTAAACAGGCTTCTGCAGGATGTTCTTGAGTTCACACCACATATAATTCTTACTGCACGTTTTTGTGCCCGGAAAACTTTAGCTTGGCTTGATGAATTACCCCAAAAAATAATCCCATATGACATTATGGAATGAAAGTAAGCATAGTATGCCAGCTTTTTCATTTTTATATCCCCTACGTCTGACAAAATTCGCATTGCAAACAGAGATTTGTTAAGACGCTTCAGCAGTTCTGTGGTGTGCTCCTCCCAATTGAATTTATTATCAAGCTGTAATCCCAAGAATTTAACACTGTCCACTTCTTCTATCTTCTTGTCATCATATGTTAGACATATACTCTTGGGACACCCCTTACAAGTTTTGAACTGCATGTAGTGTGTTTTTTCAAAGTTTAGTGACAAAGAATTGGCTAGGAACCAGTGATTAATGTCCACAAATATTTTATTGGCTGATCTTTCTAAGACTACACTTGATTTGCTATTTATTGCAATGTTTGTATCATCGGCAAACAAAACAAACTTGGCATCTGGTAATGTTACTGATGAAAGGTCATTGATATACACAAGAAAAAGTAAGGGCCCCAAAATGGAACCTTGTGGGACCCCACATGTAATTAGTTCCCAGTTGGATGATGCCTGATAGACATGTATCAAGCTCTTTCCTAATAACACCCTTTGTTTCCTGCCAGAGATATAAGATTTGAACCATTTTGCAGCATTTCCTGTTACACTATAATATTCTAGTTTACTTAAAAGGATATTGTGATTTACACAGTCAAATGCCTTTGATAGATCACAAAATATACCAGTTGCCAGCAATTTTTTGTCTAATGAATTAAGCACATTTTCACTGTAAGTGAAGATAGCCTTCTCAATATCAGAACCTTTTAGAAATCCAAACTGTGACTTTGACAGTATGTTATTTGAGATAAGATGGTTATAAAGACGACGGTACATTACTTTTTCGAAAATTTTTGAGAATGCTGGTAACAGTGAAATTGGACGGAAATTTGATGCTATTTCTTTATCTCCCTTCTTAAACAGTGGCTTAACTTCAGCATATTTCAGCCATTCAGGAAATATTCCACTGATAAACGACTGGTTACACAGATAGCTTAATATGTTACTTAGCTCAGAATCACATTCTTTAATTAACTTTGTTGATATTTCATCATACCCACTAGATGTTTTTGATTTTAAAGATTTTATGATGGACATTATTTCTGTTGGGGTAGTGAGGGTCAACTTCATATTATGGAAATTACTTGAAATGTCTGGTCTAAGGTAATCCATAGCAGCATCTACCGAACCTGACAACCCCATCTTTTCAGTAACAGTTATAAAATGTTTGTTAAAAAGTTCTGCAACACTATACACATCTGTCACCAATGTATCATTTACTCTTAATGCTATTTGTTCCTCTTCATGTCTGGTCCTACCGGTCTCCTCCTTCACTATATCCCATATTGTCTTTATTTTGTTATCTGATATGACTATCTTTTCCTTGTAATATATTTGCTTTGACATCCATATTACAGTCTTTAATATTTTGCAGTATTTCTTATAATGTGCTATAGCATCAACATTGGAAATGTTTCGGATTGACAGATACATTTTTCTTTTTGTTTTACAAGATACCCTTATTCCTCGAGTAATCCATGGCTTCTTTGTAGATTTTCCTCTAACCTTGGTAAGTTTTGGGGGAAAGCAGTGTTCAAATAAGGTAAGCACTTTATTAGCAAAAATGTTATATTTTTCATTCATGCCATGAGCACTGTAAACATCAGTCCAGTGAATGTCTCTGAGGAGTGTCCTAAAATAATCACTTTTTGGCTTACTGATTACCCTCTTGAGCTCAGATTTAACAGATTTTATATCCTGTTCAGTATTAACATTTAACAGAAGGAACTGCATGTCATGGTCTGAGAGGCCATTGGCTATTGGTTTTGTAATATAATTTTGTTCATTGGACTTTTCTATAAAGATATTATCAATGGCTGTTTGTGAGCAAGTGGCTATCCTAGTGGGGAACTTTACTGTGGGAATTAAGTTGAATGATAGTGTTACTAACTCAAATAAGTTCTTATTCGGAGAGTCTTTAAGGAAATCTACATTGAAATCACCAGCAACCACTATTTCTTTGTTTTTGGTTATTAAATGGGCCAGTACAGCTTCAAGGTGGTTTACAAACAGATTAAAGTTACCTGCAGGTGCTCGATATACACTTAATATTATGAAAGATTTTTTGTGAAAATCTAATTCTGTTGCACATGCTTCCATATGCTGTTCTAGGCAAAATTTATGAATGTCTATGTTCTTAAATTTATGACAGTTCCTGATGAATGTGGCAACTCCTCCTTTCTCCATTTCTGATCTACAAAAGTGAGATGCTAACCTAAACCCTGTAACACTTAAAAGTTCTATACCAGTGGTCACATGATGTTCAGAGAGGCAGATTATGTCAGCTGGGTTTGAAGACTCTAATTCATCTATGCATATAGTTAATTCATTAATTTTATTTCTCAGTCCTCGAATATTTTGATGCAATAAAGATAGCTGACATTTCACATTGTCTGAGTTAAAATTGGGTGGAGTTAAAATATCTGCTGACAGTTGAAAATTCTTAACCAATGGCTGTTTATGCTGATGTAATAAGCTGGAATTATGTTTTTTGATTTCTTTTTCAAACTGAAGGTTTGTCTCAGTTCTAACCTCTCTTAAAATTTGCTTTCTTTCTGTCCTCCCTACCCTAAAAAAGGGTCTTTTCTGAATCCTATAACCACTGGTATTTTACCACTCATGACAGTGCCTCCCCCCTTTAACTTTCCTGCTATTTCCCCAGCCAATTTACCCTTCCCCTTCCTGTTGAGGTGAAGGCCATGCCTAGTATAATCCCACCTACTGAGAGAATCAACATGAACCACACCAATGTGTGACCCCGCACCC
This sequence comes from Schistocerca serialis cubense, assembly GCF_023864345.2. NCBI lineage: Eukaryota > Metazoa > Arthropoda > Insecta > Orthoptera > Acrididae > Schistocerca > Schistocerca serialis. Next base: position 27,082,528 of record NC_064642.1, read on the forward strand.
GACATGAGCAGCCGTTCCAGCTCCAAATTAACTCTCTTGACAGAAGAGTTCAAATGAGGTCGGTCATGGCGCCCAAGAACAGATACAAACTCAACACTAGTATGCTTCGATGCTGATGCAATCTTCGCCAGGTCACACTCTATACTGTACCCAGGATTTCTGTCAATACTGTTACCTGCCCCACCCACTATAACCACGGTGTCTTCCTTAGTGAAATCTTTGCAAAGTGATCCTAAATCCTCTGTCACCTGCTCCAGACCAGCACTAGGTTTAAAAAAATTGGTGACCTGGTATTCTGATCCTAGTTCATCCTGCAAGAGTTGGCCAACACCTCTTCCATGGGAACTACCTAACAACAACACTTTCTTTCTCTTTTCTGATTTCCCTACATTCTTACTTTTCAATCTGCTGCTGAAAGTTTGTTGTGCCCTGTCTACACCTGCAACTGCTTGAGGCTCACCAGCTTCTAACTGAAGCAACAGGTCAAATCTATTTTCCACATTCACCATAAAGCTGTCAGACAAAGTTCTAGGCCTGTTCCTCCTGTTGCCTGTTGCCACTTCCCACCTCTCTTTACCCTTCTCCCTCCTTAACCTGTCAAGATCTCCCCTGGCCTTGTCTAATTCAGCCTGAAGGGCAGCAATTTTCCCCTCCTGTTCCAGTATCTTCCTATCTCTACTACAAATCCTACAAAACCACTGATGAGTCTCATTTACTTCCCCTATTCCCACGCCACTACAGTCACCCACATGGAAAAAACTACAGCACCCATCACACCAAAGCCCCGACCTAACAATTCTACGGCAAGTCAAGCACTTTTCACTCATGATAAACGTAATAGTTGATTAAGAATAAGTCAGTTAAATTACAGATAAACACGAAAATATGGTTACACAAATTTGGCCTATACGCAACTGTGTGTAAACATAAACAAAAGTGCAAAGTTTCTGAAACAACAAGTTAAACTTTACGCTACTTTCCGGAAATGCTAGTTAAATAATGAAGAGGTAAGCTAAGTTAAATTGCTGGAGAGAGCAAGGAACAACTAAGCGAAATTCTATAGATTTGCTGCAGCAGAACGTAAACAAAAAATACGACTGTACGGTCTTTTCGCGTTTTCTGCTATATTACGTAAAGAAAAGTGAAACCTTTAATGGTACACTTAAACGGCACACTAATACACTTATTTACCACGTAATCAATACTAATCTATATGTTTTATAATCTAAAATAACTTATCTTTACGAGAACACCAAAACTCGCGCTAGTCGCCTGGCTGCAGGGCTGCCAACTATCTCTAAGCTAAAATAAAACAATATCCCTAAACTGCAAGATCAAAACAGAGGTAGTGATACACCTGAAGATGAGATAGAGTTCCTGAAGGCTGGTAGTGTAAAGAGTTCAATCAGTTAGTAACTGTAGAACTGTAGTGGATGTTTTAATCATGAACAGCTGCTGTATGTTTTACTGAATGCTCCTACCACATAAAAGAAAATAAAGAGTCTATGTCCAAAGACCACAGTTTCATCAATAACCAAAATCTGTATGTGTGGAAGAGCTCAAAAAATTCATTTACATACCGTATTTACTCGAATCTAAGCTGCACCTGAAAAATGAGACTCGAAATCACGGAAAAAAAAATTTCCCGAATCTGAAATTTGAGACTCGAAATTCAAGGGGAGAGAGAAGTTTTAGGCCGCATCTTCAAATCGAAACGAAGTTGGTCCATTGTAATATGAGACACAATTTAGGTCGAATGAATGACGATACAGCTACAGTAGTTTGGTTCGAGTCGTAAGCTTAGCAGTTAAGCTTTACCAGGTAGCCATTGCTATGCGTCAGGCACTCCGTCCGCATTTATAAGGGTACCCTTCCTTTTTCACATGCTTCATCTGGGTTGAATTGATTGCTTATTTTTCTTTGATCTTATAAGCGCCGTTTTCTTTGTTATAGGTGTTTACGTCACTCTAAGCTGAAAATGCATTACTGTACCGTGTTATGCATTGTTTGTCGCATTCTGATAGTGCGTGTTTACGGCCTGTCGCCGCTCGCGGCATGGCTTGCTTTTGTGCACGCTACCGCCGCTTAAAAAAAAAAAAAAAAAAAAAAAAAAAAAAAAAAAAAAAAAAAAAAAAAAAAAAAAAAAAGAGAGAGAGAGAGAGAGAGAGAGAGAGAGAGAGAGAGAGGAATCGTCTCATTAGTGAAACAATTGCAAGAGACTGCTATTTGTTGTTACTTACACTGCTGCTTTCTTTGATAATGATCAACAAGAACCTAATAATAGACTGTGTATGATAGAACATGTTCTGAACGAGAGTTAGGCGAAAATTTTTCTCCGTTTGAAAATCTTTGCGGCCGCTTCTTTAGTTCATCAAATTCTGCACAGAAATTAGTCATCTTAGATTTAAAAATCTATTCAGTTGCCGTGCTTCATTTCTGACTGTATCACTATTAGGCATAAAAATAATACGAATATAAACATGACACGATACGTATATTCTTCCGCGTTTGCTGTTGTCTCGCTCTAGTTTCGTAGTTTATTAGGCAGACAGGATTTAAACGAGATAGCAGCAAACACGAAACAATACATGGCAAAATGTTTATATTCGTATTATTCTTATGGTGAAGAGAATACTGCATGTGATTCACAATTCATAAAAGTTCCTATTAGCAACCATCTCTTCTCACAGGTAGGAAAAAATTCAGAATGTAGAATTGGCCATATTGACAAACATCCCAAACAGTCTTGCCAGTCGGATTTTCGAAGTACATTGAAATGCTGCTACATTCGAAGATGAACAATACGGACTTTGTATTTACTTCGATGGATAATGTATGAAAATGCAGTGGTCGAAACTCGGGGCGGAGAAAAAAGCTTGTCTTTTACTTTTTTTTAAATTTATTTACTGACGCAGAGGTTTTGGTGCCAGTATTTATCTTTGTGCCTACAAAGAATGCCTGTGTAGCGCTACATATATTTGATAGCAGAAGTTAGTTGTGGCGGCACCCACCAACATTTTTCAGAACTTCCGCTTGCTTTGCACTCGATTCTAAGCCGCAGGCGGTTTTTTGGATTACAGAAACCGGGAAAAAAGTGTGGCTTAGATTCGAGTAAATACGGTATATATTAGGAATGCCGTAATCAAGAAATCTATTGAAATATCAATGTGTCCTAAAACTTTTGAAATATGAATCTGTCCTAAAAATATCCATGATGGAAATAGTTTTGTGCTGGAAAATCCCTCCAGGGTCCAAAAATTAAGATGCACACTAGTGAGAACAGCTAACAAATAGGGACAGTGATACCATGAGCAAGCCCTCCTGCCCGGTACATTGGCCTAGAACAGGACAGGTCTTGGCTTGAGGCATCACCAATCAATTACTTTGGTCCTAGAGGGAAGAACTGGAACTTAGACTTGAGAAGGTGAAACAGCATGGCTCAGAGTAAGTGGGTAAGTGATAGCCTATAAATCTAAAGATTCCAGATTCATTCTTAGTTGGCCCTAGGCTTCTTTCCGCCACTTATCAGTTCTTCCAACTCTGGCAATGGAAAGCTGCATCATGGCTTTAGTCCAGGTTAAACTTTAGGCCTCCTATACTTGCTGCATAAGAAGATTTGTTGGAGGATAGCAAAGGTGTACAACTTTCAACAGAACCTGCCTAGTAAAACACTGCAGTGTTACAAATGACATTTCAGTTGAACACAACTTTACCTTACCTTCAGATAGAACAGCAACTACAAATGGTAGTAATGCTAATACAAAGTTATTTAGATGTGTCACAGCAGTTATAAGATTTCACACATGTGTCATCAGGAACAGGTAAAGCTCCCGTTAAGATCAAGATTTTACAGTGAATTGTTCAGACTGAAAACATAATCATTCACTAACAATTCATGTGACCTGACACAAAAAGACAGTAAATCAAAATCAATATAGCTGGATGAAGATATGAACTGTTCTCTTCGTTAATGTGAGTCCCCCTACATTGACCATCATACTACCCCTCATTTGGTAAGTATAACTTCTGGGTGTAATTCCTCCTACATAAATGTGAAAATGGTACATACTCTAGACAAATGTCTGGGATAAATATGTAATGTGTCTCAGAGTATGGGCTCCATCATAAGGTATAAGCAATTATGTAGTAAAAATTCTGAAACTGATTTGCTGAAGTTCAATTATCACAAATGACATGTCACAACAATGATGAAAGAATAATAAAAGCATGGACAGGGGCACGTAGAAAATAATTTTTCAGGTGTGTATTTTAAGCAAAAATAAGAAAAGGAGCACAGAAACAAACTACTCTGTTTTGCATTTATATATGTAGACCAATTAAAAATGTAAAATGTGAATGTGCCAGTTTGCATGAATCAAGAGACGTATAATATCTAAACGTGATCTATTTATCCATGTCTTTAAAGTATACAAAAGCATGCATACCGACACACCACTGAATTAGCCACAATGTGCACATTTGATTGACACAAAAACTTCAAATCATGAATCAGAACAATGAATGTAAAGAACATTGTTATTCTGATTTCAAACTGTACTTTAAGAGAAGAGCACTATTTATCCTTCCGTTACTCACTTTCAGCTACAAGCTCTGCAGTCCTGCAATTACATTAACTCTAGCACTCCATGACTGTCAATCCGGTGTACCGGAGTGGATCCACAGCATCTTCGCACCATCCTTTCCATTCCAGACAATTCCCTAATAGCATAAGGGAAGATGTGAAGGGGCTAGTCCAAAACATGATTCTATTTACTTTATGCAGGTAGTCATTGAGACTTAAAATTGTAAATAGACAAGAAATTCTTTTTTGCCACTATATAATTTCTTGCCCAACACTTCTAACATTTACTTTATCTTTCGGTTTTCAATTTCATACCTTCTTTAGCATTTACATTAGTATCTTTCATGGATTTTTATGGCTTTTTATGGCCAACATTGAATTTATTGGTATGTATAATATAGCTTTAAGTATCAACAGTACTAATAAAACTATCATGTGATGGCACTGTTTGACCAGAACAGATTTCACATTAGGTAACTTAAGTGACAGAAATATCTGCATTTTCAACTGTTTCTTTATGCAAGTTTGCAACAGTGGAAAAAGGAATGTTTCATAATTCCTCTTCAAGTAATTATCAAGAATAATAACACCACCGACTTTATGTAGAACTATAGAATACATTTTGAGCTTGAAATGATAATATTTCCAAGCAGTAAACAACAAATGTTTTCAAATTAGCTTTTAAGTAATTTGCTGTATTTGAGAACAACATTTATGAAGCTGAATATACCTTATGTATGCTCCAAGATTTACCACGAAACTTTGGACTTTGAATATTTCTTGATAAGAGCATGGCCAAGAACTCTAGAGGCTTTTTTTTTTTTAAAAAAAAAAAAAGAAAGGGGGATAGCTCCAAAATGCATGTAAAACCCACAAAACCCACCAAGGCTTTTGCATTATGAGGCAGAGCTATAATCTCTTACAGAAATAAAAGAAGAACAAACACTCGTACCAAGTGAAAGACTGAATTCTGGATTCCCGCTTCCACTCAAGTACAACTGTTTTATCTGATAGACTGAAGCTATGACACATGAATAAGTGTGCTTAGATGGCTCAATGGCAGAGCTCCCTGTAAAAGGTGAATATTTTAGCTAGAGATAACACACATTACTAGTTTTAATCTGTCAGGATACACACATTACACTGCTGACTGGAGGTTTGATCCAGAATGGAATCTTATGTTTAGTATAAAGCATTCTCCAGATCTCATTCTCCTAGCAATGTCTATTCCATAGCACCATGAGAGATGAGAGCCTAGCTGTATTTTGAACTGGATGAGAGAAGAATTGATAGATGGGAGCTCTAAAATGTTCTAGAATTGCTCAGTAGAACACCACTTTAGGAAACTTAAGACCTGTGCAATTGTAGCACAGTCAACAAGATCAACATCTGCAAAGTATTAGTTCCATGAGTGGAAATCTGAACACAGAATTCAGCACATGACTTTGGTAGCTCAATAACATCATTGTAACACTACAGTTTGTAAAATGACGTTATCCCAGAACAATAACAAGGTTAATGGAAAACTCTTGATGACATATGAATAACTGAAGGAGTGGAATAGGTGAAGCAATGACAGGAATCCTTGAGAAACTGGAGGGAGGGAGAGGGGAAGATCTGTAAAGGAGAGAAGCAGGGATGTGGGTTCATTTGTTCCAACCCAGGGTGGTAATAAGTGTCTAAAGGGGTGCTCCCTAGTAGCTGGTTCTTTGGAACGGTGGGAGGACTAGGTGTGTTTGGATAAAGCACGGAAAACCTGTTGGCGGACTAGGTCCAGGAGATAGTATCTGCCAGTGAAGGCTTTTGTGACACCTTCAGTATACTGGGCAAGGGAGTTCTTGTCAATGCAGACACACTGTCCCTGGATGGCCAGGTTGTACAGGAGGGATTTTTTTATGTGGAAGGGATGGCAGTTTTCAAAATGCAGATACTGTTGGTGGTTGATGGGTTTAATGTGGACAGAAAGCAAGAGAGGAGGAGGTCAACATCCACGAGAGTGTCACATTGGATTCAGGAGGACCAGGTAAAGCGGATGGGAGAGAATGTGTGAAGGTGTTGAGGTTATGAAGTAATGAGGATAGCGTGTCTTGGCCCTGAAGTCCAGATCATGAAAATGTCGTCAATGAACCTGAACCAGACCAGGGATTTGGGTTTTGGGGAGGCTGGAGGTTTCCTTTAGGTGGCCTATAAATGGGTTGGCACAAAGGGTGCCATTCTGGGGCCCCATGGCTTCACCATGGATTTTATATATACCTCCCCTTCAAAGGAGAAGGATGTGTGTGCTAGAATAATGTTAGCACAGTGTATGAGGAAAGAGATAGTGGGTTTGTAGTCTGAAGGATGTTGGGAGAGGTAGTGTTCAACAGCAGCACGACCACGGGGATAAGGGGGTGCTGGTGCTTACGGAAGTGGTGTCGACAGTGACAAGTATGTGGGAAACTGGTTAGAAGTGTCTGTCAATGAGGGCCAGTGGGGGTAAAATAACCAGCTACAATGGAGCATCCAGGATTGTTGGATTTGTAGATTTTGTGGAGAATGTAGAATGGTGGTATGTGGGGTGTCATAAAGGTGACGAGGGAAATGGATTCAAGGGCGAGTTTCTGGAAAAGGTCTAAGGCTTTAAGGAAGAATTGTAGGTTATCTTGGACTTGTGGGATGGGCTCACTACGGCAGAGTTTATAGGTGGAGTAGTCAGACTATTGGCACGGCCTTCCAAAATGCAGTCACTGCAATACAAAATGACAGTGTTGGAACATTCATTTGCAGATAGGGTAATTAGGTTAGGAACTGTTTAGAGGCTGTGTATGATTGTCCTTTCTTCTGCTGAAAGGTTGGTGTTCTTAGGAAGTGACACTGAAAAGGATGGTAGCCAAGTTAGGGGTAAGGAACTCCAGTGAGGTGACCAGGGGTTTTTTATGTGGGATCGGGGAGAGGGTGGGAGTATCATGGTCGGCTGGTGGCACGAATTGACAAAGGCAGAATTCAATGGTGGAATTAGGTTGCCTTTTGTTGTGTACAGAGTTCCGCATAGTCAGCGCGTACACAACTTTCCCACTAGAGCGCGTCCCGCTAAGCACAACAGCGCAGGCGCGGCGCTCGTCCGTCTCCGCACTACGAGATGGCGCTGTCTTAGAGACGGACCAAATTCTGCTTCCGCCGATCCGCGTATTAATATGTAACGCAGCCAATGAGATTGCTGCTAACATAGAACCTTTTCTCCTCGCGGATCACACTCGCGCAGTGATACATGAACGCGCGAGGTATTATAACAAGTGTACAGACCTCCGATTAGTCAGTCTGCATTAGTCTGTAGTCAAGTTTCAGTCTGCACCTAATAAGATTATCATATTCCTGTACATAGCCATGAAGAGAAATGTATAGACACTTTGTCAAGTATCAGAGATATGTGAGAATAAGATTAACGTACCAAGACCAAAGGAACTTCAGATTGTCAATTGTAAATAGCATCCAGAACCAAGTTCAGTTATTTTTATGCTTGGTATTATTCTAATAAATGTGTTTGAAAATTAATCAAGTTCTGTTTAAAGTTGGTCACCGTCAATCTGCTACTCTAAGCGTGCAAGTGGCATCTCTTATCGTCTGACCTAACGGCAGAAGATAAACACACCATGATAAGACCACGAGACATATTGCTGACACTCATCTACTTCGTTAGAGCGACAAGTCAAATAATCTGATGGTGTGTGTACCGAAGGTCTTACAGTACGCACACCACACCTTTGTTTGGGCAGATTGGTGGTGAAGAAGTGTCTCCATTGCAGGGATTCGGAGAAGGAGTGTAGATCTTAACAAGTAGCAACATGATTAAATTTGGATGTAGGGCTCAAGGTGAGACCTAAGGATACTACTGAAACTTCATTGGGCCCGAGGAATTTGGTAGAGAGGTTAACAACAGTGTTATGGGATTATTTCAGCTCTGGATTTAGTGGAGTGTTTTCAGGGAGGTTTGGGGGGGTTGTGGCAAGTGGAAGAGGCACGACCAAACACACCATGATAAGACCACGAGACATATTGCTGACACTCATCTACTTCGTTAGAGCGACAAGTCAAATAATCTGATGGTGTGTGTACCGAAGGTCTTACAGTACGCACACCACACCTTTGTTTGGGCAGAAATTTAACCATGTTGAACATACCAAAGAACTACTCTCTTTCTCCTGATCCCTGCAATGGACCCAATCAAAGCCAACTAATCCTAACATTCAACCCCGCTTCTACCAGGTCATGCCACTATACCACTGCGATCTTCCCCCTCCCACCTAAACAGCCCCCGGTCACCTTCCAGGAATTCCTTACCACCACCATGACCTCTCCATCTTTCCCAGGACCCTTCCTAAGAACACCAACCTTTCAGCAGAAGGACAGCTGTATACAGTCTCAAAACAGACACTGACCTAATCATCTTACCTGCAGATAAATATTCCACCACACTCACAACACTTACGCCCTTTCCAGAACCTTTCCGCCTCACCCCTATGTCATACCCTTCTCCCACCTTCTACACACTCCTCAAAATTAAGAAATCCAACAATCCTGCGCACCACATAGTAGCTGGTTACTGTGCTTCCTTTGAAAGTATTTCAGCCCTCAGTGACCTGCACTTCCAACCAGCCTCCCAAAATCTAGCCTCCCAGGTCAAAGTTACCAACCACTTCTTTCATCAACTCTACGCCATACCCATTCCTTTACCTCCTGGGTCTCTTATCATCACTGTCGACGCCACTTGTCTATACACAAACATCTCTCATGCCCATGGACTTGCTGCTATTGAGCACTACCTCTCCCAACATCCTTCAGACTGCAAACCCACTACTTATTTCCTCAATACACCACGATCTTTATCCTACCACACAAATACTTCTTTGAAGGAAAGGTATACATAAAATTTATAGCTCAGTCATTGTCACCCTTATGGCATTCTGCCCTGCCACCCTGTTTATGGGCCATTTAGAGGAAACTTTCCTAGTCTCCAAAAACCCAAACCTTTGGTCTTGTTCAGGTTCACAGATGATATCTTCGTGATCTGGACTCAGGGCCAAGGCACTCATTTCTCCACAAACTCAACACCTCTCCCATCTACTTCACCTGGTCCTCCTCATCTTCCTCGACATAGGCCGCCAACCTGTCTGATGGCTCCATCCACACATATGTCTACATTAAATCCATTAACCACCACCTGAATTTTGACAGCTGCAATTATTTCCACACCTAAAAATCACTCCCTTGCATCCTTGCCGTGCAGGTATGGAACTCCTTTGCCCAGTATGTCGACGGTCTCAGAAAAGATCTTCACAGAGCCCAGAGAGAGAGGGAGAGAGGGAGAGAGAGGGAGAGAGAGAGAGAGAACAAGTGCGTAAATAATGAAATTCTACCTAAGAAAAAGGGTGAGGCGATTGTTAATGGATGTTAAGTTCAGGAGGGTGGAATAGCGAAAACACGAGAGAAAGGGAAGAGTGAGGATAAAAGGGAAAACAGTAACTTGGCAACTATTGGAATTCTACTACTGAGGAAAGCCTCCCATAACAAGCTTGTCAAACCACATGGCATTCCCATAGTTTCTCCCTAACCCAAGGATTCTACACGTGCAATCTTTCCCATTGTAAAACCTGTCCCATGCATCCACTAACTCCAGCCCCACCATTGGCAAATCAGAGATTATCAAAGACAGAGCAGCATGTAAAAACAAACACACTGTTTACCAACCAACATGTATTCACACAGGAAAGACCACCACTAAACTGGATGAGTACACAGTGCCTTGCAGACACCCAGCACCCACTTGCTAAGCTGGCTCTACAATATGATAACTCAATCTGAATGCCAGCTACACTATATAGGCCATACGGATCCTTCCACCCTGTGCCAGTTACCCTGTACCCTGGAGATGGAAATTTGCTCTCTAACATACTACTGCACTGTGCCATCCTTCTGGACGTAAGTCTTCACAAATAATAACACCCCCGACCCACGCTCTCTCTCTCTCTCTCTCTCTCTCTCTCTCTCTCTCTCTCTCACACACACACACACACACACACACACACACACACACAGTGGTAGAATTTTATTACTAATCAATTACATTTTTTACCTTTTAACCTCCACCTTACCCCCTCCCCATCTCTCCTCCCCCCCCCCCCCCCCCCAATTTTTTTCCAGTTTCTTGCAAGTTCTTCATTTCACTATTCATTCAGATTCTCAAGTCTAATTCTCTTAATCTAGCTTTACTCCTCACTTAGTTCTTTTAACATATCTGGACTGAAGTTGGAACAGTAATTACCAAGTATACCCCTCCTAAACTTAGGACTGAATGACATGCCCGTCCTTTCTAACCTAAAAAAGGAATATACAAGTTCTAAAAGCTAGATATCTTTACTTTTAAGTATTTCTATTAGCAAGTACCTGAAATTTCATCTCATGGAGCTACGTTGTAAATAGACGACCTATCACTTACAGGATTTTTCATTTTATTTTTCCATTTGATACGTAGATGTCTTAATGCTTCCTGAGACTATATGCTCATTTTCAATCAACTGCCACCAATAATGTGTGTGTTCCTGCAACATTAATACAAAAGCTCTCTGAAAAACAAAATGAAGCATCTCAAAAGCAGTACAACCGCAAAGAGAGGCAACAATTTCTCATTTTTCTAGCACTTTGTTCTCTTGCCAACATGGAGGTCGTAACACACAAACTCAGATGGACAACAAGTGGACCAAATATCAGCCATGGCTTTGCTGAATCATTTTAACATTGATTTTTGAGAGAAACAGTAACATAAAGCAACAGTGAAATTCAGATTATATGTCCAGAAGACATAATGAACTAGCCAGATACAAATCCAGTTTTCAACAGTGTACAAAATTATATTGCATACAAATTCTAGATTAAACAGGTATGCAAATTGCTGGCGAAATTCTATTGAGGAGGTCGAAATTTGAACCAGTTGGTGGGTTGGCTACAAACTGACAAATCTGACTGCTAGGAGAGTGATGAATGTCTTCCCAGACTTGTGTTAACAGCATGATACAAATTGTGACCTAAAAATTTCAAAACTTCCTAAGGTAACTCCGAACTTATTAAATTCTGATGTCTACTTCATCATCAAAGTAGTCCCCTAGATGATGTTCACAATGATAGTACAAATTTCCTTTAACGCATGAACTACCAGAAATCCACTCTCTGCAATGTGTTCATTAACCATAAAAATTCCACTCAAGTCTCGGAATAAAAACACTGCCTTTTCACTAGGATTTCATTTTTGGTTAGAGAGACTGTAACAGTCTTGATAAGGCAAATAGTGGTGATAGGTCCAAAGCAATGGTCGTGTTGTCTGGGAGAAGTTTCCCAACATTCCTCAGAGCTTCTACTCCAATTAGGCACTCTGAAAGCCATAAAAACACAGCATTGAGACAATTATATGACGTGGAAGAAATCCCTTGTGGACAAATGTCAAAGGTCTTTTAGAGTTAGCTGTAAGCCTTAAGATGGAACGCGTTTTGGTACCGACTTCTCTCTTACCATCTGAGAAATCTCCTCTGACCCGTGGTTCTGGGTGACTTTTCCGAACTCTCCCCATTTCCTAAACCTCAGCAGTCCTTTTCCTTCAACCCTCTTCCTGCCCCTTCAACCCTTCTGCCAGGAAGAGGAGCCACTGGCTCCAAAAGCTTGCTAATTTACTTAACCTTTGAACGTGTTTCCTCCTGCTGCCACTTGGTGAGCAGATTTTTTTATCCATCCAATTAAATTACAGATGAAACAGAATGACTTTTCAAAAAGCAAAGTCTTTTCAAAGCTTTTTAGCATTGCTAAAGCTGTAAGCTATTGCTTGGAAGGCCCCTAGAATAGCCAGGTTTTGTGCTGAATGGAGGTGTTGGTATTGACCTACATACTTACCAATAAAACAAACGCTGTATAGTAACAGCTCCAGAGACATCAAACTGAATGAACATGTCGATTAGGAACATCACACTACAATCTCACCTCCGGCTCTTCTGTCTTATGTATTCATATGTGAAAGAGTCGTTTACTTAATGACACCATTATGAAGTTCAACCAAATTTCGGGCTTGTAGCCGGTCGTCGTTCAGTACTTCGCATGATATTTCAACTGGGCACCTGACGGTCATCTTCAGGTGAGCCGGCGCAGACTGGAGAAAATGTCCTCCGTTCCGCAATATATAGCGTACTGTAACTATTCTGCGCATGCGTCGAAAACTTGATAGTTGAACCACACTGCCCGCCGGCAGCGCCTTCGCTGGTGGAATAGCGGAACTCAGTCGCCCTCTGCGTTGCTGTTTGCCACGGCCATCGACGCACTCTGTCGTCTTCGATTTGAGCAAATCGTGGTAGCCGCTGTCACGGTTTAACAGCTTTTCCGCCAGTCGTATCTCTACGGATTCTTTAATAATGGAGTCCCAGAAAGACGTTGCTGTGGACAAAATCATTGTTTTCTCATACTCCATTGAATGTCCAGTAGAAATACAATGTTCAGCAATAGCGGACTTGCTTGGCTGTAAAAGGCGGGTGTAATGTTGATGTTCAGTGCAGCGTTCTTTCACGGTGCGTGTGGTTTGACCTACGTAAGCCATACCACATTGGCACGGTATCTTGTAAATTCCGGCCTTTCGTAGTAACAGATTGTCTTTAACTGATCCCACAAGGTCTGCAATCTTCAATGGTGGGCGGAAAACCACTTTTACCTGCAATTTTCAGAGGATTCTTGCTATTTTAAATGAAGTGTTGCCAACGAAAGGAAGAAAAGCTAAAAATTGTTCCGGCATGTTCTCCTCTTTATTCACTTCCTGCTTCTTAGTTTTAACTGTTGGTGCCCTGTTAATCTGCCGGATGGAATACCCATTTTCGCTGAATACTGTCTTTAGATGGGCGAGTTCTTGAGGTAAGCTATCTAGAGCTGAGACAATATGAGCTTTATGAACAAGTATTTTAAGCAAACTCATGGTTTGCGATGGGTGATGGCAATTCGATGCTTGCAGGTACAAATCAGTATGAGTGGGTTTCTGGTTAACTGAATGCCCTAGAGAACCATCATTCTTCCTTCGAACCAGGACATCCAAGAAAGGCAAACAACCATCTTTCTCTATTTCCATGGTGAACAGGATGTTGCTATGAATGGAGTTGAGGTGATGTAGAAACTCCATTAATTTATCTTCTCCATGAGGCCACACTATGAAAGTGTCATCCACATACTGCGTCGATGGCCGTGGCAAACAGCAACGCAGAGGGTGACTGAGTTCCGCTATTCCACCAGCGAGGGCGCTGCCAGCGGGCAGTGTGGTTCAACTATCAAGTTTTCGACTCATGCACAGAATAGTTACAGTACGCTATATATTTCGGAATGGAGGACGTTTTCGCCAGTCTGCGCCGGCTCACCTGAAGATAACTGTCAGGTGCCCAGTTGAAATATTGTGTGAAGTATTGAACGACGACCGGCTGCAAGCCTGAAATTTGGTTGAACTTCATAATGGTGTCATAAAGTAAGTGACTCTTTCACATATGAATACATAAGAGAGAAGAGCCGGAGGTGAGATTGTAGTGTGATGTTCCTAATCGACATGTTCATTCAGTTTGATGTCTCTGGAGCTGTTACTATACAGCGTTTGTTTTATTGGTAAGTATGTAGGTCAATACCAACACCTCCATTCAGCACAAAACCTGGCTATTCTAGGGGCCTATTTGAACAGTCAATTCGCCGGGAAAATTTTAAAATTCACACCATTATGAAGGTTTACAGGAACGTCAATAAGGGTCTTTTGCTTACAGTCCTCCATAAAAATATCCATAGCCAGAGGTGACAGAAGTGAGCGTATAGAGAAACCATCTATTTATTCATAACAGTCTCCACACCTCCTCCCACGATACGAAATAACTGCACTGCAGATAATGCAAACAATCTCTCTCTCAATACTACTCTCCACTTTCAACAAATCTGAATTTTCACACTGGTACTTCACTCCTTGTTTACAACAGATAATATCTTGGATGAAGAATAATTTTAAAGATCAATATTAGTTTGTGGTCTTTTCCTGATGACTCTTAAGCCCCCTCGTTTTCTTACACCTCCTTTCCTATTTCTTTCTGCTGCAATTGTTTTTAACTGTTGTCTACTTATAAATCTTTTGGCCCTAATATTCTGTCACATGACCTACAACTTCACTACCTTTTACATTATAGTACAATGACCTCTAAAGCTAAGCTGTTAAGTGAATATGTTGTGATCTCTGTAGGAAATACAATGTTGAATCTAAACAGTAGCAATACGTAAGAAAAATGTGGTATGCAGAAGACAATCCTTTAAGTAAGACTGTTATTTCATTAAGTATATACACTGATCAGCCATAACATTATGATCACCAACCTACTATCGATATAAACCAGTCCATCCATTGCAGGCAGCATCACCTGGCAAAGAATGACTGCTTGCCAGACACACACATGGTGTGTGCAGTGTGAGTGAGTGTGCTGTCTGTCTGTAAAATGTGAAAGGCCCGTGATCTATCAGAGTTTGACAGAGGTCAGATTGCGATGGCCCAGGGGCACGGCACGAGCATTTCAGAAACTCCACAGCTTGTCGGGTGTTCGAAGAGTGCTGTGGTGAGTGTCTTCAACACATGGTGAAACCACACCCAGACATCGTGGGGTTGGGCGACCACCTCATTACAGATGTCGCGTGTCATAGGCTGGGCAAACTGGTAAAACAGGACACGTGTCGAACTGTGGCAAAACTAACATCGGACTTTAATGTTGGGCAGAACAAAAGTGTGTCTGAACAAACAGTGCACTGAACACTCCTAATTAGGGGCCTCCACAGCCAATGGACCACGCATGTGTCAATGTTAATGTCATGAGATCGGCAACTACGACTGAAATGGGCATGTGACCATCAGCACTGGATGTTGGTGCAGTGGTAGAGCATTGCATAGTCTGACAAATCGCAATACCTTAATCATCATGGTGATCGCAGGGGGGGCAAGGAACAGCTCCTTGACACCTGTACTGCAGGACAGAGACAAGCTGGCAGTGGCTATATTATGTCTGGGGCACATTCATGTTGGCATCCATGGGTCCAAAGGGGCTCATGCAAGGCACCATGATGGCAAAGGAGTACCATATACCAGTTGCAGACCATGTAACGCCTTTGTGACAATCATGTTTCCCAAAGGCAGTGGCATTTTTCAACAAGATAATACACCATGTCACAAGGCCAGGCGTCCGAGGGCGCAGTTCGAGGAACAGGGCGGCGAGTTATATAATTGATGGGCTAGCCCCACCATTCACCCAATCTGAACGCGACTGAACACATCTAGGATGTGACTGAATGTGGCATCAGAGCTCATCGCCCCCGTCCCCAGAATTAGGTGACCTGTGTGTGTGTGTGTGTGTGTGTGTGTGTGTGTGTGTGTGCACGGGCGCGCGTGCGCAGACAAAGGCTCCACCACTGGTGTAATGAATCACCATGACTACCTCACTGAAGGCTTCAGTCAACTGTCTGCCTCCTCCGTTAACATCCCACCCCATTAGTCCAATGTAATCTCCTACTCACATTCTTAGTCCCATTCCAGAGCCTCTCCCCTGAATTCATCTCCCTTCTCATGCCAGTGACTCCACAAACACCTTCTCTCACATCCACCTCACCTCATTCTCCTTCTTGGATATTGAGCTCCACCACTCTGATGGATCCATCCACACTTCTATCCACGTTAAATCTACTAGCCACCAACAGTAGCTGCTGATACTGAATTTAAGTTGTTCATTAAAGTACTGCAAAGCCTAAACCACACCAAATATAAAACAAAAAAACTGTTTGTATACCGGCATTATGGTTACCGTAAAATAGAACACCCACTAAGATTTACAAATTTCAACAGGATTAAGTTGCTGGTGACTATAATAATTCAAATAATCCCACATCCTTTATACAGTGACCAGCCAAAACATTATGGCTACCAACATACTACTGGTACAAACCTGTCCAGCTGATAGCACTGTCACCTGGTGAGGAATGACTGCTAATCACACACACGCACAGTGCTTGTGGTATCAGTGAACATGCTGTCTGTCTGTAGAATGGAGAAGGTGTGCAATCAATCTGAGTTTGACCGAGGGCAGAATGTGAGAGCCCGGAAGTTAGGAAAAAGCATTTCAGAAACTGCACGACTTGTCGGGAGTTTTAGGAGTGCGGTGGTGAGTGTCCTCAATAAATGGCAAAACCAAGATGAAACCAGTCCAGATGTCGTGGGGTTGGGTGGACACCCCTCATAACAGATGTCTGATGTCATAGGCTGGGCAGACTGGTAAAACAGGACAGGCAGCGAAGTGTGGCGAAACTAAAATCAGATTTTAATGCTAGGCAGAGTGCAAGTGAGTCTAAACACACAGTGCACCGAACACTTCTAATGTTGGATTTGCTTCCATGCCATGATGTGCCACCGCTGTTAATCCCTGCCAAAGGTGGACATACCGGCTATTACGTAGGTAGTCGCAATGTTTTGGCTGATCAGTGTCATTAGTTTTATGAAAGACAGCCACTGACAAATAAGTGGAATATCCTCTCCTCCTTCCTACAACAAATCCTTATTCAAAAATGGAAAGTTGCAAGCTACCTCCACTGATTATGTCTACATTTCTCACTGCCTTAATGTGCTGTAGAAGTTCCTTCTTCATGAAGAGTTTAATACTCATTGTTGGTCTTAGTGTCACACGGTCTTCAACACCCCCTCCCCACACACAAAACATAATAGACTGAAACAGACTGCAGTAAAACTGTGCCTTTTATGGTAGGCATTCCAGTGTTTTGTGTCATATCATTGAAAGGTCATCACCAGTGACACAGGCACATTGTAGTAATTGTAATACATTACTTAGTCTTTTGTACGGCAAGACTACAGCATAAACCACATAGAAGTACCAAAGCTGTAGACAACAGTGTAGTAATGAAGTACATGCTGTAAATGAATTAGTACTGCATAATAAACATAAAGAGACAACTTCATGTGCAACACATATGTTGCATGAGTGAACTCACCGACTAGATTCCAATCATCAGCTTGTCCTTGACCTAATGTTCCTTTCTTCTTCTTCTTTTTTCTCTTTGGATCATTTGATATACTTGTTGCTGGTGAGTCCTGGAACCCTGATATTACAGGGGATACTTGCTGGAGAAAATGTTCGTGCTGTCCATTTGCAAGAGACATCTGAGGCACTCCTTTTCCCGACTGGTCGGTTAACCCCGATAACACAGGCGATTTCATCTGTGCCTGCTGCTGCTTAGGTGGTTGTTGTTGTTGTTGTTGCTGCTGCTGTTGCTGCTGCTGCTGCGGCCGTGGCTTGAAACTCGATGCACTAGTTCCTACTCCTCCAGCACTTTCCTGGAGTCCATTTTGTTGCACAACATGTCGATTATTTGAATCATTTCGGATGGCTATTCGATGCTGGGGAATGCTGTCACAATTTAGTGCTCTACATGATGCTGGCACGTTTTCTTTCCCTCTTAATATGCCTCCAATTTGTCCATTGGCAACTGGCCCAGATGCCTTCTTACCACTAACATGCTTCACAATTCCATTTTTTGAGGTTACATCCACACCAATGTTGTCAGGAAGGTATTCTTGATGATTAGTTTGCGGCACAGGTTGTGGAAATCTGTTTCCTGCTGCAATAGCTTGCTGGAGGGCAGGACTTCTAATTGTAACTGTTGACCCACTTACTTTGATAATTGCCGACTGAGATGTACGACTTGATGATACCATATCAGGCTGAACAGTTCCAGATTGTTGCTGCTGTTGTTGCTGCTGCTGCAGACGTAGCAATTTCTGACCGCTTGTCGTAACCTGAGTTTGATTCCTTGTAACTGTGGTCAATTGTTGAGACAATGTTGAATTACATGTCTGTACTAACTTGTCTCTGTGCTCACTGTTACTCAGATTGGAAAAACCGTTGATTACATTAAGACTGCCATCTTGATTGCCATTCTTGTTCTTTTTCTTATTTTTCTTCTTCCCTTCTGTAATAACTCCAACATTTTCTGAAAATAAACAGAACAACAACAACAATAATAATACCACGGAAAAATAAAATCATTAAATTTTAATATCTTTTGGTTGAAACTGAAGTAAAATTTTTGAAATGCTGAATGATACATCAAACAATGGCAGTGTCTTAAGCCAGAAATCGTTACTGCAAAAATATTTTATGTTAGAAAGCTTTTTTGTTGAATGTTGCAGTCGACAATGTAGTGCATCTGAATTATTTAACTGATGTGACCTACTGGGAAACAACAGAAGACACTTGGATGAAGAACCAGTAGATGCTAAACACTGAGATATGACTCTTTCCACACTTTACAAAAACATGGAAAAATTTTTTGGACCACAACAAATACAAAGTTTGAGCAAAAGTAACGGCAACATTTTTTTTTTCCCCCTTGCAGACAGCAGCCCTGCTGAAAAATGCAGTATATACAGATGGAAAGACGAGTTGGGAACTATAAGTGTGGACACTGAAAAACAAGTGAACATTGTGCCTCACATATTTATTACGGCAGTGTACAGGACAACATTGGTTTCAGGGTGCAATATGATTACAGCACAGCACACAAACAGTTGACATGACAGAAATATATCTAAAGGCCCTCAAAGTAATCCCCTGCAACATTCACACACGCTACCAACAATGTGGGAGCACTGAATACCACTTGCATCACCATTTGCCACACCATGTCTGAATAGGGTCACCTGTTGCCACACAGCATTAGCAATAACATCTCATGTCGCACACTGCCTGCCATGTAGTGGTTCCTTTAGCTTTTGTATGAGATTATAGTCACAGAGGGTAACGTCAGGAGAGTACAGCAGGTGCTCCAATTCCCCCATCCTCAGGGTCGTAGTTGCCACTGTGTACACACTGCTTTATGGGGTTTTGAATTGTCATGCAGTATGATTCCACTGTCCACAAGATCTGGATGTTTCTCCCAAACACCATGTTGTTCCCATTGCATCAGGGAGCCCTCTAGTACTCAGTGCTCACAGTTCTGCCACATGGAACGAAGTGGCACAAAGTGATACCCTGAAGTCATATGTGAAGATCACTGCCAGTTTCTCAGGGGAAAGATTCTGATGGAACTTCTGCTGCCTTGGTGATCTGGCACATCACCACTTTCCAGACTGACATTTAGAATTCATTGATGGTGATTATTTGTGACAGGAAATGGTCACTGTCCTGCTGTTAGCATGCTAGGTGGTGAGAATATTTTGCATATCACATCCACCATTGAACTTCCGTCAGTACAAGTGGTACCCACAGTGATGAGATTTTGTGCAGTTGCTGCTCTGCCCACAATACCCCATGGGTGGAGGGTTTCTAGATACCAATTGCCCTCTCCAACCCCTGTAGCAACCATCATCTGCCTTCCTCCAGTAGCTGCCTGATGTGGCACGTGCCATGTCAGTCCACATACTGACAGGTCTTCCCGAGCTTTGCTGACCACTGGCAGCCAGAAGCCCTTGCTGAAACTTCCCTATTCACACTGTGACATTCTCTTACATTTCTCCCTTGGAGAACGGCTATTTTGACTAACTGCAACAAAATATAAAATACATATACAAAACATGAGTGTTCGCACGCATGCCCCCCCCCCCCCCCCCCCCCACACACACACACACTATGTCCAATGGAAATTTATTAGAGTATCATGCAAAAATACAAATAAGTTGGTCAAGAATATTGAGATTTTTATTAGTAACATTCCCCCTTTACATATTACATACATATTTATGCACCATATACACAGGGTGCATAGAAAAAGAATCATCCAATTATAAAAAATCATAACTATTATGTTATCTCATTTCAAATGGCTCTGAGCACTATGGGACTCAACTGCTGAGGTCATTAGTCCCCTAGAACTTAGAACTAGTTAAACCTAACTAACCTAAGGACATCACACACATCCATGCCCGAGGCAGGATTCGAACCTGCGACCGTAGCAGTCTCGCGGTTCCAGGCTGCAGCGCCAGAACCGCGCGGCCACTTCGGTCGGCCTTATCTCAGTTATGTGCATGAACAACGTTCTGCTGGAGAGAACAAACACTTGAGTTTGGCATGGTTGCCGCTAATTAGCAGCAGTGTGCGCCCATTTTGGTTCTAGTAAAAATGGTATCAGGACAACAGAAAGCATTTTGTGTTCTATATTTTGCACAGTGGTGTGGCTCAGTAATAACTATTCAGTGTGACTTTCATACTAGATCTGGTGCTGGATCCTCCTACAGCACAAAGCATTCGACGATGGCATGAACAATTCCAAGAAACAGGTTGTTTGTGTAAAGGCCAATCGTCGGACTGTCCTCGAGTGTCCGACACTGATGTTGAACAGATCTGCCATAGTTTTACAAGGAGTCCGCAGAAATCTGTTTGCCGTTAACCATGCAGCTCGACAGCTCAACATGCCCCCAATGTTCATCTGGTGTGCGTTTTGTCGACATTTACACATGGAACCATACAAAATTCAGCTACTGCAAGCCCTTCGTGAATGTGACAACAACAATGTGTGTAGTTTTGTAATCTCGTTCTTGGCAAGCTGGAGGATGACAGTTTTCTTCCACACTTAGTAATTAGTGGTGAGGCAAAGTCCATTTAAATGGAAAGGTGGTGTCAAAATGAGAGAATATGAGGTACGAACTATCACATGAAGTTGTACAACGTGAGAGGGACTCTCCAAAATTTAATGTGTTTTGTGTAGTTTCACGGGAAAAGGTGTATGGTCCATTTTTCTTTGCCGAGAACATTATACCAGGAAGCACATATCTCACTATGCTGGAGACCTTTCTTTTCCCACAGTTGGAGACTGATTTGAACAACTTCATTTACCAACAGGATGGAGCACCGCCACACTGGCATCTGGAAGTGCGAGAATTTTTAAATCAAAGGATTACTGAATGACGGATCGGTCGCACTAGACCAAATGATTCAGCCTCCAAGGTCACTGTACCTGACCGTATGTGATTATTTCTTGGGGGGTTTATAAAAGGCTCTGTTTATGTGTCTCCAACAACAATTAATGAACTAAGGCATCACGTAACAGCAGCTGTCGAACAACTATGAAAAGGTTTTAAAAAAGCTTTTTGAGTTTCCCATTCAATACATCGTGTGTGTTTATTAGTTTCAGAAATACAGATGTGCCAAATCACATAATTCTTTTTTATACACCCCGTATTAAAAAAATATGTAGCCCATGTCTGTCCGAACTTTTATTGCAGTACGGTGTAAAAATTTTAAGTAAATCAGTCAAGAACTTTCTGATCTTTTTGCTAACATCATCTCCTGCTTATGTACTATGAAATAGGTAGCCCATGTCCATCCAAATGTACATTACAGTATCATGTAAACATCTGAATTAAAACAGTCAAGAACTTTTCAAGATTATTGGTAACAAACTTTTTTTCCCCTTTACACATTACATACAGATTTGTGTACCATAATATTAAAAAACATGTTGTATATGTCATCTAAGCATTTACTATACCTCGCTTGTTCACTAACTCACAAAAACTTACCCAGAAACTGCACTAATCTTCTACTACAGTCCAATTTTTAACGTCTAACTCATTTCATTTCACTAAAAAAGGTATATTTTATAATTAGTTTCTTCAAAAATTAAGAAAAATGAATACTTTTCCTGATCTCATTCACTTATTGTATATTTTTCTCGCAAAAGGTGAATGTAAGAAAATAAATTTAATATTTCTTTATAAAAGGTGCATGTAAGAAGAAAAATCAAATTTTTTCTCACAACGAATAGCTAATATTAAAATTTTACTCGCTCACTAGTTCAGTGTATTTTATTATAAAAAGTGAACATAATAAAAAATTAATTCAGTATCAAAAACTGTAAAACAACCTCCAGATGGTTGCAGTAGGGAGGTTAGACAGAGAGCGGGAAGCGGGTGTTTCCTCCTTAGTAATAGGATTCAATCGCATACACCCAAGACTACTGACACTTAGGATGAAAGGGAAATTCTTCAATTACTCCACAATTAATGCCCATCCACCAACTGAAGAATCATTGGAGGAGGGAAAAGAAGCTTTCTATGAATCTCTGGAAAGAGCATATGATGAAACCGCAGTGCATGATATAAAAACACTAGCCAGAGACCTAAATGCTCAGGTGGTAAGAGAACAGATCTACAGACCAACAATTAGTATCTGTAGCAAGCACGTCGTAAGTAATGACAACAGGGCAAGGTTGATACTACCTGCAGCATTTAGAAACGCGTGTTCACATACAAGGAAATGCGTGATGGAACTCTAAATGAAAATACAACAAACCAGATTGACCACGTACTAATTAATGCAAGGCACAAGTCAAACTCACTAGATGTAAGGAGTTTAAGAGGTCCAAATATATACACCTACCATTTCCAGGTTTGAGCATAGGTGAGGGCAAGAATATTCAAGCACTGAAATGAACCCAGCCCATGACGCAGAAATATAACATCACACCTTTAAAATCAGAGGAAGCAAGGGCACAATACCAGGAGCAAATAACTCAGGCCCTTGGAAACGCTGGAGAATGTAATAACATTGAAGATCAATGGGAAAAGACAGTGTAGACAGCAACAAGCGAAATACTTGGGAACAATGTTAGGCAAACAATAACCTCGTGGTTCAGTACTGAATGTGAAACAGCAAGAAATGCAAAAATGAAGCATACAGGACATCACAACCATATTGTACGAAGAGGATAATGAAAGATGATACAGAAAAACAGAGAACTGAAAAAAGGTCCCATCAAAGGAAAAAAGAGGAAGTGGATGAGGGCAAACATTGAAGAAACAGAGCTTCAGAAAAAGTGAAAACAAGGCATGAAAATTTTATAGAGAGGTGAACAAGGCATGGAAACCTTTCAGGGCAGAACAAAAAAATGGCTCTGAGCACTATGGGACTTAACATCTATGGTCATCAGTCCCTTAGAACTTAGAACTACTTAAACCTAACTAACCTAAGGACAGCACACAACACCCAGCCATCACGAGGCAGAGAAAATCCCTGACCCCGCCGGGAATCGAACCCGGGAACCCGGGCGTGGGAAGCGAGAACGCTACCGCACGACCACGAGATGCGGGCCAGGGCAGAACAAGTTTAATGAAAGATGACCAGGGCAAAATTATAAGCGAAGAGAAAGAGATAAGCGAGAGGCGGTGTTGCTACTCCGAAAACTCCTTAATCCAGACCAGTTGTGCCAAGGAACCCAACAAACATACAGTAGGAAGAAGACACAGATAACAGTGTGGACCAATCTAACTTAGAAGAGATGAGAACTGCAATGAGGAAATTGAAGAACAACAAGGTGGCAGGAACGGACAGCATTCCAGTAGAAATTTTTGAAGCAAGGAGGCTCTGAATTGGAAAGGAACATCTTGAAACACAGTGCTTAATTTGAGATATAAAATCCCCTTTAACATACTGTACGACTGACTCCTTCCAATAATACAGCGGGACATGGGGCCATACCAATGGGGATTTTAACCCAGTAAGACAACTGTTGAGTAGATATTTATCCTAAGACAAATTCTGGAAAAAACAAAGGAATATGGGGTTTAAATGTATCATCTTTTTATTGATTCTAAAGTAGTACAATAGTATACACAGAAAGCAACTACATGAAGCTCTAGGTGAATTGGGTGTTTAAAAAAAGGATAATAAGAATAACAATAAAAGGAATGCAAGGTAGCATAAAAACTGTAGAGTGCTGTCCAATACTTTGTAAATTTATATGGAGTATGGCAAGGTGATGTGCTAGCATGCCTCCTACTCAATGCTGCACTGGAGAAGGTGACGGAGAGAAGCAAATATCTTGAGTAGGGGAATGACTTTTCATAAATCTGTGTGAACATACTGGACTATGCGGATGACTTTGACGTAGTAGCGAGAACTCTGATTGCAACGGAAAAAACATTCACCATACTTTAACAGGTCATCGATAATATAGGGCTAAATATGAACAAGCAGAAAACAAAATACCTAGCTGCTGGGAAAGTGGACAGGGAGAACATGCCAGCTGAAATAACGATGGGTAGATATATCTTTGAAACAGTCAATCAATTCAAGTACCCGGGTTCAACTGTAAGCAGTCTAAATGATTCTTCCTATGAATTAAAGCAGAGACTAATTGCAGCCAATAAAGCTTATTTCACCTTAACAAAGCTTCTATCTTCAAGGCTCCTGACTAGAACCACAAAACTAACCATCCATAAAACACTGATCACACGAGTGCTCACATATGCCTCTGAAACCTGGGCTCTGACAGCCAAAGGATGCTGAATCGCTGGAAGCATTTGACAGAAGGATACTTGGGAGAATCATCAGCCCAATTTGCAAAAGGAAAAGATGGAAGAGATACAACCATGAGTTGTACGCCACCTACAAAGATTAGCCTGTTACAAGAACTGTGAAGTTATCTAGGCTGAGGTGGGCTGGATATGTGACACGGATGAAAGATACAGAAATACCAAAAAAAATTTTATAAGGAAAGCCAGGTGGACAGAGAGGATGTGGTCAACCGAAAACTAGATGCGTTGTTTTGGGGGAGGAGACCAAACAGTGAGTTCATCGGTCTCATCGGATTAGGGAAGGACGGGGAAGGAAGTCAGCCGTGCCCTGTTCAAAGGAACCATCCTGGAATTTTCCTGGAGAGATTTAAGGAAACCACGGAAAACCTAAATCAGGATGACTGGACACGGTATTGAACCGTCGTCCTCCCGAAAGCGAGTCCAGTGTGTTAACCATTACGCCACCTCGCTCAGTGAACTAGATGGGAGGAAAAGTCAGAGAAGGCCTTTGGAAGATGGACTACAGGAATAGAAAACACACACAGGAAAATGGGCTAACCCACAAATGTAAAAGCTTAGAGAGAAGTGTTGCCATCTGTTGTTGGGTATGGGAACTATCAAAATTGACAGTGGTCTCACCTCAAAATATCACTTAGGGGTGAGACCAATGTCAATTTTGATAGCTCTCATACCCAGCAATGGATGGCAACACTTATCTCTAAGCTTTTACATTTGAGGGTTAGCCAGTTTTTCCAAGAACTACTTCAATTGGAAAACGCTAGCTGGGACTGGGATAAATTTAAGGAGATACTTGAAGGGTCCAAGACTAGTTACAAGTGGGCTACGTCTCCAAAAATTTGGGTACCATGTAAAAATATGAAATAAACTGATCAAGAACTTTCCAGCATTTTGCTAAAATCCTTTCCCTTTTATATGGTATACATATATTTACAAACTATATACCTTTAAAAAATGTGATGCCCACTTCCATCTGCACGTTTATTAGTGTATCGTGTACACATTTGAAGCAAATAGGTCAAGACCTTTTCAAGGCTTTTGGTAACAAACTACAACTTGTTTTTATATAGGAGCATAGGTTATCATCTATAATGTTTGCTGATGACATGAGTCAACTGATTAATGCACACACATCAGTCACATCAGACCATAAGTTCTGGTAATTACTATCAATTCACAATCAATATTTTCACTTCTTAGTTAATAAACAGTTAGATAATTCTAAACTGATCCCTAATTTTTCCCCCCAAATCAAACTGCAAACAAAAATAAATTTTTAGTTCTGTCAACTACGCTGCACCGAATGTTGTCACCTGCGAAAGAACAATCAAAATTGTCACTGGATAGTTTGGTGTTGGCTTTCTTTACAACTGGATAAATGGGGTTGGTAATTACATCTGTGTAAAAAGCTATGCAGAAACCAGATTGGTATTCACCAAAACTATGAAATTCTCAATCCTATCACAGCTTGACACATACCTTTTAGCAGTGTGAAAGACACATGTTGAAGACCTGTCTTACGCAACCACACAGCAGTCTGGTCACTGATATATAATATAGGGGAATTCAAACATTCTACATTATTATGGCAGTCCCAGTTCAAAGTGACACCATTACATGACACTACTTTTCAACATACTCACCAAGTCTCTACAAACTACGGTCGAAACATTTATCAGTCGTTCAGTTCTCCAGTGATACAAATAAGCTCCTTGGCAATTGAGCCTCCAAGAACCACTGTGTGAATACTGTAATCATTAGGTAACCTAAAATTGCTGTGAATTAGTTCCTAGATTGCCTGAACATGTCATCCATGGCCTGAATCAATGGCCTTTCTTCCCTACCAGCATCACCGATGTCTGTGCAGACTTGGTCACATTGTTGACAACATTTCACTACAGCTGGATGCAACATTGCATTTAGTTCTTTTACTGCTAGAAATTCAGGTTGAATCTGTGTACAATTTAGACGTTTTGCCCACAAGAATCATACAATGCAATACACTAGGGTAGTTTGAAAAGTTCTCGTAATCACCACGAGAGGTCAGCACTAGTGCAACAAGTTGTTCACGTGATATTCATTGGACTGTTGTCGGTAAACAAGTGGCACATCAGTGCTCTTGGAAGAGAGCTGTGGCTCTGTCGTCGTTCCCGCGCAGTGATTTGCGAAGATGGAAAAAAAAAAATATATAATATATTGAGATTCAAGCAGTGATTAAGCACTTATTAAGTACTTTGTAAAGAAAGGTATGAAAGTAAAGGACATTCATGCCAATTTTCAGAATACACTGGGGGACCCTGCTTCTTCATATTCAACTGTCGCCAAGTGGACAAATGAATTTAAATTTATTTGGGAGAGCTTAGATGATGATCCACGCAGTGGTCGGCCAAGATGTGTCACTACTCCAGAAACCATTGCAAAAGTGTACCAAATGGTCATTGAGGATCACCAACTGAAAGTGCGTGAAATTGCTCATGCTTGTCAGATGTCAACTGAAAGGGTATTTCACATTTTAACTGAAGAATTAGAAATGAAAAAATTATCTACAGGATGGGTGCTGCGACTCTTGACACTGGATCAAAAATGCATGAGAATGGACTTATCTCTGAACAATGTTTGGCCCGTTTTAGGAGAAATGAACAAGATTTTTTGCACCAGTTTGTGACCACAGATGAAACTTGGGTGCACTACTATACCCCAGAGACAAAACAACAGTCAAAGCAGTGGAAACATGCTGATTCTCTGCCACCAAAGAAAGCAAAGACAATTCCTTCAGTGGGAAAGATAATTCTGTTTGTGGATTATCTCCCCCCTAGGCAAACAATTACTGGAGAATACTATGCTAACCTCCTGGATGAATTGCAACAAAAGATACGTGAAGAAATACCAGGTTTAGCAAGGAAGAAAGTCATCTTCCATCAAGGCAATGCACACCTGCGCACACATGCCTTCGCAATGGCAAAATTACATGAACTAAGATATGAATTGTTGCCACACCTGCCTTATTCACCTGGTATGGCTCCATCAGACTTCCATCTCTTCCGAAAACTGAACTTTCTTTTTGTTGGATGAAGATTCACTTCAAACAAAGAACTGATAGAGTTGACAACTATTTTGCAGGCCTGGAGGAAGCTCATGATTGAGATGGGATCAAAGCACTGGAACATTGTTGGACCAAGTGCATTAATCTACAAGGAGACTACATTGAAAAATAAAAAAAGTTTCAATGATGTAAGTACTTTTTTTCCATTCTGTTCCGAGAACTTTTCATAGCGCCCTCGTACTTCAACTTTGGAGTAATTTTCCAGTTGGCACCCCATTTCACTGTGATTCAACTGTTATCTGTTCTGAGGCAGAACTGTCTCTGCAAGAAACACAGAACTTGTATACTCTTCTAACGTTTCAACAATGTCCCACTCTTGTAGTGCAATGCTTTTAGAGTAGGACAACGCATGCAAGTTATTCCATTAAAGAGAGGGCCACAGGTGAAGGCAAGCCATATCATAAATCAATTTTGTTGTAACCACTTCATAACTGCAATGTGTGCGTAACCAACAGCAAGACATACATTTACTGAAAGGCCACTGCCAAACTATGGAAGAAGGCAACTTTGAATAGATGTCTGAATTTCAATAGCTGCTTCTCGGTTGTAGCCCTCTTTGATATTTCTGACCAACCCAGGCTTCTCTGAATCATATGGTCCCACAATCCTTGTGACCTTGCTAACAGTCATATCCTCAAACTCCTTGGCCCCCTATTCCTGTTCCAACTACGGACAGGTCACAGTTATGTGCTCCCTATTTCAAATTATTTTCTGATGTTACATTACTTTATTACATTATACATTGTATTACATATTACATAATATTGTCAAAAATTGGTTGTTTTCTCTGTTAAACTATATTGTGAGTGGGCTGCTGCTACCATTTTAACGTCCTATCCTCACCCCCAACCCTTGCCTGCATGTAATCCTGTAAGAAAATGTCCGCATATTTTGTCTCGTATGAGCAAGCAATATTTGTCAAGTGTTCCCACTATCTTCCCCCCCCCACCCCCCAAACTCCATATCACCTGTGTCTTGCCCATCAATTGATCATTTTACACGCTCTTGTGGTAAGTGATTATCTTTTCCAATACCACTGTTTCTGCTTCACTAATGCATTTCTATTCTAGTATGCATTAGAACACAAAAAGCAGACAAACAGCATAGACAAAAAAATTTCACATTTTATCTCAAGTCAAAGCATTTCTTTTTACTGAGTTAAATGTTCTTACAACGGAGGTAACAATATGTTGTTGAGCGAATTATATTCTTGCGTAGCTCAGTTAACAGAGCAGCAAAATATACATACACCATAAAAATTATAGCTGGTATGGACTAATAAAACAAGAGGCATCAGTCATCAAAGTTATGATGAAGATAATGTGAGTACAAATGATTTATAATACAATGGTTTATTTGAGATAAATAATCAATAATGTGATATGAAACACACTCTTACAGAGTTTACTTACTTGACTACATCATTAAAGACAAAAAATACACTAGTCAACAATAACAGCATGGTCAGTGCATAGACAGTTCTCACGTGTGCACATTTGATGAGAGCGTGTTGGTCGCAGTTCTCATGGAAACACTCTTTCGTTACTCCTTGTTCAAAGGAGTACTTCAAGGGTGTTTGAAATACACCTGGAAAGTATTTTGTGTAGCGCATCGAAAAAATGCAAATTTGATTAAGTTGTAGAATCGTGCTACCAAAAACTGGAAATACACAAATGACTGAAGGCATAAGGAGTGTTCTTTATGTCACATGTTAACGTCATTGTCAAAATATACCATAATTGTATCTGTGCTAAATTTCGCAAAATTTTTGTATGCACAGAAGAAGAAAAAAATCGGCAGGTGGTACAGTGCCTGTGCACTTTGCTAGAATGAGTTTCTTGATGAGTTCAATGACTTTAGGAACTGTAGAGTTGTATAGTTCATCATCTCTACTGGCTGTCCCGGAGTCAACTACGAGAAAGGCTTCAGTTTTTCCTATTATATCTGGCCACATTACTTGTTCTAGAAAAAACTTTTAAATCCCTCTTCATCTTATTAGCGTATTCAGTACATTTATATTTGCAGGAAAATGGCCAGTCAACTTTGATACAAGGACATACAATTGAGGTAGCAGCACTCCATCCACCACAATCCCAGGCATTATCATATAAGAGTGTGTGTTTGCCGCTATGGATCCAACTGCAACACAGACATGCTTACTTCCCTTCACTGCGAGAGTCCATCCAGATTGTAACTCTTCATCAAATATCCATTGGTAAGCATTAATTACTTGAGCTGGTCACAGACTTTTTCCTTAATGAGAGACTTGATTTCTCTCCGAACTGATAAGCTTTTTGTTGAATATCTGTACGCCTTCAACCAACCGACTGCTAACTTTGTGGGTTATTTTGCGACAGATAATTTTATTCCTACATTTAAATTTATTTACCCCCGAGTTGGTAGCTTTGAACTGCAGTGAATTGGGAGGGTCACTTCCTGTCTTTATTTTCAGTGTCCACAGTCCCAATGTGTGGTCATGTATTACTGTGTCTTCCTGTCTCTATGCTATAAAATGATCATATAATTCACAATTTATCACATCCTGGAGAACTTTTGGGTTTGACGAATGATGTTTCAGCCTGTTTTCAAAGTTTTGTAGCACAGTCTTGCTCTTTATTTTCCTTTTCTGTGCCAACACGGTTGTAATTTTCAGCACAGTGTCACATCATGCTAATCCAGGATGACACATATGGGGAAGATCAACATTTCCAGCTTTTCCTTTGGTTGTTTTGTCCATATCTTGTACGCATCAGCCAGATATCCATCTGGAAACTTGATTCGTTTCCTCATAGGTGATGGCTGATAAGATGAACTACTGATTCCTTGGAAATCCACAGGTGAACCTGGAAACCCACCACTTGTGACGTTGCTTTGTCCCTCACTGCCATGACATTAATTTTCTTCATCTGATGTCTCTTCCATCTCGTACCACTTCATGTCAAAATGTAGTAACCTTTGCTGTTAGAGCATCCTCTTCTGTCAACTGTTGCTTTATTTGTTCAAATATAACATGCTCTTCTCTTGCAAGTATATCAGCTACAATACCTAAGTACTCCACCAACAGTTTCACGACAACTACCTGTCTCATTGTTCAGGGTGAAACACTTGTTAACTCTGCAACACACTTCCACACCACAAAAATAATCTGATCTACTCTAAAAGTAAACACAAATCCATATGACATATTGTGGCCACTGTACTGTTCACAGAGTGAGACGTACATGAAGGGCTTTAATAGACAGGGGTAACCTATTACTGCCCCACTTATTCCTCCCTCTCCTGTCAACACTGTTGCAGCATAGCTTTACAGAGTTTTTCTTTCTAGTCAGTAACAAAACAAAAATAGTTTTGTTCTATTCTTTGCCACAACTACTGTGACCTATTGTTACTTTTAACTATTTCTTGCAGATATAAATTAAGAAAAATTTCCTCGATTAATATCACACAAGCAGTCCAACATTATTGGGAGCCAGCAATTTATATAACAACAGTGTCTTTTGACTTCCCCAATCTTTTCATTCACAGTGGGACCCACAAAAAAGTATCTGAAAGTTCAGTTAGTTAGTGAAAGTAAAAACAAAGAGCTCAGTATCTGTTTACATTTGACCGCAGTCTTAAATTATAGCAGAAGTGATTACATGTAAAGTATTGGATGCAACTAGATTTAAAATGTTTGTGGTTCATACCTTTTGATGATGTGCTGCCAACAATGGTGGTGCTAACTTCCATATCATCTTTCATACGGCCTGTATCAACAACAATAACATTGGAGCCTGTGACTCCTTGACCATAAGTGCCGAGACGGTTATGGCCAACAGCTCCATTTCCTGATAATGGAGCTGCAACTATTGTAGAGGTCGCTGGTGGTGAATGTCCAGCCACAGAGTTGGGAACATTTTCACTCATCTTCTGGCCAGTCTTTCGTTGAATAGCAATAACTGGCCCATCAACCTTAGTGATAGTAATGCCAGGTGGCAGCTTAAGGTTTTCAAGACTGAAGGATTGTGATCCATTGTCATTGTTAGTTGCTGAATTTGAAACAGTCTGGTCTGACCTCACAGTCTTACTTGCAGTGCGAGAAATGTTCACAGTCGGTGAAGTATCCACAGAACAATTATCCCAAGAAAATCTATCAGAACAACTATTTTCACCAGCAATAAGTGCGACAGAAGATGCAATATTTTTATTAGATGTGTTTTTACATGTGTTTTCAGATGAACTTCCAGATGTTTTGTCTGGAACATTTTTAGAAACTGTATCTGCAGCCCGATTACTAGAAGTGTTGTTTCGACTTGTACCATTCGAGTTACCGTTTCCTTTGTTTTTCTTCTTCTTTCCAGTTGAGCTAGTACTGTTGCTGTTACTGTTGCCACTGTTACCACTGATTTTGCTATTGCTGTTCTGGCCTGTGCTATTTTTACTGTTCAAGCTGTTGTTTGCCGAATTTTTATTAACATTATTGTTAGTACCACCTGTTTTATTGTTACTGGAAGCAGTCTTGCCATTAACACTGGACTTATTTTTAGAGTTCTGTGCAAGATTTTCTTGGTTTGTCTGCCGTGTAGTCTCCTGCGACTGGCAAACTGAAACACACAAAAAACATTAGATTAGATACTCAATAAAAGATAACACCTCACACACTTTGTATGTCATAAATTGGATTTTAATATGAAATCTGGTAGAGATGTGAAAACTGAATGGACATTACAAATCCGGCATTCACTGCCACATCTGTACACTCAAGTTAAACATGGATATTTCAGAGCACACCGTGGCTCACTTAGCTACTATCTCTCCTACGCTTTTGAGAAGACTGGTGATCCCCAGCCTGCCACCTAAACAGTGGACAGCTTGCACAGAAAGTAAGAATAATTCTGAGCCACAATGTTCTTAGGTCTCAAACTGGACAAAAATTTTAACCAGAATCAAAGACAACTGAGCAAAAAATATTTATAGCCTAACTTTGCAACAGAAACATCAAACAAGGCTAGAGTGACATTAAATCAATTGCCAAGTGTAAAATAATTTGAGCAAATATAAGAGATATGTGAAGAGAAGTGGTTAACCTCACGAAGTTTCATGTTATTCACTGTTTAGAAATTTCCAGCACAATATTATAAAGGTCTGAAAATCTGATTTTATTACACAAGAAAACTGAGAATCCCTGAATTCCCAACACAAGAAAAATTTTAAAGTTTCCTCCTTTTTAATCATTTATGCCCAGGCAGTGTAGTATTTGTGAATCCAAATGATGAATATCTGGGAACAATTATTGATGCTAAATTAGGAAACAACAAGTGAATAAACATAGAACTCAGTTCTGTAATGATGCCTCTTTGGTGGAAAAGTGTAATCAGTCTGTGCAATATGTACCAAACAACAATGACAATGCTTGAAGGAGATAGCTTTGCATTTAATTACTGACTGTATTTGCTATTAACATACTGCACTGGTTATAGGTCAATGTTTACAAGATATTTGTATTTCAATTTAAGTTATTAATTTAAGAATTTTATCTTACTAAGCAATTAGTCACGTTGCATATCATCAGATTTGTGAATCAGCCCCCAACCCCAAAATAAAGATCAACAAACTGATTTATACAATGGTGTAATAGAACGTATTAAGGGAAAACAAAACAATATCTAACAGAGGATGTAAAAGTAGGAGGATGAGGATAGGAGGAGGACATGAAAAAAGAAGTATTATTACAGTAAAGATTACATTACGAGTTTCCACAGATTTTTGCAAAGTAAATGACTATCTGTTCTATTATTTGCCAGCCAATATTAGTCTCCTATAACACAGTCCTTGTGCAACCAACATGGTTTATCTTAATTCGTAAACAAAAGTCAGTTGCCTTGTTCTAAGAACATGAACAAAACACAGGAAGAAACAGGATAAGAGAAGAATGAAAGAGGAGGAGAAGACAAAAGACGGGGTGGGGGGGGGGGGGAGGGGGGAGAAGGAGGAAAAGCTGGGGGTGGGGTGAGAAGGGAACATATGGCAAAAGGAAGCAGTTGAGGGTAGGTATTGCAAGACAAAGGGCAAGGGTAATGGTAAGGTGGAGAAGAAGCACAAGATGGGGTAGGGTAGTGTAATACATATTCGGAAGGCTAGGGAAGAGAAAATGGGGTGGTCATTAGTTATGATTTTAACATCACGTCAAAAGTTTAAAAATGCAAACAGTGGAAAAGGCTGAAACCTTAATAACACACTAAATGATCACTAACTAGAAATAAAAAAAAGAGAGATGTGTAATGGTGAAGACAACGAATTAAAAAAATGTGAAAGATTAATTTGACATAATGGCATACAAAGTTAACGTAAGTTTAATGACTACATAAACAATAGCAGGGACTGTGAAACATAAAAGCCACAATTATCCCTAAACTATTAATAAAAATACTTCAGTAAAACAAGGCAGCAAACAGGTCCAAATACATAACACTTCTAATAGCTACACTGAAAACAATCAGCGAGCAGAGGAAAAGATGTATATAACTGTTTAAAGAAGTATTTTGTATTCAAGGTGCCTTGTGGCCTTCATATGATTGTTAAATGACTTTTTATTTGTATATATAGGCAAGGCTGCTTGTTTTAAAGTTATGGATTCACAGACAGACATTCATCCATGCAGCCTCCAAACATCAACATCAAAATTTTAATTAATTTTAAACTGGCTCCACTACAGTGTAATAAAAGTTGTGTAACTAGTGTCAATCAGATACCTTTAAGCAGTAAAATGAAATATTGTTGTGGTCTTCAGTCTGAAGACTGGTTTGAGGCAGCTCTCTATGCTGGTCTATCCAGTGCAAGGCCTCTTCATCTCTGCGTAACTACTGCAACCCACATTTGTTTGAACCCACTTCCTGTATTCAAGCCTTGGTCTCCCTCTGCAATTTTTGCTCGCCACACTTCCCACCTATATCAAAACAACAATCCCTTGATGCCTCAGAATGTTTCCTATCAATCTATCCCTTCTTAAAGAGGGCACATTGAGTCGTGGGCAGGTGCAGGTACAATAAAAAACGGTTCCACATTGGGTTTTTGGCCAAAACACACACACACACACACACACACACACACACAAGCAGGCATACCTCACATACACATGACCCACTATCTCTGGCCACTAAACCCAGAATGCAACTCTTGCATTGAACAAAAGCAGCAAACCAGAGTGGAGCAGTGAAGGGGGAGGAATAGCAGGGTACAGGTGGGGAGAAAGAAGACTGCTGTATAGCGGAGTGGGTAGGGACCAGACAGCAGCAGGACAAGACAGCCACAAACAATGTATGGAGGCTGTGGGGGAGGAGGAAGTAGAGGAACAAGAAAGGGGAAACGATCAGTGAGTCTGCTGGCAGGGAGTGACACACAATGAGGGTGAGGGACACGAATGAATTGGGAGGAGGTGATAGGACAGAGGGGCAGAAACTGTTGGGTGAAGGGTGTGGGGACAATAGGTCATTGTAGGTTGAAGCCAGGATAATTTTGGGAGCACAGAATGCCTTATAAGGGTGATTCCTATCTGCACAGTTAAGAAAAGCTGGGAAATCAAGCATATTATGTTCAACTGCAAATTGTGCCATGGGTGGTCCATTTGCTCTTGGCCACAGTTTGGCAGTTGCCTTTCTTCCTTGTGGGCAACTGGTTGGTGGTCATACCAATATAAGTAGTTGTACAATTATTGCAGAAGAGCTCATGTATGACATGGCTGCTTTCACATATTCCCTGGCCTCTGCTGGGGTAGGATACCCTCGTGACAGGCTAACTGCCAAAGAATAGATCACCCCAAATTTCACAGTATACCAAAGCAAACAAACGAGCATTTTTGAGAACTTTCGTAAGTTACCACTGCCCTGTGCATATCTGATTTGTAGTAAACTGGTGTTTATGATATAGTAACTGTAGCAGATATTGTAATTAACATACTGTGTTACATTAACTTTCTCTTAAAGAGAAGTATACCCTACACTCATCATAAATTAACTCTATTTTCAAGTTTCCTAACAACTATAAGTAACCCCAAAAAGTTTTAGGAAACTAGTAATTTTCAGCACAAGTTTCTTTGTTGCCTTAACAGAAATCTTGTTTTGTGTGTTTACTTCAATTCCTATACGTAATTATATGAATATAATAGAGGGAAACATTCCACGTGGGAAAAATACATCTAAAAACACAGATGATGTGACTTACCGAACGAAAGTGCTGGCAGGTCGATAGACACACAAACAGACACATACATACACACACACAAAATTCAAGCTTTCGCAACAAACTGTTGCCTCATCAGAAAAGAGGGAAGGAGAGGGAAAGAAGAAAGGATGTGGGTTTTAAGGGAGAGGGTAAGGAGTCATTCCAATCCCGGGAGCGGAGCTGTTGCCATTTCTCTTATGTGTTACCATGATTTGCCTTATGTTTGAACTGCCGATGATTAATGGAGCGCTGCCCTTTTGCATTTGCGTCTACTACATCTACATCTACATCTGCATTTATACTCCGCAAGCCACCCAACGGTGTGTGGCGGAGGGCACTTTACGTGCCACTGTCATTACCTCCCTTTCCTGTTCCAGTCGCGTATGGTTCGTGGGAAGAACGACTGTCTGAAAGCCTCCGTGTGCGGTCTAATCTCTCTAATTTTACATTCGTGATCTCCTCGGGAGGTATAAGTAAGGGGAAGCAATATATTTGATACCTCATCCAGAAACGCACCCTCTCGAAACCTGGCGAGCAAGCTACACCGCGATGCAGAGCGCCTCTCTTGCAGAGTCTGCCACTTGAGTTTGTTAAACATCTCCGTAACGCTATCACGGTTACCAAATAACCCTGTGACGAAACGCGCCGCTCTTCTTTGGATCTTCTCTATCTCCTCTGTCAACCCGATCTGGTACGGATCCCACACTGATGAGCAATACTCAAGTATAGGTCGAACGAGTGTTTTGTAAGCCACCTCCTTTGTTGATGGACTACATTTTCTAAGGACTCTCCCAATGAATCTCAACCTGGTACCCGCCCTACCAACAATTAATTTTATATGATCATTCCACTTCAAATCGTTCCGCACGCATACTCCCAGATATTTTACAGAAGTAACTGCTACCAGTGTATGTTCCGCTATCATATAATCATACAATAAAGGATCCTTCTTTCTATGTATTCGCAATAAATTACATTTGTCTATGTTAAGGGTCAGTTTCCACTCCCTGCACCAAGTGCCTATCCGCTGCAGATCTTCCTGCACATCGCTCCAATTTTCTAATGCTGCAACTTCTCTGTATACTACAGCATCATCCGCGAAAAGCCGCATGGAACTTCCGACACTATCTACTAGGTCATTTATATATATTGTGAAAAGCAATGGTCCCATAACACTCCCCTGTGGCACGCCAGAGGTTACTTTAACGTCTGTAGACGTCTCTCCATTGATAACAACATGCTGTGTTCTGTTTGCTAAAAACTCTTCAATACAGCCACACAGCTGGTCTGATATTCCGTAGGCTCTTACTTTATCAGGTGACAGTGCGGAACTGTATCGAACGCCTTCCGGAAGTCAAGAAAAATAGCATCTACCTGGGAGCCTGTATCTAATATTTTCTGGGTCTCATGAACAAATAAAGCGAGTTGGGTCTCGCACGATCGCTGTTTCCGGAATCCATGTTCCTCTACAGACTTGCGGTACACGGCTGTTAGAAGGGGGGCAAGTTCTTTCGCGTACTCTGTGTAGAATCGAATTGGTATCCCGTCAGGTCCAGTGGACTTTCCTCTGTTGAGTGATTCCAGTTGCTTTTCTATTCCTTGGACACTTATTTCGATGTCAGCCATTTTTCGTTTATGCCTGGGGCTTCATTCAACATGTTGAAGAGGCTATTCCAGCAGCTACTGAGGGAACAACAACCAACTGCAGATTGTGGCGCATGTCGGAACAAATGGTGCCTGTCGTCTGCGCTACGATGTCATTCTTGGGTCATTTCAGCGACTTGCAAGAAGGTTGAGAAAACCAGCCTTGAGCAAGGAGTTTCCACGAAGCTCACAATCTGCAGCATTGTCCCCAAAACTGATCGTGGCCTTTTGGTTCCGAGTCAAGCGGAGGAACTGAACCAGAGACTTCGAAAGTTCTGTCACAAGGTGGGCAGCGACTTCCTCGACTTGCGCCATAGGTCTAAGAAGTGTACACGTAGCTGACTGTGTGTGGGGTGCACACAAGGTTTTTTTTTAGACTACGTGACTCTCCATCCAGTCCAGATAATGATAGCTGTAAGAAACCCAGAAGTATCAGTGTAAGATAAAAAGAAATGCCTTCCACAGGTGAAAAGATTAAAATTCTAGTGGTTATCTGCTAAAGCATTCACAACAAAGTGCCAGAATTTGAAGTGCTCTTGAAAAGCACTGAAGCTCACAAAATACCATGTACAGAAAGCTCGTTTAAATCTGAAATTGATAGCATTGAGATTGTGGGGGGAAATTTAATAGTACATAGGAAAATTGGAAATGGAGATGGTGTATCTGTCACAGTTGACAAGAAACTGAAATCCACTGAGATAGAAATTGAAGTTGCATGTGTGACTGCTTGGGAAAGACTCAGTAACAGTAGTGGTCATAAAATGGTAACTGTGTCCTTCCATCATCCACCAAACTCATATCCTAATATAACCAGAAACTGCAGAGAAAATCTCAGTTCACGCAGTTCCCTAATCATATTGTAATCATTGGTGGAGACTTTAATAATCCAACAAATAATTGGAAAAACTGCAGTGTTGTTAGTGGTAGGCATGGTAAGCATACTGTGAAACATTACTAAATGTCTTCTCTGAAAACTACCTAGAATAGATGGTTAGGAACCCCACTCATAATGGAAATCTATTGAATCTAATGGCAACAAACAGACCTGACCTCTCTGAGGATGTCCACATCGAAACTGATATCAGTGATGATGATGATGCTGCTGTGCAAACAATGATTACCAAAGTACAAACAACAACTAAAGCAAGCAGAAAGTTCAGTAAAGTAAATGAAAAATTAGCAGTGTGATATCTCAATCAGGAACATGACTAGTAAGTGGTACAATGACATATATCCTCTGCTGTTCATTTCAGAGTGGTTTGCAAGGTCTAGATGTAGATGTGCAGGGCATCATAGGGGTGAGGAGGAAATTGATTCAAGGGACAGGTTCTGGGAAGGATCTAAGCTTTAAGCAAGAATTGGAGGGTGTATTGCTGTTCTGGGATCAGATCACTAAGGCAGAGTTTATAGATGGAGTCAGACAATCGGCAGATGCTTTTGTCAGGTAGTCACTTTGATTCATAATGACAGTGGTGGAACCTTTGTCTGCAGGTAAGACGATTTGGTCAGGACCTGTTTTGAGGCTGTGTATGGCTGTTCTTTCTTCTGCTAAAAGGATGGTGTTCTTAGGAAGGGACCTGCGGAAAGGACGGTGAGGGTGAGTTGGAGGTAAGGAATTCACCACCCCCACAACCTCCCAATGCTGTGCCTGGCAGCCTTGTCCTGCTACCATCTAGTTCTCACACACTCTACCAGAAAATGCTCCTCTCTCCTCCAACCTGTACCCTGCTATCCTTTCCCCTTCCCCCGTACCATTTCTTTCGAGGCTGCTGCTTACATTCAGAGATAGCCAACGCGCGCGCGCGCGTGTGTGTGTGTGTGTGTGTGTGTGTGTGTGTGTGTGTGTGTGTTTTTCTGATTAATGCTTTGGGTGAACGTTCAATGTGTAACAGTCTTTTCATTCTGCCTGTTTGCAACTCAATTTGTCATCTTTACAGCAAGTAGCAATCTATGCTTTTCATAATATTGCTGATATTCCAACCTGAGCTTTCAGTTAGTTAATCTATCCCTTTTTGTAGTCCATGGCCATGGCATGTGGGACATAAATTTGTTTCAGTACCTCCTCAGTGCTTATGGAATCTACTGATCTAATCTACGGTGTTTTTCTACAGTGCACTTTTCAAAAGCTTCTATTCTCTTCTTGTCTGAACTGCTTATTGTCCACAATTCACTTCCATGTACAATTACACTGTAAATGAATATGTACTTTCTACAGATGTAGAAAATTATGAAATCAACAATTTTATTATTAGGAAACAGAGCTCTGCCATTAATCATTCTTTTACAATCCCATTAAAGTTCTGTAGTTACCGGCAATGCACTTAAATACTACTACAAAAAGTTAGCTGTGATGCATGGTTGCCAGGAAAAAGAGTATCGGTCTTACATCTTATTTGATAGGACGTAAGAGCAGTACTTCTTGTTAGACTTTTTACATCTGGGATAAAAAAAGAAAAAGCGCAATCGTGTTACGTTAAGTCTGGGCATGTATGTGCAAGAAGTTAACAAATGAAGCATGCAAGCTGCACAAAATATACAATCTGTTAATGAAGATTACCAGACTCCAGCCCTCACCAAATTTGGAAGACCTACCAACATTCACTTTCCTATATGTAGCTCTTCTTCATGAAAGAGCTAAACACTTAAAGAGTTTTTTTTCTGTCAGAGGTGGGCTTTCATTTTCCTGGAGTAATCCCTAACCCATTCTGAGTAAACTACAAGTTTGGTATAATTTATGAACAATGAAGCTTCTCACTGCTAGGTTTGTAAGTGTTCGCTGCTGGATCTATGGCACTCAAAAAGTTGTCACTAAATTAATGCAAAATAAATGTGATTAAAATGAGAAACTACAAACTATACAGAAAAAAACATAAGTTACAACTTGAATCATTCCCCCTCATATTTACTCACATTCATTCACACAATCATAGCTATTATAAATAAGGTAAAACCACAAAATAGCTTGTTCTAAAACCTGGACAGAAATACAAAGAGAAAAAAAATTTCAGCGAAGTATGGCTGGCTAACCAGTTACAAAAAGCTTGCATATGCCTGCTATTCTGACGACACACAAAAGTCTATTGACATATAATTTCAGAAACAGTTTTTACATTTCACACAATCTTAAAGGTTGTGCCACACTTGTTTAATCATCAGTAAAAACAGGAGCTGATTAGATAGTAAATTAAGCCTCTAACCTGCTGTTTGAATATAAAATAGCATCTGCTAAAGTGTGATATGATGAAATGTGTTGCAATACAAGCACAGCATGCTGACAGGGCCTCTTGCTGGACCCAGAAGCCAAATATCTTTACAGAGTGCCCTGTATATGCTCAAGAGAGAATGACTCCATTTTCCCTGAATGAACCTGACCTGTCCAAGTAGTTGCCTTTACCTGATGCACCTTTTGATACTTCATTCGGAGTCACTTTTGTTTCTACTGATACATTCATGACCACTGTACTACAACAGTGCTGTGACAGCATGTTAGCAGAAAGCAAATAGAACTGTGGAATTTTTTGAACACTTTCCTGGTGACTGTACATCTCAACATGCCTACTATCAAGGGCCCACATTCACATTCATGTTTCTTACACAAGATGGCAGCAAGCAGCACTACAGCCACATTACAGGCAGTAAACCAGTTGAGCATTAATAAATTAATATTATCGATTCATGCCAATAACTGAGTACTATACTAAGAAACACCCTATAATGTTATATTTCTCACTTGGCAGCAAGTGTTTATGGTTCTTGCCACTAAAGATAACCTTAATTGTACCCATGTTCTATACAATTGACAGAAGGAGAGTATCTAGTCTTGTATTATTATTTATGGCATTTGAAAATGAATCTTAATAGAAAGCTTGAGACTGAATTTAGCACCTCGGACAGTGACCAAGACTGTGATATTACATTATTGGGTAGCAAAACTGACTACAGTTTGTGAGACGATTGTCATGTACTACCTAGTTGAATGAAATAGAAACATCTACTCTACTACCAACAGCTCCTCCCAGATTTCCATTCTCACGACAACAGGAAAAAACCATAACAAAAATGTAACATCTATCAAATGAGCATGTATGTATATGCACCACTGGGCATGCTTTCTAAAAAAAAATCAAGACACATTACCACTAAAATTCATCTTTAAATTTTAAGAACCTACATGTAAATGGTCAAATGAGTATCTACATTACCAAGAGACTATGCTGGAACCCAGTACCAGATGCAGTTGCCTATCTAATGGCTTCCAGAGGCAACAAAAATTTGAATTCAATATTTAAAAGCTGTCATAATCTACTCATTAAAAGGTATAACCTTATGCTAAAAGTTTAATGCAACAAGACAACTACATGATTAGGAACTGTGTGTTTGTCTTGACTCAGCATATCTAACAGTGTGCAAACACCTAGACTTTATTCATACATTATTTGAGAATGAGAGCACTTTGCAATCGCCAACAAACTTAACACATTTCAAACCATTATTTTTTCAATCTGCCCCCAAACCCCTTCCCACACCCCAAAACACAAAATGATGAAAGGAAAAAAGTTTATCACTTACTGTATTTTCGCTGTACATACAGTCACATTTCAGCATCAGAGATGATGTTTTAATTTATTACTTCTTTACTACTCACTATATTTGCAACACAGTTTACAGACAGTATCCACATACACCAGTGAATGTGCTTGCAAAATCACATCATTGTACGACTCAGTTCACGAGGTATGACACCATAGACAATTGAACGCATGAAACACTTGCTTCTGCTTGAAAAAGGTGTGCAGTGAAACTTCAACGTCAGGCATGACATTTTAATTTACTACTTCTCTATTACCAACTCTATTCACAACACACTTTGCACACAGTATCTACACATATCACTGAATGAACCTGCAAAATTATGTCATTGTACAACGCACAGCAACAACGCAGGGACAGTATGTGGGACTGGGAACTGGCTAGGGATACGGAAACTTTTCTGTATTGATGCAGATGGAAGGAGCAAGGATCCATGGTGGTGCAAAAATGCGAAAAAATACATAAGAAAGTAGAGTTACATCCGAATAATCACGCAAAAATACACCCAAATACGTGTGAAAGTACGAAATGGATGCACAAGGGAGAAAAAGAAATGAAATCTGAGGAAGACGACAATAGTGGAAGGCCAAAACTCACTAAAATTGGCGAGAAGTCACGTATGTCAAAGTAGAGATTAACTAATCAATAATAAATATATGTATATTACTGTGGGTACCAGGTTTGAGGGTGGATAAGCATAGAGAAGGGGGACGGCAGATGTGACTGGATGAGGTGTATTTAGGGGGTGCGGACAGGGATAGAACGGAGAAAGTGTTGGGGGTGGGGAGGGGTTCGTAGTTAGAGATGTAAGATTGTGTGGCATCAGCAAAGTGCGGGAGATAACACGCAAAAATACGGGAACTGATTATATCGGCAGGAGTAATGTGGGACACAAGATGCTGCACCAACAATCAGCGTGGCCTTGAGGCCGTCTGTTGCGTGCGTCCAAGCCCGTTGATACAGTGTGGGTCATAAGTAGAGCGCGCACTGCGGTTCATAAGGCAACAAGAGAAACACAGGAAAGAAAAGAAAGAAGGATGGACATTGAGTATAGCGATGCAAAAGAAAGTAGTTACAAAGGAAAACAGCACAGGGTTAGGATCGAAGAAAAGCTGTCAGGGAAATATCAAACAATGGAAAATCCAGGACGGAATGTAACAATACGAGAGAAGGAAAGTTGCTACTCACCATATAGCGGAAATGCTGAGTCGCGATAGGCACAATAAAAAGATTCACACGACCACAGCTTTCGGCCGTTAAGGCCGTTGTCAGCAGTATACACACACACACACACACACACACACACACACACACACACACACACACACACACACAAGCACGCACGCAACCACGCAAGCACAACTTGCACACACGTCTGCAGTCTCAGAGAGCTGAAACTACACTGCAAGCAGCAGCACCAGTGCATGATGGGAGTGGCGACTGGGTGGGGGTAAGGAGGAGGCTGGGGCGGGGAGGGGGAGGAATAGTATGGTGGGAGTGGCAGACAGTGAAGTGTTGCAGTTTAGACGCAGGGCAGGAGAGAAGGTGCGGATGGGGAGGGGGTAAGTAGCGGAAAGGAGAGAATTCTCTACTTTGACCTTCGTGACTTCTCACCAATTTTAGAGAGTTTTCGCCTTCCACTATCGTCCTCTTCCTCAGATTTCATTTCTTTTTTTCCCGCTTTGTGGATCCATTTCGTACTTTTCACACGTATTTGGGTGTATTTTTGTGTAATTATTTGGACATAATTCTACTTTCTTATGTATCTTTTTGCATTTTTGCATCATCATGGATCCTTGCTCCTTCCATCTGCGTCAATACAGAAAAGTTTCCTTATCCCTAGCCAGATTCTAGTCCCACATACTGTCCCTGCATTGTTGCTTGGCTCATTAAATCCCTCCTAATGGCCTTACCATCAAATTACCCATCTCTGGTTGCCACCCCTCCATCCACAATGACCTCCACCTGTTCAGATTCCACCAATCCTTAGCCCCCACCGACATAGACCTGCAAAACCATATCAACCAAGCCCAATCCTCCTTGCAGTACCTTCTCTCCATCCGCAAAATTCTCCTGCTATGTAATACCAAATTCCTGGAACCCATAACACACATTGAAACTCTTGCCCTGCAGGAACTTAAGCAACATGCACAACGTAACCTCAAAAAGCTCTCCATCCTGCTCATACCCTA
Organism: Schistocerca serialis cubense; assembly: GCF_023864345.2. Lineage (NCBI taxonomy): Eukaryota > Metazoa > Arthropoda > Insecta > Orthoptera > Acrididae > Schistocerca > Schistocerca serialis. The sequence goes on from NC_064642.1 coordinate 27,127,218, forward strand.
CTCCCGCCTCAGAGTACCACTGTCCACCACTTCTAAAGCAACCTCCAAACCTTCTCCACGCCCTCATAGCTGACAAACCCTGTCTCGCAGACCTACTACACTTACCCCACCCTCCAAAACTCCCTCCCACCACCACACAGAACTCAAAACCTAAACAGACCCGCAACACAGTCATGAATCTTTCCTCCAGAAGCCTTAGTCCCACAGAAATATCAGTCCTTTCCAAAGGCCTCACCTTTTGCCCCACTCCCAAATTCAACCATGCAGGACTAGTTAAAGATCTTCTCTCCTTCTCCTGGTCCCTACAGTGGAAACACTTCTTCCCCGCCAAGCCGACCAATCAGACTCAACCAAAGACCAATATTGAACCTTACCTAACTCAGTTCACTCCTCCATACAACCGTGATCCACCCCCACTGCCTCCAAACCACCCCCAGTTAACTTTCCAGAATTTCTTATCCTCAAACCTTGCCTCACCATCATTCCCCAAATCCCTCAACATGCATACTAACCTTACATCCGCAGAAAGAACCACAGTCCGCCATCTAAAAACTGATCCCAATCTTATAATTCTACCTGCAGACAAAGGCTCCACCACCGTAGATTTGAACCGCAAGGATTACATGGCAGAAGGACTCCGTCATCTGTCAGATACTTCCACCTACAAACCATGCCACAGTGATCCCATTCCAGCAATCCAGCAGGATCTCCAGTCACTACTCAAATCCTTAGGCCCATCCCAGAACCTCTCCCCAGAGCCCATCTCTCTACTTATCCCTACCAATCCCCACACTCCCACCTTCCACATGCTTCCAAAGTCCATAAACCCAACCACCCTGGACGCCCCATTGTGGCCAGTTACTGTGCCCCCACTGAGAGAATCTCTGCTCTTGTAGACCAACACCTTCAACCTATTACCCAGAACCTATCCTCCTGTATAAAATATACCAACCATTTCCTCGACCGACTCCACAGTTCCTGTCCCTTTACCACACAGTGCCCTGCTCGTCACTATTGACGCCACCTCCCTGTATACTGACATTCCTAATGTCCATGGCCTTACTGCTATCAAACACTACCTTTCCAGACGCCCTATGAATTCCAAACCAACAACCTCCTTCCTAGTCTCCATGAACAACTATATCCTCACCCACAATTACTTCTCCTTTGAAGGCATTACCTACAAACAAATCTGCGGTACGGCTATGGGCACCCGCATGGCACCATCCTATGCTAACCTATTCATGGGGCATCTAGAGGAATCCTTCCTGAAAACCCAGAATCCTAAACCCCTCACCTTGTTCAGACTCATTGATGACATCTTTGCTATCTGGATTGAAGGTGAGGACACCTTATTCACATTCCTCCAGAACCTCAACAACTTCTCCCCCCTTTGCTTCACCCAACAAGACACCTTCCTAGACGTTGACCTCCACCTCAGAGATGGCTACGTCAGTACCTCCGCTGATATCAAACCTACTAACCACCAGCAATACCTCCACTTCGACAGCTGCCACCCATTTCATACCAAGAAGTCCCTTCCGTACAGTCTAGCCACCCATGATCATTGCATCTGCAGTGACAAGCAGTCCCTCTCTAAATATACCAAGGGTCTCACTGAAGCTTTCACTGACCCTAATTATCCTCCCATTCTTGTACAAAAAGAACATGCCTTATCTTTCCAATCTCCCACCACCTCCCGAAGTCCCACAGTCCGGCCACAGAGGAGCACTCTCCTCGTAACTCAGTACCATCCGGGACTGGAGCAACTGAATTACATTCTCCGCCAGGGTTTCAATTACCTCTCGTCGTGCCCTCAAATGAGAAATGTCCTACCCACTGTCCTTCCCACCCCTCCTACTGTGGTATTCCACTGTCCACCGAACCTACACAATATACTCGTCCATCCTTACACAACCCCTGCTCCCAATCCCTTACCTCATGGCTCATACCCCTGTAATAGACCCAGATGCAAGACCTGTCCCATACATCCTCCTACCACGTCCTACTCCAGTCCGGTCACTAATATCACCTATCCCATCAAAGGCAGGGCTACCTCTAAAACCAGTCCTGTGATTTACAAGCTAAGCTGCAACCACTGTGCTGCATTCTATGTAGGAATGACAACCAACAAGCTGTCTGTCCACATGAATGGTCACCGACAAACTGTGTCCAAAAAACAAGTGGGCCATCCTGTAGCTGAACATGCTGCCAAACATGATACCCCTCATCTCAATGACTGCTTCACAGCCTGTGCCCTATGGATCGTTCCCACCAACACCAGCTTTTCTGAATTGCGCAGGTGGGAACTTTCCCTGCAATACATCCTACATTCCCGTAGCCCTCCTGGTCTCAACCTTCGTTAGTCACTGTCCTCACCCATCCAACCCCTTCCCTGTTCCCACTCCAGCAATACACAGCCGTCATTTCACTGCCACACCCAGTCTTTTATTTTTATTTCTGTCCTTTCCGCTAGTTACCCCCTGCCCCCTCCACACCTTCTCTCCTGCCCTCCGTATAAACTGCAACACTTCACTGTCCGCCACTCCCACCATACTATCCCTCCCCCTCCCCGCTCCAGCCTCCTCCTTACCCCCACCCAGTCGCCACTCCCATCATGCACAGGTGCTGCTGCTCACAGTGTAGTTTCAGCTCTCTGAGACTGCAGACATGTGTGTGTGCAAGTTGCACTCACATGAATGTGTATGTGCGTGTGTGTCTACAGCTGACAAAGGCCTTAATGGCCGAAAGCTATGATTGTGTGAATTTTTTTATTGTGCCCATCGCGACTCAGCATCTCCACTATATGGTGAGAAGCAACTTTCCTTCTCTCATACTGTTACATTCCATCCTGGATTTGCCATTGTTTGTTTGTATTAAATATTGAAATGTGTGAGAAACTTGCTATTGCTTAGAATGACGTGCACTCAGAATATATTAATCCAGTGTTTCACAATGAGAGCACTTAGCAACTTCTGACAAATTTTAAGCATTATTTCAAACCTTTTCTACACTATTTCTCATGCACAAGCTTAAAGTCAAATATTTAACACATCAGTTAATTTTTAAAGTAATCAGATGTCTCAAGCTGCCTTATTCAAGGGAATTTGATTCATTAAAGAAACAGAGATTTACTGGTAGTCTCAGGCTGGAGAAAGACAAAAGCACAACACTTGCAACAGAAGATACACTGGTGTTCAAATAAACCTCAGTGAAATGGTTGCTACTCTGACTTTCTGACGACTCCATACAATGTTGCTAGCACAACAATCTAGATTGGAAAAAGAGAAAAGGAATTTTTAGAAAACCAAACTGCAAAAAGAGGGAAAGAAATTAACTTCCCTATAAGTTAAAACTTTGTGCCAGATCAAATTCCAATCTGAGCTCTTGCCTTTCATGAACTATTATTTTACCAGCTAAGCTATCCAGACAAAATTAACAGCTTATGTTTGCCTGAACCTCTCTTCTGCATTCCAAATTTTACATGTCTCCTTCACACCTTGCTGGAATATCAGTCTTGGAAACGAGGGTTTCACAGAGAAATTTCTAACTATAGTAGTTTCCACAATTAACACTTTCTAACTTTAGTAGGTCCCACAATTAACACTGTTTTAATTTGTCAGGTAGTTCCACAAAAGTGCACACACTGCTCCACAGGGAGAGATTTATTCTAGAGACCTTCACTCGGCTGTTGCTAAGTGATTTATTTATGATACTCTGTCTTCCAGGAGTGAACTACTTCAGATGCTATGGTCGACAGTACACTTAACTAAAAATAGTGTCCAGAGAAATAAGTACCATTGTGTAGTAAACATACTATGTATGATACTTATAGCATTACTTCTGTTGACTACACATAAAAACATCTTTGTAACTGTCTGTTAATTCTGTATAAAGGTTGACCATCAATTAAAAATTGGATGTGATTTAAGTAACTTAGCAAAGACAACACAACCAAGCAGCACCTGACACATCAAAAATTTTACACACGGGATACCACGCACAAAAAAAAAACCTGAAAATGGAAATTTTTCCCCAAAATGTGCCAAATAATGCAAAAATTTTACCTGTTAGCAGAAAAGTAATTTCATAAATAAACTCACAACATGTTCCCTAAACAGCTTTCTACACAGAGTTGACCATTACCAAACTGCCTGAGCGCATGAAAGGAAACAGAAGATCTAATCGTCTTGGGGATGCCCACTATCCAACTGTTAAGAATGCCCTACAGTATGATGCAAGGGACCCGAGTGCCTGCTACACCATGTAGGCTGCTTGAATTCTCCTATCTAGCATTAATTTCCCTGAGCTCTAAAGGTGCTGGCTCTCCATCACATCTCTGCATCCCAGCAGTCACCCTCCTTCCCCACCCTTTTCCTTTTCCTTCATTTTTTCATATATCAATATTATGAGACGGATAGTGGCTACTCAACGTATAGCGGAGTCTCTGGCAGCTGGAGCTGAAGCTGGAGCAGCAGCGCATTGTAGGAGAGGCAACTGTGTGGGGTAAGCAGGAGGCTGAGGTGGTGAGGGAGAGGGATAGTAGGGTACGGGTGGGGGACGACAGTAAAGTGCTGCTGGGATTGTGCAAGGATGAGATGGAGAGTAGGGCAGCTAGGTGCAGTCGGGAGGTAAACGGAGGATGGGGGAGACGGGGGTAGCAGAAAAGGAGAGAAGTAAAAAGACTGCATGTGTTGGTGGAATAGAGGGCTGTGTAGTCCTGCAATGGGAACAGGAAGGGGCTAGATGGATAAGGACAATGACAAACAAAAGTTGAGGCCAGGAAGGTTACGGGAACATAGGATATATTGCAGGGAGAGTTACCACCTGCGCAGTTCAGGAAAGCTGGTGTTGGTGGGAAGGATCCAAATGGCACAGGCTGTGAAACCATCATTGAAATGAAGATCATCACAGAATGCAGCACAGTGGTTGCAGCTTAGTTTGTAAATAGCGTGACAGGTAGCACTGCCTTTAATGGGAATGTAGGATATATTGCAGGGAGAGTTACCACCTGCGCAGTTCAGGAAAGCTGGTGTTGGTGAGAAGGGTCCAAATGGCACAGGCTGTGAAACCATCATTGAAATGAAGAGCATCATAGAACGCAGCACAGTGGTTGCAGCTTAGTTTGTAAGTAGCATGACTCGTTTCACAGGTAGCCCTGCCTTTAATGGGACAGGTGATGTTTGTGATTGGACTGGAGTAGGTGGTGGTGGGAGGATGTATGGGAAAGGACTTTCACCTATGTCTTTTATAGGGATATGGGCCATGAGACAAGGGGTTCGGAGCAGGGGTTGTGTAGAGATGGAAAAGGATATAGTGCAGGTTTGGTGGGTGACGGAATACCACTGTGGCGGGTTGGGAGGGATAGTGGATAGGACATTTCTCATTTCTGGGCATGATGAAATGTAGTCGAAACCCTGGTGGGGAATGTTTCAGTTGCTCCACCCTGGACAGTACTGAGTCACGAGAGGAATGCTCCTCTGTGGCTGGATGGTGGGACTTTAATACTAGCCTGGGAGAGTAATTACAAGCTGTAAAGGCCTCAGAGAGATCCTTGGTATATTTCAAGAGGGACCGATCGTAACTACCGATGTGACAGCCATGGGCAGGCAGCTAGGCTGTATGGAAGGGACTTCTTAGCATGGAATGGGTGGCAGTTGAAGGGGAGGTATTGCTAGTGGTTGGTAGGTTCGACATGGATGGAGGTACTGATTGAGCAATCTTTGAGATGGAGGTCAACATCAACGAAGGTGGGTTGTTGGGTTAAGAAGGACCAGGTTAAACACACAGTGGAGAAGGTGTAGAGGTTCTGGAGGAATGTGGATATGGCATCCCTACCCTCGATTCAGGTCACGAAGATCTCATCAATGAATCTGAACCAGATGAGGGGTTTGGGATTCTGGGTGTTCAGAATGGATTCCTTTTGATGGCCAATGAATAGATTGGCACAGGATGGTGCCATGCAAGTGCCCATAGCCATACTGCGTATTTGGTTATAGATAATGCCCTCAAAGAAGAAGTAACTTTGGGTGAGGATATAGTTGGTCATGGCGACTAGGAAGGAGGTGGTTGGTTTGGAATCCATAGGGTATTGGGAAAGGTAGTGTTCAATAGCGGTAAGACGATGGTCATTAGAAATGTTAGTGTACAGGGAGGTGGCATCAATAGTGATGAGCACGGCACCATATGGTAAAGGAACAGGAACTGTGGAAGAACTGGCTGGTATCTTTCATAGAGGAGGGTAGGTTGCGGGTAATATGCTGAAGGTGTTGCTCTACGAGAGTAGAGATTTTTTCAGTGGGGACACAGTAACTGGCCACAATGGGGTGTCCTGGGTGGTTGGGTTTATGGGCTTTAGGAAGCACGTAGAATGTATAAGTGCGGGGGTGAGGAGAGAGAAGGACGCTGGGAGAGGTTCTGGGATGGGTCTAAGGATTTAAAGGGAGACTAAGATCCTGCTGGATTTCTGGTATGGGGTCAAAGTGGCAGTGTTTGTAGGTGGATGAATCTGACAGCTGTCACAGTCCTTCTGAGAGCTGGCGGAGTCCTTCTGCCAGGTAATCGTTGTGGTTCAAAACAACAGAGGTGGAGTCTTTGTCAATAGGTAGGATTATAAGGCCGGAATCAGTTTTTAATTGGTGGACTGTGGATCTATCAGCGGATGTATGGAGATTTGCATGTTGAGGGATTTGGGGAATGATGGGGAGATAACGTTCGATGTTAAGAAATTCTGGAAAGTTAACAGGGGGTGATGTGCGGGCAGTGGGAGTGGATCATGGTTGGATGGAGGAGTAAACTGGGTCAAGCGGAGGTGGGTCTTTAGTTGAATCTGATTGGTAGGGTTGGCGGCAAAGAAGTGCATCCACTGCAGGGACTGGGAGCAGGAGAGGTCTTCAAGAAGTCCTGCAAAATTTAATCTGGGAGTGAGGCAAAAGGTGAGGCCTTTGAAAGGTCTGATACTTCTGCGAGGATAGAGTTTTTCGGGTCTGTTTAGGTTCTGGATTCTGTATAGTGGTGGGAGCGAGTTTTGGAGCGTGGGATAAATGTAGTAGGTCTATGAGACAGGGTTTTTCAGCTATTGGGGGTGTGGTTAGAGGTTGTTATAGAGGTGGTAGTCCAAGGCAGGAGCACAGGAGTAAGCAGACGGGAGTTTTTTTTTTTTTTAAGGTAGCATTGCGCATGTTGCTCTAGTTCCTGGAGGGCAAGAGTTTCAATGTGTGTATGGCTAGAGACTGTGATCGTGTGTGCGAGTTGCGTTTTGCGCTTGCACATCGTTATATGATGAGTAGCAAACTATCCTTTTCATGGATTTTCCATTGTTTGATTTTTTTCATTTGTACATAACTTCATAATTTAGTCAATGACTAACAATTACTTTTCCCTCTTCTCGTCCCCCTCTCTATGTAGGTTTTTTTTTATGTCTGCTTTACTCACTTCCAATTTCTCAATTGCACTATTCATTCCACTTACTACCTGTCATCCCTTAATCCATATTTACTTGTAAATGTGCTTCCATTATCTATGGATTGGGCTGCCACAGTGCTTACCAATAATGTTTTAATACCCGACTCTCTCTCACGTATCCCGTGTCCTCACAACTCACAACTGGTAGACAGAGTAGACTGGGGGACAGAGTGACTGCTCCTCCTTTCCAAACTTCCCGAACATACCTCTCTCTCCTCTCTGAAAAAGGAACTAACATTTCCAAAAATTATGTACTGTTTTCCTACTTTTAAATGCACCTATTGGTATACATGGATCAGGACAACAAATCAACTGACTACTAGTTATTTCTAAGACAGCAACCACGGCAACACCCAATCAGAGAATAAGCTCGGTCACACCACCTAGCCTTCACTGTTGTCATACAGCTCTGCTACCTCAGCTGCTAGCTGTCACAGTCATTTGCAGATGGCATTTGTTATCAGTAAGATGACAAATGTGCTTCATTGTCACTGTTCGCATTGTTTCTCTGTGTGACATGTTTATTTTACATGACAAAATGTCCTAAACTAGTTACGAAAGTGTACAGAAAAATGACAAGACTGAAACTTCCTGGCAGATTAAAACTGTGTGCCGGACCGAGACTCGAACTCGGGGCCTTTCGCGGGCAAGTGCTCTACCAACTGACCTACCCAAGCATGACTCACGCCCCGTCCTCACAGCTTCATTTCTGCCAGTACCTCGTCTCCTACCTTCCAAACTTTACAGAAGTTCTCCTGCGAACCATGCAGAACTAGCACTCCTGAAAGAAAGGATATTGCGGGGACTTGGCTTAGCCACAGCCTGGGGGATGTTTCCAAGCCCCGAGTTTGAGTCTCGGTCCGGCACACAGTTTTAATCTGTCAGGAAGTTTCATATCAGCGCACACTCCGTTGCAGAGTGAAAATCTCATTCTGGAAACATCCCCCAGGCTGTGGCTAAGCCATGTCTCCGCAATATCCTTTCTTTCAGGAGTGCTAGTTCTGCATGGTTCGCAGGAGAGCTTCTGTAAAGTTTGGAAGGTAGGAGACGAGGTACTGGCAGAAGTGAAGCTGTGAGGGCAGGGCGTGAGTCGTGCTTGGGTAGGTCAGTTGGTAGAGCACTCCCCCGCGAAAGGCAAAGGTCCCGAGTTCGAGTCTCGGTCCGGCACACAGGTTTAATCTGCCAGGAAGTTTCATATCAGTGCACACTCCGCTGCAGAGTGAAAATCTCATTCTAATGACAAGACTATTACCACTCTGCTAAGCAAATCCAACACTGCATGTGACTGCATCTAGAACAGAAAAGGTCAGTTATTGCTGCCATATTGTGTGCACAGATAAATGAACAAACAACATCTCCCTCTCCCATGCTCAACTGTCTATCACTCTGTTGATCGAAGTGAGTTCATGGAATTTCGCCACTTGAAGGTACATATTGGTCAGCTATTCACATCCTTATATTTCTGCACAGGACCTACTACAGAGGATAAACATATATGCCTCAGTAACTGCATTACTGTACTCATATTAGTGAGACCATATAAAAATTCGTAATTATGGACTGCAACAGCATACACAACATCTCAAGAGGAACACTTCTGCAACAAATTGGTTCTTGGGTATTGGAGACAGATCATCAATGTTTTGGGAAGAATGACACCTAAACCAAAGCCGAAGTAAATCCATAAATAGGAGAGTAATATGGATAACAAATTGACTTAACTACCAAATATGATAAGAATGTACTTTTGTAACAGAAGAATAATTAACTTGAAAAACTATAAAACTATAAGAAGATGGATACAATTGTGTGGCCATATTTACCATCAGGAAGCAAAATTCTAAGCACAACTGACAAAACCAAATAAAAGTACAAAAAACTATCCTAGCTTTTTGAACTGTTAGGCTCCTCAAGAGCAGAAAGAGGGATACATTGTGGAAAAATAAAAAGGGAGAGGGGGGGAGGGGGGATGTCAACAGGTGACAGGACAAGAGGGACCCAACTGTTGTGAGGATGAGGGGAGATACAGTGGGTTTTTTTTTTTTTTTTTCCCAGGGACTGTTGAATATGGGCCCTCATTATGAAAGCCTTATTCATGCAGGTTCACATGAAGACATATTTATGGTGTGCAAGGGACAATATCATAGCATTCCATTATCCATCCAGTTTCACACACAAAGATGAATTCAGTAGAGTATTTCAAGTGATGAACACATTCTACACAACAATTTACTTTTTCCTAACATAGTAGCCTTTCAGGCACACAAAATGTCTGACCCCCACCCCCCTCAATTGTTTCGAACTAGTTTGTGAAACGAAGATGAATGCCATTAACTTTTTATCTTTCAACTGTCATAATTAACCATTCCTAGGCAAAAAATGTTTTACAAAATTTCACTGTAAGTGGTGCAAAATTCTATTTGAAACTGTTCAGATTCTAACGGTTAGTTTCTGATAGGAAGGGTTAAGGAATGCCTCCATGTAAGGCATGATTGTATTTTAGCATTCCACAATGACCAAACATTTTGTGTACTTTATACGTTCTACGTTTTTAACATATCTGAAAGCAAAGTAATGTAATTTCCTTACACTAATATGCTTTAAATAAGAAACTTAACGTACGGTAGTCACCTTGTCCATTGACCAAGGTAAAAAGTACTTTGTCTTTATCAGGTGTCGCCCCCTTTAACGTGATTGTCACAGTAGGCTCTGCACCATTAGGTTCCATGACTCTCTTGATAGTAACCATCTGTGGTCCTTGCTGCGTTGGTGTGACAGCTGTTATACCATCAGACTTATTCTGAGAAGCAGAAGAAGCAGCCACATCCGCCTTCTTAGAATTTTTTTTTGGTTTCAAAGATGAAGAATCTGTTGCATCTGAAGAGGCATTTGTACTACCAGGTGTATTCACAACAGTGATAGTCACTTCTGGAGTTTTGTTCTGAATTTCTTCGAGTTTAAGCCTCTGGGCCTCTTCTTGGTCCTTTCTTTCCTTTTCTTCGAGCTGTAAAATATGAAGATGTTACTACACATATATTTTGAATATTATTTTACATTGAAAACAAATCTTCAAAGAACATGCAAAATATCACCTGACCTAAAAAAAAAACAATCCACAAATTTTGGATTTATGATGTATCAGTGCCACAAATCTATAAATTCTTAACTTTCATAATTAACGAACAATTAATCTTTGATCTGAAATAAAATTTACTCACTTCATCATCCATTTAAAAAAAAGCACTGTTCCATGAGACTAAAGACGACATACAGAGTTTTGCATTAAACTGACCGTGGTTGTTAGATCTGATACGATTGTCTGGTCATCTCTCACCATATGGCATAAACTGGAGGTACTTAAGTTTTGTTGTACAGTTATACTGACTCACAATTTCAAGAAAGAGGTATCTGCTCTAGCTCTAGAAAAATATATAACAGAACAACTGCATATGCAATTACACACACTTCTACATAATCAATTACATACACTTCTAAATAATTAGTCCAATAAAAGTAAAGATGGCTGTTAAGAACAGGAAATCCTTAGTCACATCTTAGAGAAGATTACAAGAACCATCACAGTAGACGTTATCATCAGATCTACAATATACAAAAAGTAAATCCATTGCAAAGAAATTATCTCTGTACAAACCTGCACATCAATGATAAAAAGTACATAAGCATTAGTGTACATATCTTTGCAAAATTCTTACTAACATGCATATACGCCGCCACTGCAATGAGAACACTTTCCATTCACAGGAAAATACACCACATTGGCTGGTACAACTTATAAAAAAGAAAGTCTAAAATATACATTGCACCAAATGCATGCCCAGCAATGGAGGTGGACAAATAGAAAGTGTAGTCATGGTCCAAGTACATCACTGGCAAAACTGAGCAAGCAAGTAGCCTATGGCAGAGCAAACAGTCACATGTACAATCAACATGTGCCATGTGTGTGAACAAATCAATATGTGGCACTCTCACAGAAATACTCTGGAGAATCACTGATATTCCTACAAGAACTACACTGAAAAACCATTATCCAAAATATACCTCTGATCAGTGAGCATTTGACATCCACACAGATACTAACTTAAGGCAAATAATGCCAGCTCTAGTGTGAGTATGCAGAACACACACTGTATGCTAGTAAAGTGAACCATGATTCACACACCACAGCATGTATGAAATAAACGAAGTAGGCCTCACAGACCAGAAATCCACATGTACATCAAGACTCTTCCTTTCAGGCAAAACAAGCAGCTCACCATAGAACAATCCGGCACATGACAACCAGCATACTGGGCACATAAGTATACACCCATACACATCATCAAATTCATCAAAATTTACAATTACACAAAAATTATAAAAACACATTTTAGTACAGTCACAAGAGTATTTTTACAACTTTTACAAAGTTTTTTGGGCTATTTAAGACATTTTCCAAAAACTTTTAAAAATTTGAAAAATTTAAGACAAATTTATTTGGAAATATAATTTAACAAACCTTAAACAGATAGGTTGAATCTGTACTATACATCATCCACCCATAGACACCCACAACTACCAAGTATGAGAATGTGACACCTGTAAATAGTCCCAAGTTTCCATGCTGTAATAACATGTAACCAATGAGAAGGAAATGACAGACAAGAACCACTGCATTTACAAATGTGTCCCCCTTATCTCCTCTATAAATGGGTTGTTACAGATTATATGCAAATGTCTAAATATCCTGGTCTGTTGGTACACCACATTGTTGTCTGACATCAGGAGCTGCTGCTAACAGATGTATTTATAAATGCAGTTTCTTTGTGTGCCTGCATGACCCAATTTTCCAAATAAGTATGTTTTAAATGTTTTGAATTTTTACAGGTTTTTGGAAAAGCCTGAAACTGTTTAGAAAAAAGTTTGTACAAATTGTAAAAAAACTTTCATAATTGTGCTAAAAAAGGGTTTTTTATGGTTTTGTGTAATTGTAGATTTTGACGAACATGATGTGTATGGGCATGTACTTATGTATCCAGCACACAGGTTGTTATGAGCCAGACTACTATCTGGTGATCAGGTTGTTTCACATGAAAGGGAGAATCTTGTTATATGTGTGGATTTCCGGTCTGTGAGGTTTGTTTATGTCATCCACGCCATTATGTGCAAATGATGGTGTACTGTACTAGCATACGATGTGCGTTCCACTACTTCCACTAGAGCTGGCAGTATTTGCCTTAACCTGGTACCTATGTGGATGTCATATGCTCAGTGATCATATGGCTCACTCTGCCATAGGTTACTTGCCCACTCAGTTTTTCCTGCAATGAAATTGACCACAACTGCACTTTCTATCTGTCTACCTTCATTCCTGGGCACACAGTTGGTGCAATGGATATTTTATACTTTATTTTTTTTTTGTATTTGACAAGTACAAAGTGGTGTCATTTCCTATTAGTGGAAAGTGTTCTCCCTGTACAGTGGTGGCATATCAACGTGACTTCTGCCTGTCATAATGCCCAACAACCAAGATACTGCAGATGCCATTTCTTTTCATAGCATGACCTCTCTGGTTGTCATCTGCAGCACCCTTACAGCACAGTGGTACGTTCATCATATTCTATGCCCCTTTTTTTGCTCTTCATCACAAGCCATCCTGGGCTTACAGTTCCCGCACTTGGTAAGAGTTTCCACTACTTGTCTTCATGCTTGCCAAACCCTACTTTGGCAAGCAAGATCACAGGATCTCAACCCAACTGAGAACATTTGCAGCACTAAAGTCAAAGCCCTCCAACCAGCCTGTGATTTTTGAAGATCTAAAGCACCCATTTGACAGAATTTGGCAATATACTCCCAGGACGACATCCGACATATCAACCAGTTCCAAACGAAATAACTGCTTGCATAAGGGCCAGAGGTGAACCAACACATTATTGACTTGCTCAATTTGTGTAGATCTTTCTCTTGAATAAATCATCCAATTTTTCTGAAATTATAATCATTTGTTTGCCTGCACAAGTATGTCACATCTACCGAATTGCACCTCATTTGGATACTAACTTCATAGTGCATTTGTTTTTCTTTTTTGTCTTAAAGTGTAATAAATAGAATGGGAACTTAAGAATGCTTAGCTGTCCATATTGCTGAGGATTTATAATGAAACAAACACACTTTGAAACTCCTAAAACAACCTAGTTCAGTCACAATTGCACCTTGAATCACTGAAAAACTTGGAGAGACAAATTAGTAAGTTGCACAGTTTCATTCAATAATGTCATATGGAGTAATGTTCTGGGGTAACTCATCTTTAGGACAGAAAGTCTTTCTTGCTCAAAAGTGTGCTGTATGAATTATATCTGGTGCTCACCCATAATCATCTTGCAGACATCTGTTTAATGAGTTGGGCATTCTGACTACTGCTTCATAGTATATTTATTCCCTCATGAAGTTTCTTGTAAATAATCCACTACTGTTCAAAATGAAAAATGATGTACATGATTACAACACCAGAAGGAAAATGACATTCATTACTCCACATTTAAGCTGTCATTAACACAAAAATACACGCAACAATGCTGCAACCAAAATTTTTGACCAGTTACCCAGTGATAGCAAATGCCCAAGAGAAAGAAAAGCAACATTTGAAAACAAACAGTTTCTCCTTAACAATTCCTTCTATTCTGTAGAAAAATTTATATTATTGTAGTATGTAAAATGTGTGGGTAGGAATTACTATAGTGGCCAGCACCAAAGTAGAGTCCTCAAGGTCACAGCCACTGCCTGCCGCCAGCAAGGATTGCATGCTGCGATTCGCCCGCCTCTCGGCTTTGTTGCCATGTGGGTACCATTAGTGGTGTGAGCAGATGAAAGCTCAGTGTTACCATGCTATATCGAGTGTTCACATCTGATCTTAGAGTCTTACTGTCTTCAGACAGGTGCTTTGACGTGTGTTCGATGGTGAACAACAATGCACCAGAAAGTGCCTACTTGTAGCACTCCACTGGTCGGCATACGTAAAGGGCGGAAAGACATTGGTAAACAATCGGAAATTATCAATCTAATGTACTAGAGTTTTTTATTGATCTGACCGACAATGAAGAAGTGAGGAATAGCTTAAATTTTGCGCAAATTCATAAACTTACTGCTAACGTGTGTGGTGTCTCCAAGTCAACTGTAGGCCATATTAGCAAATCTGTGTTATTGGCAGAATCTCCAGACATGAATGAGTGTTTTGATTCTCCAAGAAAGGGATACAAACGTGAATGGAAATCAACTGACTTTGACGACTTTAACAAAGAGCTCGCGCGTACAAGTGCACTTGGATATTACGACAGAGGAGACGATCCAACGGCTAAAAAAATACAGGCTCACTTCCATGAAAAAATTAATTACTCAGGCTCAGAGACCTCCATTCTTCATCTTCTCTGCTCCCTTGGTTTCCGATTCAAGAAGTGTAATGACAGATGGAAATTCTTAATGGAACGCAGAGACATTGCAGCAGCAAGAGCAAAGTTTTTGCGTACAATGCACTTTTTGTGTGCTGAAGACACCAGGCCTGTAGTGTACTTGTATGAAACTTGGGTTTCACAGAACCACACCAATAAATATATATGGCATAACTCTAAAGAAAATGGTGGTTTGAAAGTGCCTACTGATAGAGGTGGCTGATTAATAATTGCCCACACTGGTTTATTAACCACAGGCTTCATACCAGAGGCCAAACTTGTTTTTCGTGGTGGGAAAAGTTCTTGCCAATCTGATTACCATTCGGAAATTAATGAAGAAGTTTTGAAGAATCGGTTTATTCGACTCTTGTCTGTACTGGAAGAAGGGTCAATTATCATGACGGATAACTTCAGATACCACTCCATTCCGACAGAAAAGCTGCCACATTCAAATTGGCGCAACACAGATATTATTGAGAAGTTGAAGAGAAAGAATGTTTCATTTTCAGTCAATAAAACGAAGGCTGAACTCCTGTCTCAGGAAGAAATCGTAGGTGCCAAAAAGACTTATGAATTAGATCAACTGGTAAACGAAATGGGACACGTCTACCACCGTATCACTGCCAGTATAATCCCATTGAATTGATATGGCCCCACGTAAAGCAAGAAGTAGCGAAAATAAATACTACTTGCAAACCTGCTGATGTCGAGAAGCTAACACATGAAGCTCTTGAAAATGTTACTCAGCAGGACTGGGAGAGGTGCGTAAAACACACAGAAGCATTGCAAGAAACTGGTTTCTTGGGTTTAAGAGACACCATAGTGGAATTTGGAACCTGGCTGAAACGAGCAACAGTGAATCTGGAGACACGGAGCCAGAAGATCCTTCAGTTTAGGTAAGTGCCGTCTATGTAAAAAGCTGACTTGATTTAAATGTCTGTCTATTTATTTCAATACTAGGGGATATACTGCGAATGTTTTTCCCTTACAGTAGACATCTGATAAATTTATCACAAGCGGTAGCAATTAGTTTACTCGACAGTAATTGTCAATTAAAATAAGATTGTCAATTCTGCATTAATTAACAACAGTTTTTCCTAAAAACCTGTACTGAATGTCTTTACATTCAGATATAATCTTACTGTATTTGGTTTAGTTGTACATTCGAAATTTAACTCCTTTTTTCAGAGAAGAATTTACTGGCTGTTTTGTAGTAAGAGTAACGCAGTTCATAAAATGACAAAACGTTGTGGTGCCTCTGTATCGACTGTATATATAAACAGTGCAGTAATACCAGAACAATCCCAGCACCTACTCTGATTCTCCGACAAGAGCATAGAAGTCTACGATATTTGACGACTTTAACAGAAAGCTAGAATGCAGAATTGTATCCAATGGCTAGAGAAATAGAGGGCAATGTCCGTGATAAAACTGATTATTCTGGCCAGTCCACTTCAATGCACTGTCTTCTCCACCCACTTGGTTTTTAATTCAGAAACTGTAATGATGGAAGAAATTTGTAACACAAGACATGCAGTAGTAAGAACGAAGTTTTTGTGTACCAAGCACATATTGCATGCTGAGAATAATAGGCTTACAGCAAATTTAGATAAAACTTGTGTTTCACTAAACCTTTTAACAAATATTTTGCTCGACTTCAGTGAAAATATTGGCTTCAAAATTACTACAATTATTTTTGCGTAGCGTGTATTGGCATTCTGAGTGACGGGTGTAATGATGAAAGACATGTATTAGCAGCCAGTAAAATATTTTCGGGGAGTAGGGAATATTCTCAGTCATATTAAAGCGAGCTGTACAAACAAAACTATTGGTGACGGCCCACAACAACTCGCATGCTGCTGCGCACGGAATATCATGGAAGTAATCTGACTCTGTACGTTATACGATACGATAATGATACCTGAAATGTTGCCAAAAATAATGTTTCCAAGATAAAAGACACAGCGTATGCATCTGTAAACTTTGAGGATGTTCATTTTTTTTTCCCCAGTCCATTTACATTAGTCATTCTGTTACTACCACAGGTTGAAGTAAAAAATTATTTTCCTTCAAAATTTCTTGTGACATTAGTTTTCATTCCCCCCCAAGCTGCTAGTGAGAATTTTCTTTTGGAAAGTACTCCATCATATTCTACACTAAAAATAGAGTTGCCCAATATATTTTTTTATTTTTATGAACATCTGAAATTATCATTATTATTATGATTTACCAAACAAATGATCTATGGAACACGAAACCATCTAACTCCCTTGGCTATCGGCATGAGCATGTGCACAGCCTTCAGAAAGCGTCTTGAAACAATTTTATCATATCCTAATGTTATGGACAGGAAGATAAGTTCAGTAATTAAGGGGGGGGGGGGGGGGGACCTCAATTGATGCAGTTAATCGAGTTTATCACAGAACCACTGATCACACAATGGCCCAAAGGACTATATAGAAAAAAAACACACTGAAGAACCAAAGAAACTGATACACCTGCCTAACATCATGTAGGGCCGCCACGCACATGCACTAGTGCCGCAACATGATGAAGCATGGGCTCGACTAATGGCTGAAGTAGAGATGGAGGGAACTGACGCCATGAATCCTGCAGGACTGTCCATAAACACGTAAGAATGCAAGGGGGTGGAGATCTCTTCTGAACAGCACGTTGCAAGGCATCCCAGGTATGCTCAATCATGTTCATGTCTGAGTAGTTTGGTGGCCAGCGGAACTGTTCAAAATCAGAAGTGTGTTCCTGGAGCCACACTGTAGCGATTTTGGACATGTGGGGTGTCACACTGTCCTGCTGGAACTGCCCATCTCCATCAGAATGCACAATGGACATAAATGGATGCAAGTGTTCAGACAAGATGCTTACGCACATGTCACCTGTACAAGTCGTATCTACACGTATTGGGGGTTCCGTATCACTCCAACTGCACATGCCCCACACCATTAAAAAGCCTTTACCAGCTCGAACAGTCTTCTGCTGACATGCAGGGTCCATGGATGCATGAGGTTGTCGCCATACCCGAACACGTCCATCCGCTCGACACGACTTGAAACGTGACTCGTCCGACCAGGCAACATGTTTCCAGTCATCAACAGTCCAATGTCGATATTGACAGGCCCGGACGAGGCGTAAAGCTTTATGTCATGCAGTCATCAAGGGTAATACAGAGTGGGCCTTCAGCTCCAAAAGCCCATAACGATTATGTTCTGTTGAATGGTTTGCATGCTGACATTTGCTGTTGGCCCAGCACTGAAATCTACAGCAATTTGTGAAAGAGTTGCACTTCTGCCACGTTGAACTATTCTCTTCAGTCGTTTGTCCTGTTCTTGTAGGATCTTTTTCCGGCTGCAGTGATGTCAGAGATCCGATGTTTTAATAGATTCCTGATACTCGTGGTACACTCATGAAATAGTCTTCAGGAAAGTCCCTGCTTCATCGCTACCTCAGAGATGCTGTGTCGCATCGCTCTTGCACCAACTATAACACAATGTTCAAACTCACTTAAATCTTCACAACCTGGCATTTTAGCAGCAGTAACTGATCTAACAACTGCACCAGACACTTGTTGTCTTATATATGCATTGCTGACCACAGTGCCGTATTCTGCCTGTTTATGTATCTCTGTATTTGAATACGCATGCCTATAGCAGTCCTTTGGAGCTTCAGTGTAACGCAACCCTAAAGTATCACATACACTGGCTATCTAAGAGTTAACAGGTGCAGCTTCTCTGACATCTTGGTTGATATTAACAACCTCAATTTTACAGTTTGTAGATAACATCATCCCAAATGAAAGTTATTCTTAAGTATTTCATTGGACACCAAGTGTCAATGGAGGATGTCACAAACACAATCTTTTTAAATGAAATTTTCTATACGCTTTCAGTGCAGTGTATTCCAAAATATTCTACTGTAATATTTGGTTTAACAACATCTATTAAAAAAGCACAGTGAAACACAGGGATTAAGCAGTACCCCAGCAGCAACTGAGTAGTACTGATACGTTGAGTAGCAAACAGAGTTGTGAGCATGGCACACCTGGGAAAAAAAAGAAGAAGAAGAAAAAGCATCTTGGGCAATGAAGACATGCCAACAAGTGTTAAACAATCTCTCAGTGTCTGCTGTGGTTATCGACTGCATCAGGGAGCCTCAGGAGTATGCCATGTAGGAAAAGTATAAATCCATAATAAAAACAAGAGGGAAACAATACAACGTGTGAAAGAATGCTCATAAATCTGCTCTAGTGAGGAATACAATGCAACATACCTTTCTTTGTTTTTGCCTGGCTTTTTTAGCAGCTTTCTTGGCATCTTTACAACGTCCCTCAATGAAATCGAGAAGAGCTTCAAGATCACGCGGATCTTTCACGTCTTGCTGCTGACGCTGCTGCTGCTGCTGCTGCTGCTGTTGATGATGATGATGGTGGTGATGGTGGTGGTGGTGATGCTGGGGGTGATGGTGGTGGTGGTGGTGGTGAAATTGTTCCGGTTGCTGCGGTTCATGGTGCTGACGATGTTGCTGTTGCTGTACATTCTGCTGAGTGTGTGGTGACTCCTGCTGCTGCTGCTGCTGCTGCTGGTGTTGTTGTTGTTGGTGTTGTTGTTGTTGTTGTTGTTGCTGCTGCTGCTGCTGCTGCTGCAACTGTTGCTGTTGATGTACTTGTTGCTGTTGCTGCTGCTGCGACTGCTGCTGCTGAGCTGGTTTCTGTTGTTGCTGGTGGGGTGTCTTGGAGGAAGTTGGGGCATTGGAAGCAGGTGCACCTACACTTGTTGAACTTACACTCTGTGATTTTTCAGACCGTACACTTGGTGTTGCTGAGCTTGTGGCTGCTGTTGTTGGAGGTCCAGCTGCACCAGCTTTGCGTTTTGCCTTCTTTTTTGTTAACAGCAAACGCAATCGCTCCCTCATTTCCTGATAGTTTCGGCTTACTGGTGCAACTGAAGGCTGCAATAAAGAGTTTAATTTTTCAGAATATTTTCTTACTGTATGTCACAAAAAAACTTATGTTGAAAACAGTAACATACAAAAAAAATAATAATGAAGATTGGGTAACCAACAAAAGGATTACGTTACATGAGTTGGGGAGTGGATTGTCAAAAGTTCAAATGTGGTAGGGAAGTTAGAGAATCTGAAAAGGGAAATCAAAGGCTCAATCTACATATATAAGGGGTCAGTGAAGTGACACAGAAAGAAAACATGGATTTCTGGTAAGATGAGTATAGGGCAGCAGAAAATGGCATAATGGGAGTGGGATTAGTTATGAATAGGAAGGTCGAGAAAAGAGCATTTTACTGTGAGCAGCTCATGACAGGGTTGTTCTTACCAGAATCGACAGCAAACCAACACTGACAACAATAGTTCAGGTATACATGCCAACGTCACAAGCTGAAGAAGAAGAGCGAGATAACGTATATGAGGATATTGAAAGGGAAATACAGTATGTTAAGGGAGATGAAAATCTACTAGTCATGGGGGGCTGGAATGCAGTTGTAGGGGAATGAGCAAAAGAAAAGGTTACAGGAGAATATGGGCTTGGGACAAGGAATGAGAGAGAAGAGAAAGACTAATTGAGTTCTGTAGTAAATTTCAGCAAATAATAGCAAACACTCGGTTCAAGAATCACAAGAGGAGGAGGAGGTATATTTGGAAAAGGCTGTGTGATAAGGGAAGATTTCAGTCAAGTTACACCATGGTCAGGCTGAGATTCCGAAATCCCGATACTAGATTGCAAGGTGTACCCAAGAGCAGATATAGACTCAGATCACAATGTAGTAGTGATGAAGAGTTGAAGAGATACGCTTTTCAGTCCTCTAGGCTATAGGGGTGGCAATGAGGGATAGTTAAGTAGGCAGTTCAGTTTAAGAGGAATGGACATCTCTAAATATGGCAATCATAAAAGTTGGAAAGGAAAACATAGGTACAAAGAAGGTAACTGTGAAGAAACTGTGGGTAACAGAAAAAATACTTCAGTTGATCAGTGAATGAAGGAAGTACGTAAATGTTCAGGGAAATTCAGGAATACAGAAATACAAGTCACTGAGGAATGAAATAAATAGGAAGCACAGGGAAGCTAAGAGAGCGCACAACTACAATGGTCATTAGCGCCCAGACTAAGTTAGGAATGCACCGCGAGGCACAAGGTTAAAACAGCAACTAAAAGGGACAATACTATAAAAGACATAGACATGCAGAGGATTTTAAAAAAAAAAGGCATAATCAAATGTCCTTAGACAGGTCTGTCAAGTTGATAAAATGAAGAACGCGAGCAGCTGCTCCTGGGTCATCCACTCAAATGGCATCCAGAGTACACGGCAGGCCAAGATCAAGACGCGGTGTATTAAAATCCGGACAAGACGTTAAATTGTGGCGGACCGTCAGCAATTGCCCACATGGGCAGAAGGGTGCCGGCGCAGCCGTCAGCAGATGGCGATGGCTGAACCGGCAGTGTCCAATTCGTATCCGGGCCAAAACGACCTCCTCCCGCTGAAAAGGGCGTGAGGACGACGTCCAAGCCACAGGAAGAGGTTTCAAGACCCGAAGCTTGTTGTCCGAAAGTGCAGCCCAATCGGCATGCCACAGCAATAAAATGCGCCGACAAATGACCCTGCTACAATCTGATGAAGGGACACAACAAGAAGCTGTCCGAGGCTGGAGGACCGCAGCCTTGGCCGTGGCATCTGCAGCTTCGTTCCCAGGGATACCGACATGGCCAGGAACCCACATAAAGCTAACCGGAGAACCGTCGTCCACCAGCTGCTGAAGAGAGCGTTGGATCGGTGGCGGCAGATGTAAAGAACAGCCTGGTAGAGGGCAAAGAGCTCAGCTGTGAAGACCGAACAATGGCCATGGAGCCGGTATTTGAAACTTTGTGCCCCGACAATAAAAGAACACCCGACACCGTCATTGGTCTTAGAGCCATCTGTATAAATGAAGGTCATATTAATGAACTTCGAACGAAGTTCGAGAAAATGGGAGGGGTATACCGAACCGGGGGTAACCTCCTTTGGGAGTGAGCTGAGGTCAAGGTGAACACGAACCTGAGCCTGGAGCCAAGGTGGCGTGTGGCTCTCGCCCACTCTAAAGGTTGCAGGGAGTGAAAAATCAAGGTGTTGAAGGAGGCGACGAAAGCGGACTCCAGGGGGTAGCAGGGCAGAGACATACAACCCGTATTGACTGTCGAGAGAGTCGTCAAAAATGGAACGATAAGACGGGAGGTCGGGCATTGACAGTAGCCGACAGGCATACCGACAAAGCAGTATATCGCGCCAGTAGGTGAGTGGCAATTCATCGGCTTCAGCATGAAGACTCTCGATGGGACTAGTATAAAACACTCCGATCGCAAGACGTAAACCCCGATGTTGTATGGAGTTGAGGCGGCGTAAGATGGACGGCCGTGCAGAGGAGTATACAAAGCTCCCATAATCCAGCTTGGAGCGGACGATCGACCAATATAGGCGAAGTAGGATCGTTCGATCCGCTCCCCACGACATACCACTGAGAACACGGAGGACATTTAGAGAACGGGTACAACGGGCAGCCAAATATGACACATGTGGAGACCAGCTAAATTTCCTGTCAAATGGAAGACCTAAAAATTTTGTTGTCTCCACGAATGGGAGAGCAATGGGACCGAGTCATAAGGACGGTGGGAGAAACTCTTTGTAGCGCCAGATGTTAATACAGACCGTCTTCTCGGTAGAAAAACGGAAGCCATTGGCGACACTCCAGGAGTAAAGACGGTCAAGAGAACGCTGAAGACAGCGCTCCAGGAAACATGTACGCTGGGCGCCGCAATAGATGGTAAAATCGTCCACGAAAAGGGAGCCTGATACATCAGCTGGGAGGCAATACATTACTGGATTGATCACTATGGCGAAGAGAGTGAAGCTCAAAACTGAGCCCTGTGGCACCCCATTCTCCTGGCGAAAGGTGTCTGACAGGACAGAACCCACAAGTACCCTGAACTGTCAATCCATTAAAAAGGAACGAATAAAAAGAGGGAGGCGACCGTGAAGGCCCCATATATGCATGGTGCGGAGAATGCGTGCCCTCCAACAGGCGTCGTAAGCCTTCTCCAAATCAAAGAACACAGCCGCGGTCGGGCAGTTCCGCAAGAAGTTATTCATAATGAAGGTCGACAAGGTAACCAGATGGTCAACAGCAGAGCGGCGCCTACGAAATCCACATTGTACATTGGTAAGTAGGTGTCGAGATTCGAGCAGCCAAACCAGACGAGAGTTAACCATTCACACCATCACCTTACAGACACAGCTGGTAAGCGAGATGGGTCGATAACTGGAAGGCAAGTGCCTGTCCTTCCCCGGCTTAAGAATCAGTACAACAATCGACTCGCGCCAGCATGCGGGAAGATGTCCCTCAATCCAGATGTGATTATAAGTACGAAGAAGGAAACCTTTACCCGCAGGAGAAAGGTTCTTCAGCATCTGAATATAAATAGAATCAGGCCCTGGAGCTGAGGACCGTGACCGGGCAAGTGCATGTTCGAGTTCCCGCATGGTGAATGGGGCATTATAACTTTCACGATTCGATGAGCGGAAGTTAGGTGGCCTAGCCTCCTCTGCCTGTTTTCGGGGGAGGAAGGCAGGGTGGTAATGAGTGGAGCTCGAAACCTCTGCGAAAAAGCGGCCGAAGGCATTGGAGACATCCTCAGGGGCCACAAGGACATCATTCACGACCGTAAAGCCAGAAACTGGTGAGTGGACCTTAGTGCCAGATAGCCGGTGCAGGCTACCCCAGACAACAGAAGGAGGAGTAAAACTGTTGAAGGTGCTGGCTTTCTCGCTTTCTTTAATAATACGACGACACTACGCACGTAATCATTTATAATTGATACAATTCGCCACTGTAGGGTGGCGTTTAAAGGTACGTAGACGAGCACGTAAAGCGTCTCTACATGCTGCAGTCCACCAGGGGACCGGTACGCGACGTGGAGAAGAAGTAGTGTGAGGGATGGAATATTCAGCAGCAGTGAGAATGACTTCCGTGAGGTGTGCGACCTGACTATCGCAGCTTGTGAAGGTTTGATGCTGAAAGGTCACCCTGGAAGAGAAGAGCCCCCAGTCTGCTTTGGAGATGTTCCAACTAGTTGAGTACAGAGAGGGGGTATGATGCAGGAGATGGATAACACACGGGAAGTGGTCGCTCGAGTATGTATCAGAAAGTGCATACCACTCAAACCGGCGTGCAAGTTGGGTAGTACATATAGAGAGGTCTAAATGGGAATAGGTGTGAGTTGTGTCTGAAAGAAAAGTAGGGGCACCAGTATTGAGGCAGACAAGATTGAGGTGGTTGAAAAGGTCTGCTAACAGGGAGCCCCTCGGGCAGGATGCTGGAGAGCCCCAAAGGGGATGGTGGACATTGAAGTCTCCAGTTAACAAAAATGGTGCAGGTAGCTGAGCAATAATGTGCATCATGTCTGCCCTGGTAACGGCAGACAACGATGGAGTGTAAACGGTACAAATGGAAAATGTAAAAGTGGGGAGAGTAATTCGGAAGGCAACTGCCTGCAGGCCGGTGTGCAATGTGATGGGATCGTAGCAAATATCATCCCGGACCAGCAACATAACCCCTCCATGAGCCGGAATACCTGCCACAGGGGGTAGGTCAAAACGCATACAGGTGTAGTGTGCCAAGGTAATTTGATCGCATGGGTGTAGCTTCGTTTCCTGGAGGGCTACGACGAGTGGAGGGTGCAAGCGGAGCAGCAACTTTAAGTCCTCTCGGTTGGAGCGAATGCTGCGAATATTCCAGTGAATAAGTGTCATCGTGAGATGAAAAAGAAGATGCAAGAAGGGGTCACCTCGAAGGCCGTTGAGGGCCTGGCTTCGAGCGAGCACTGCCGCCGCTATCAGTAGGCGGAGAGTCATCGTCCATTGGTTCAATAGGTTCATCGGCCACCTTGTTAAGATGGCCGGGAGGGGGAGCTTCCTCCGCCAGTGAACGGCCAGATGTTCGGCTACCAGCGGTGCGGCCAGGCGAAATGGATGATGGCCTGGGGCGGCAACCGCTGGGTGGCACAGGAGAAGAAATGCGCCGTGGCGGAGGAGGAGAACTGTGCTTCCTATGAGCCTTCTTGGAAGATCGTTTAGTGGAAGTACTGGTCGATGGCTGGGAGTTCGAGGTACGTAGGAAGTCTGCACAGGACGGTTCCTTCTTGAAGGCCCGTGCATCTGACTTCTGGGTCTTCGTCTTGGCAGAAGCTGATGAAGGTGCTTGTGTCTGAGGGGTGACGGGAGGAAGAGGAGACGTCGACCGGGCGATCTTAGCACTGGTCGAATGGACGACCGTAGTGCTGAAGGTCAGATCGCATGTCTGTGTCGCCACCTCCCTGGTAGTCAGAGGAGAGGCGAGGACAGTACTGTATTTCCCCGCTGGGAGCAGCGTGGGCTTCCTACTAGCAAATAGCTTGTGAGCAGCCAAGGCGGACACTTTCTCTTTGACCCGAATTTCCTGTATACAGCGTTCTTCCTTGTAGATAGGACAGTCGCGGGAGGACACTGCATGGTCACCCTGACAGTTCACACAACGAGGAGACGCAGGTGGACAGTCACCCTCATGGGCATCCCTGCCACAAGTGACACATTTAGCCGCATTGGAACAAGACTGGCGAGTGTGATTAAAATGCTGACACTGGTAGCAGCGCGTAGGTGTCGGGACACAGGGGCGAACAGAAATAACCTCGTAGCCTGCTTTGATGCGCGACGGCAGCTGAACACTATCAAAGGTCAAGAAAAGTGTCTGGGTCGGTACAAGGTCATTGTTGACCCTTTTCATGACCCTATGGACAGCCGTCACGCCCTGCTCAGCGAGGAAAGACTGAATCTCCTCGTCAGTCAATCCATCGCGTGATCTAGTATATACCACACCACGAGACGAATCCAAAGTGCGGTGAGCCTCCACCCGGACAGGGAAAAAGTGCAGGAGTGTGGCCCTAAGCAGTTTTTGTGCCTGAAAGGGGCTCTCAGTTTCTACTAACAAGGTACCGTTACGCAACCTGGTACAAGACTTGACAGGTCCGGCTATGGCATCTACGTCCTTCTGGATAACGAAAGGGTTGACAGACAAAAAATCCTTTCCGTCCTCGGATCAAGAAACTACAAGGAACTGTGGGGCAGGCGGTAGTACTTTTGTCACTGGCGGTTGGTCAAGTTTCCGTTTTTGGGCAGAAGTCGAGACAGAAGAAGAAGAGAAATCCATTGCGGAGGAACCCCCCAGCGTCTCCGATGGCGCGCTCTTTCCTTGTGGAGACCCTCTCAGAGGGCACTCCCGCCTTAGGTGAATGTTTACACCTCAGTTCACACCTCCCGAGACACAGACGGAGGGACCAATCGGCATGGTCAGAAGGTGTCAGCTCTCACCCCTCCCTGGGCCTGGCCTTTACCAGGGGGTACGTGCGTGCCTTACTTGTCTACCCATGGCGGGGATTTACGCGTTACCCCGTCACCGGCTACGTGTGCGAACGCATGGGTCGGCCTTCAGGCACGCACAGGGAGGAAGGAAGAAGAGGAAAAAGAAGGGAGAGAGGGAGAGTAAGGACGGACTGTCTCAAATGCCGAGGCGGAGACCAGAGAGGGCAAGGAGAGGAAGGCAAGGGAAAAAGTAAGTAAGACAGTGAGATGGAGAAGAACAAAGAAAGGAACCAACCAAAGGAAGGAAGAAACCAGAAGAAGTGAAAAACCAAAATGACCGCAAATATAGGTCATGGAACCGTCCATCTCCAGACGCAGGTGCTAACTACCCCCTTGAGAGGGAGGGACTCCTTTTAGTCATCTGCCGGCCGCGGTGGCCGTGTGGTTCTGGTGCTGCAGTCCGGAACCGCGGGACTGCTACGGTCGCAGGTTCGAATCCTGCCTCGGGCATGGGTGTGTGTGATGTCCTTAGGTTAGTTAGGTTTAAGTAGTTCTAAGTTCTAG
Source organism: Schistocerca serialis cubense (assembly GCF_023864345.2). NCBI lineage: Eukaryota > Metazoa > Arthropoda > Insecta > Orthoptera > Acrididae > Schistocerca > Schistocerca serialis. Next base: position 27,154,075 of record NC_064642.1, read on the forward strand.
GTCACTGATGACCTAAGATGTTGAGTCCCATAGTGCTCAGAGCCATTTGAACCATTTTAGTCACCTCTTACGATAGGCAGGAATACCTCGGGTCTATTCTAACCCCTGGACCCGCGGGGGGGATAGGTAGAATGAGTACACTGAACACCTCTATGAGGGAGAAGATTTGTCTAATGTGATAGGAGAAGAAACATGAGTCGATTTAGAAGAGCTGGCGGATCCAGTATTAGAATCAGAATTTAAGAGAGCTTTGGAGGATTTAAGATCAAATAAGGCAGAAGGAACAGATAACATTCCACCAGAATTCCTAAAATCATTGCAGGAAGGGGCAATAAAACAGCTATTCATGTTGGCGTATAGATTGTGTTAGTGTGTCGCCAGACTATCTGGTGACACTTTTCCAGAAGTCAGGTAGTGTATCATCCACCCAATTGTGAAGACTGCAAGAACTGACAAATGTGAGAATCGTCGCACAATCAGATTAATAGCCCATCCAAGTTGCTGACTAGAATAATATACAGAAGAATGGAAAAGAAAACTGAGGATGTATTAGATGATGGTCAGCTTGGCTTTAAGAAAGGTAAAGGTACCAAAGAAGCAAGTCTAAGGTTCCGGTTGATAATGGAAGCAAGACTGAAGAAAAATGAATACACATTCATAGGATCTGTCAACCTAGGTAAAGTGTTTGACAATGTAAAATGGTGCGAGATATTCGAAATTCTGAGAAAAATAGGGGTAAGCTATACAGAGAAATGGGTTATATGCAATATGTACAAGAGCCAAGAGGGAATAATAAAAGTGGATGACCAAGAACGAAGTACTCGGATTAAAAAGGTTTTAAGACAGTGGTGTATTCTTTCACCCCTACTGTTCAATCTGTACATTGAAGAAGCAGTGATGGAAATAAAAGAAAGGTTCAGAAGTGGAATTAAAATTCAAGGTAAAAGGATATCAATGATACCATTCGCTCGCTGATGACATTGCTATCTTGAGTGAAAGTGAAAAAGAATTACAGGATCTGCTGAATGGAATGAACAGTCTAATGACTACAGAATACCAACAGAGAGTAAATCAAAGAAAAGCGAAAGAAATGAAAAGCAGCAGAAATGAGAACAGCGAGAAACTTAACATCAGGACTGATGGTCACGAAGTAGATGAAGTTAAGGAATTCTGCTATCTAGGCAGCAAAATAACCAATGATGGACAGAGCATAGAGGACATCAAAAGCAGAATAGCACTGCCAAAAAGGGCATTTCTGGCCAAGAGAAGTCTACTAGTACCAAACACAGGCCTTGATCTGAGGAAGAAATTTCTGAGAATGTACATTTGGAGAACAGCATTGTATGGATGTGAAACACGGACTGTGGGAAAACCAGAACAGAAGAGAATCAAAACATTTGAGATGTGGTGCTACAGGCGAACGTCGAAAATTAGGTGGGCTGGTAAGGAATGAGGAGGCCCTGCGCCGAATCAGAGATGAAAGCGATATGTGGAAAACACTGACAAGGACAAGGGACAGAATGACAGGACAGCGGTTAAGACATCAGGGTATAACTTGCATGGTACTAAAGGGTGCTGCAGAGGGCAAGAATTGTGGAGGAAAACAGAGATTGGAATACATCCAACAAGTATTTGAGGACATACGTCGCAAGTGCTACTCTGAGAAATTTGTGGCAGGCCACATCAAACCAGCCACAAGACTGATTATCCAAAAAAAGTAAAGTAGGAACTTTTCTAATATCTGGAAATATATGACTGATTGTTGAAAATAAGCCATGTCATGTCAACTGCCTCCTACCACTAAGTATGCAATCCAAATAAGAAGTTTCAGCCATACTGTTGATGTATGCTCTTTGAAAACTTACTTTCCTCTCAAAAACTACATGAAGGATGAAATTTTAACTCCCATCTGAATTTTTAGCACTGAGCAGTGTATGCACTAATATGAAACTTCTGAACAGATTAAAACTGTGTGTCGGACCAGTACTCCCAACTCAGGATCTTTGGTTCTCGCAGTCATGCACTTCACTGAGTGAGTTACCTACGCAGAGCTCGTGACCCATGCTCACAGCTTTACTTCCACCAGCACATTATTTTCTACATTTTGAATTTCATGTAAATTCCCCTGTAAAACGTTGAAGTTGTAAGTGTGAAAGGTGGCATGAAAAGGGATTGGGTAAAAGGGGGGGGCAGAGAAGTGGGGGAGAGGGGGGGGGCTATAGGCCAAGCGGGGGGAGGGGGGGCGAAAGGGGGCACGAGGGGACGGGCGAAAGGGGGTAGGAGGGGATGGGCAACTGGAGTCAGGGATCGGAGGAAATGGGCAGGGTGAGGGGTACAGAGTGGTGAGGGAAAGGAGTTCAATGATGCAGGCCAAGGTAGTAAGAGGTTGTGGGAGGAAGGAGATCAGTGGTGGTTGGGGAACTGTGTACACGGGGATAAGAGGCGGTGGGAGAAAGGGGGTAAGAGGTGGTGGGAGAAATTGGGTACAAGGGGGTCAGGGGTGTGGGAGTAACTTGAGTACAAGGAGTTGGAGGAATTGGGTACAAGGTGATGGGGAAAAGAGTATGAAGGAGATCCAGAAACATTCAAAGTTGGCGTTTGTATTCAACACGCTTTACGTTATTGTTCTTTTGCTGAGGGATGTTCTGGTGACAGAATGTTCATTCAAGTGAGGTATTCAAACGAAGTTTCCTGAATGCTTATCTCAATGAGCTTTACCTGCATATGAAACAAAACTGTAAACAAGACATAAATTGAACGTTCAATCAAAATGCTTGGTACATCATGATATAAAAATAATGTTTTAACAAGAATATGCAAAATACTGGAACACTGTTGTCAATGTTGGGTGTTGACCGATTTTATAAGGTGGCTGAACCAAAGGGAGCATTGCGTTCTAGATATGTCTTACGGCATAAACTTGCAGTTAAATTTTAGCTGTGCTGCCAGCCCGAACTAACAAATATCTCAAAAATAAGGACGTATTTCAAAAGAAGCATTAGAAGTTGTACATATTAATTACATGGGCGTTATCTACCCGCAATCTCAAAATAAAAAGTAAGGCATCTTACACGTCAATGTCTCTTCCAGATTATGGTCATCATCATCATCATCATCATCATCATCATCATTATCATTATTATTATTTCTCTTTCCTGTCACAGACGTTATGTCTGGTTAAAAATGGAAAGTGACGCGAACCTTGATCAAGCGTGACTTCCTTTTAACTGTACGGTATATGTTACATTACATTTAGGAACTTTCGGGTAATCGAACATGTGTCAATAATTACAGATTTCTGTAGTTGTATATATACGTTTGGATGTAGCTGTATTGCGTTGATGTACTGGTGGATATTGTGTGGTATGACTCCTGTAGTTGATAGTATAATTGGTATGATGTCAACTTTATCCTGATGCCACATGCCCTTGACTTCCTCAGCCAGTTGGATTTATTTTTCAATTTTTTCTCCTGTTTTCTTCTGTATATTTGTTGTATTGGGTATGGATATTTCGATTAGTTGTGTTAATTTCTTCTTTTTATTGGTGAGTATGATGTCAGGTTTGTTATGTGGTGGTGTTTTATCTGTTATAATGGTTCTGTTCCAGTATAATTTGTATTCATCATTCTCCAGTACATTTTGTGGTGCATACTTGTATGTGGGAACGTGTTCTTTTATTAGTTTATGTTTTATGGCAAGTTGTTGATGTATTATTTTTGCTACATTGTCATGTCTTCTGGGGTATTCTGTATTTGCTAGTATTGTACATCCGCTTGTGATGTGATCTACTGTTTCTCTCTGTTGTTTGCAAAGTCTGCACTTATCTGTTGTGGTATTGGGCTCTTTAATAATATGCTTGCTGTAATATCTGGTGTTTCTTGTTTGATCCTGTATTGCAATCGTGAATCCTTCCGTCTCACTGTATATATTGCCTTTTCTTAGCCATGTGTTGGATGCGTCTTGATCGATGTGTGGCTGTGTTAGATGATACGGGTGCTTGCCATGTAGTGTTTTCTTTTTCCAATTTACTTTCTTCGTATCTGTTGATGTTATGTGATCCAAAGGGTTGTAGAAGTGGTTATGAAATTGCAATGGTGTAGCCGATGTATTTATACGAGTGATTGCTTTGTGTATTTTGCTAGTTTCTGTTCGTTCTAGAACGAATTTTCTGAGATTGTCTACCTGTCCATAATGTAGGTTTTTTTATGTCGATAAATCCCCTTCCTCCTTCCTTTCTGCTTAATGTGAATCTTTCTGTTGCTGAATGTATGTGATGTATTCTATATTTGTGGCATTGTGATCGTGTAAGTGTATTGAGTGCTTCTAGGTTTGTGTTACTCCATTTCACTACTCCAAATGAGTAGGTCAATATTGGCATAGCATAGGTATTTATAGCTTTTGTCTTGTTTCTAGCTGTCAATTCTGTTTTCAGTATTTTGGTAGTCTTTGTCTATATTTTTCTTTTAGTTCTTCTTTAATATTTGTATTATCTATTCCTATTTTTTGTCTGTATCCTAGATATTTATAGGCATCTGTTTTTTCCATCGCTTCTATGCAGTTGCTGTAGTTATCCAATATGTAATCATCTTGTTTAGTGTGTTTTCCCTTGACTACGCTATTTTTCTTACATTTGTCTGTTCCAAAAGCCATATATATATCACTGCTGAATATTTCTGTTATCTTTAGTAATTGGCTGAGTTGTTGATTTGTTGCTGCCAGTAGTTTTAGATCATCCATGTATAGCAAATGTGTGATTTTGTGTTCCAGTAATATTGTATCCATAATTTGTATTATTTAGCATGTTGGATAGTGGGTTCAGAGCAAGGCAGAACCAGAAAGGACTTAATGAGTCTCCTTGGTATATTCCACGCTTAATCTGTATTGGCTGTGATGTTGTATTACTTGAATTTGTTTGGATATTAAGTGTGGTTTTCCAATTTTTCATTACTATGTTTAGGAACTGTATCAATTTAGGATTTACTTTGTATATTTCCAATATTTGTAGTAACCATGAGTGGGGTACACTATCAAAAGCTTTTCGGTAATCAATGTATGCGTAGTGTAGCGACCTTTGTTTAGTTTTAGCTTGATATGTCACCTCTGCATCTATTATCAGTTGCTCTTTACATCCTCATGCTCCTTTGCAACAGCCTTTTTGTTCTTAATTTATAATTTTTTCTGTGTTGTATGTGTCATTAATTTCTGTGTAATGACTGAAGTTAATATTTTGTATATCGTTGGTAGGCATGTTATGGGGCGATATTTTGCTGGGTTTGCTGTGTCTGCTTGATCTTTGTTTCAGATAAGTTATTCCATGTGAAGTGCATCAGGGAATGTGTATGGGTCTGCAATGTAACTGTTAAATAATTTAGTTAGATGTGAATGTGTTCACGTGAACTTCTTTAGCCAGAAATTTGCTATTTTATCTTTTCCAGGGGCTTTCCAATTGTGCGTAGAATTAATTGCTTGGGTGACTTCATGTTGCAAAATTATCACTTCAGGCATTTGTGGTATCATCTTGTATTTGTCTGTTTCTGCTTGTATCCACCGTGCATGCCTGTTATGTTGTACTGGGTTTGACCATATGTAGCTCCAGAAGTGTTCCACATCTGTTATGTTCGGTGGGTTGTCTATTTCAATGTGTGTGTTATCTATTGTCTGATAAAATTTCTTTTGGTTTGTGTTGAATGTTTGGTTTTGTTTCCTTCTATTTTCACTTTTTTTGTATCTTCTAAGTCGTTTGGCAAATGCTTGTAATTTCTGCTTCTTTTCATCTAATTGCTCTATCGCTTCTTGTTGTGAGATTTTACCTAATCTTTTTCGTTTTTTGTCTGATATTTCATTTCTTATAAATTGTGTTAGCTGTCTGATGTCTTTTCTCAGTTTTTCTATTCTGATTTGTAGCCTGTGTTGCCATGCTGGTTTTGTGGGTTTCTTCTGTATGTTGGTTTGTTCTGATCTCTGCCTACCGTATATATTTAGTGTAGTGAGTGCTCCTATATAAACCAGTAGTTGTAACTTTTCCATAGTTGTATTTTCATTTATTTTGTTGTGTATGATAGTGTTGATAGTTGATGTTGTTGTTTCGACTTGTGGGTTATTTGGTGGTCTACGCAAGAATGGTCTAATGTCTGTATTTGTGTCTTTGTATTCTATATATGTTAGCTGAAATTTTTCTTCTATATCTAACATGTGTGTCACTTCATGTTCTATTTGTGCTTGTTCTGGTGGCTGTCTTAAGATTTCGTTTTCCTCTGATTGTTTAATTGATGCATGGTGTTCTTTGTTTGTTTGCTCTGGGATGTTTGAGTCCTTTACTGTATTTTCTTCTTCTTCTGATTGCACATTATTTTGTTCCAGTATTTGTTGTACTTGTTTGATGTTTTCTAATTCTGACTGGGGTATCCTGTTATTTTTGTTTATTACACGGATCTGATCAGCTAGTTGTTGTTCTGTTAAAAATTTTAATTCTGGGTATTTGGTAATAAATTTTGTGTATACTTGTGATCTGTATCCAGTTGTGTTGGTTCCTAAGTTTGTTGTTTGGTAATAACAGAACATGAGGTGTCGGTTAACTTCACCTGACCATCTCATCCTCTGTCTTTGTTTTCCTTCTAGAGTGGTTGCAGGAAGCATACCCTGCAAAACACCTCTATTTGGATTTAAATCATTTTCCGTGTGGCTAGCAGTGTCGTTATCATTGTGGACGGGCATAGGGTTCAAGCGTCGTCCCCGACCATGACAGCGCTTGTCCGAGGCTTCATTAGTTCTGTCCTGAACCAACTAATCACACTAAAAGGGGGGTTAGCCCTATTAGTGGTTTGTTCTTTTCGTCGCCTTTTACGACTGGCAGAACATACCGAAGGCCTATTCTTTTCCTGGGCCTCCACGAGGTTTATTATTATTATTATTATTATTGTTATTATTAATTTTTTTTTAATGAAGGAACATCCCACCCAACAATTCGCATGTAGTTCAGATGTATGTATAGCATAGGGAACTTTCCACTTGATCTGAAGTTTTGCTCTACGCAACACTGTACATAAGCAGAACTGTGAAATGCCTTAAAAACTACATACAACATAGTTGTTGCCAGGATCGCAGTGTTAGGAGACAAAGTGCCAGTAGCACACACTGCTCCAATTTGTAGTGACATACATCGATTCATAACTAAGAAGTCTAGGACTGACCAAACTTACACATAATGCTTGTAATGACTATTTGAAAGCCAATGCCTTTCCAGTATCATTCTATGTCAGTTATATAATTATATCTTTTTCAGCTCCACAAATATTGTTTCACTGAGTGTAAATAGTGAGGAGTTTGTAACTATGACAATGTAACTGTAGGTGGAAATTAACATTACAAATGTAGAAAATTTGAAGGAACCAATCAAATATGTCCAATAGTTGCTAAACCTTAATCCTGGGAACATCAAAGTGGGGCTATACTGTAGGCCAAACTGCTCCTTCCCCAACACTTTGAATATGCAACATATCAATAATAACAGAGCTTTTTTATTGTTTTCAACAAGATGTTTTAGTTTCCTGGTATTGGACAGAAGATCCCGTGTTAGGGCTTATATTCAAATGCTTTGTAAAACATTAACACAAATTATTTGTGAAACAATGGCTACAGGATTCTTATATCAGACTGAGAATAACTTCCATTATTGGAAGTACATTCATTTCTCTAAAAAAGTTTGATTTATCACATTCCTAATCAAAAGAATACCAAAGGCAAATACCCAACAAGAATAACACCTGTAAAAACTGACACCTGTCTCAAAAAAACGCAATACATAACATCCCAATTCCGGAATCCTAATGGCTAAATTACCTGGTGACAGCACTATTACTGTTCTTAATATAATCCTCCAAATAAATTAGCTATAAAAGTGGGGCAAAACAGTTTGCGCTTGCACATGCAAAAACATTCATGAACTTTTTGTAATTTATTACTTATGTCCACCCTGTTACTCAAATCTCATAACAGATCACTATGAGATTAGTCTACATACCTTTCATCTTTAACCCACTAACACCTCACATTGCCATATGGCAATGGTGCACATGATTCTACTAAATATTTGCCTATGTATTCAAAATTTCAAGCTAGAGTGGTGGGGAGCATTTCCTCCAATGCAAAAAAGAATGCAGAACTCAAGAAGATGGTCACTGCTGGTTTCCACCTATCTGTTGTTGTGCTATTATCAAAGTCACAAGACTGCTGACAGAGACTGCAAGAAACATGAGTGCACACTTTGAGTAAGTTTATTATTAAGCAGATAATTATTACTGGTTTTTTTCCCAAACTTATTATGTAGTGCTGTTACAGATACACTGCTGGGCATGATGATATAACATTTAGTGAAGTGGGTAAAAAATGATCAGCATACCTTAGTTTGAACATTGTTGTTGTCATATTGCAACACTAAGCATTTGCACTACCTATTTTACTTCTTGAGTTCCTTTCACAAGAATCTTTTAAGCCAGGCTTTTCGCTTGCTAAAGTCTTAGACATATTACTAGACGAGGATATGACTGGAGACATTTTCACGGAGCACACAGAAGTCAATACAGAAACAGTTGAGGATTCAGGAGATGAGAACAATTGTGGCTAAATATGTTATTTCCCATATAATTCACAATTTGGCAACTAACATTTTGTGTACCATTCACCAGTATTGAATATGTCATTACAGGCTCTTGATAATTTATCATCTCGGCCGTTAAGGGCTAATGCAGAAGTCAGACTTGCCAATAATACAAGAATGGTATTGATTATGACACTGCCACTTCATTAGCAGGATCTTCACCTTTGCCTGGTCCAGCTTTACGTTCTATTCTACCTTCAGCCAATGTTGGTACAATACAAACCCCTTCACTGTCAAAGACAGTGAAATGGAGCACTGAAAGAGAAGCAGATCCATCACAGTAGATAAACAAAGCAGATTTTAACACTTAATACTATACTTCAATTCCCGAAGCTGATTATTCTAAATATAAAAGTATGTCTGCTTTGAAGATTTTTGAAAGATTTATAGACAACGAGATAGCTTAGCATTTAGTTGATGAAACAAAATGTTATGCATTATTTGTTAACTGTGCAGATCCAAAATAACGTATGATGAGATTAAATGATTCATTGGGATTTTGTTTGTTAGTGGGTAAAATATACTGCCATCTAAAAAGACATTACTGGGATAGTAATGAAGACACTACTGGGATAGTAATAATGATATGAAGAACCAAGCTGTATGTAACCCATGAGGCAGGATAGATTTCTGCTGATTTTGCACTCTGCCAATAACATTAAAATTGACATTAATGACTTGGAAAATTTGTCCAGTTACGGAAATGGTAAAGAAGTGGTGCATAGATAATTTTGTACTTGATGAGCATTTGCCATATGACAAAAGCATAGTTAAATATTTTGGCCACTGTGGTTGAAACCAATTTATTAGGGCTAAACCAATATGATTTGGGTCCAAAACATGGAGCCTTGATGCTAAGAATCGCTAATCAGTCAATATCGAACTTTACCGGGGTAAAGGTCCAAAAGCACACACAGAATATGGAGAAGTATTTGCCAAGACAGTGAGCTCCTTACTGGCATTATTTGATGAAATTCCAACAGAGAAGAGGGAGTTGCATTATACATTTTTCTGGTTCTGCACTTTTCCCATTTTTAAAATTCTATACGAGAAAATAGAATTCCAAAAAACTAACCACTTCAAAGTAAAGACTATTCTTCCATGAAAAATCGTGGGTGCTACAAAACAATAACTGAGAGAAATGATGGATTGCTGTATGTCCATCCAATGGACAATGTGGTAGCCACAATAAGCTACTCCTCATATGGTATCCAACATGTTGGTACAGTTAAGAGATTTTCTCAGAAAACAAAGGGGGAGGTGGAAATCCTGAGGTCTCAAGTAATCGTAAAGTTTAACTTGTACATGGGAGGAATAGACCAAATGGTCCAATTTCTGGGATGCTACCAAACAGAAATTCATAGCAAGATATGGTATTGGCCCCTGACGACATGGATGCTCGAGGTAGCTATGCAGAACATATGGGTTCTGTATAATAAATCAGCCAGACCAAAAACTTGTCAACCATAACTCACAAGCTGGGAGAACACCTGCATCAAAGCCTTCAACAGACAAATGTATATCCTATTTCAAAAGGTTTGACTGGACTGATCATTTTATTCAACACACGGTAGAGAATAACAAGAAAAGGTGTGCTGGAAGTAACTGTACGTCGTTTGTAAGAACAATATGTTCAATATGCAAAGAAAGATCATGCACTGAGTGTTTCATTCTGTTTCATTCCCACTACAAGTATGATAAACTGTCCATCTAATAATTCACTGCTGTGTACATATGTGATTACCTTTGTTATATGACGCATGAAAGGCAAGGATGTGGGTGTAAATCTTGGTCTGGCACATGTTTAATTGGTTATACGAAGTGATTCAAAAAGAATACCACAACTTTAGGAATTTAAAACTCTGCAACGACAAAAGGCAGAGCTAAGCACTATCTGTCAGCGAATTAAGGGAGCTATAAAGTTTCATTTAGTTGTACATTTGTTCGCTTGAGGCGCTGTTGACTAGGCGTCAGCGTCAGTTGATGCTAAGATGGCGACCGCTCAACAGAAAGCTTTATGTGTTATTGAGTACGGCAGAAGTGAATCGACGACAGTTGTTCAGCGTGCATTTCGAACGAAGTATGGTGTTAAACCTCCTGATAGGTGGTGTATTAAACGTTGGTATTAACAGTTTACAGAGAATGGGTGTTTGTGCAAAGGGAAAAGTTCTGGACGGCCGAGAACGAGTGATGAAAATGTAGCACGCATCCAGCAAGCATTTGTTCGCAGCCCAGGAAAATCGACTCGCAGAGCTAGCAGAGAGCTGCAAATTCCACAATCAACTGTATGGAGAGTCCTACGAAAAAGGTTATCGTCTGAACGTCAACTACCCGAGGCGATGGATCGTCCGCCAGGCAGCCCGTGACAGAGCACTTCATCACTGGCCTCCAAGAAGCCCTGATCTCACCCCCTGCGATTTTTTCTTATAGGGGTATGTTAAGGATATGGTGTTTCGGCCACCTCTCCCAGCCACCATTGATGATTTGAAACGAGAAATAACAGCCGCTATCCAAACTGTTACGCCTGATATGCTACAGAGAGTGTGGAACGAGTTGGAGTATCGGGTTGATATTGCTCGTGTGTCTGGAGGGGGCCATATTGAACATCTCTGAACTTGTTTTTGAGTGAAAAAAAAAAACCTTTTTAAATACTCTTTGTAATGATGTATAACAGAAGGTTATATTATGTTTCTTTCATTAAATACACATTTTTAAAGTTGTGGTATTCTTTTTGAATCACCCTGTATAGTGTAACCATCAGCACCAAAATTATTTTTCTTTTCAATTTTTATGTGTTTTTTTATGTATTGTGTATTAAGGCTAATTGAATAAATTAAATGCTGCGCAAGAATAGTTATCAATTTTTTTATTTTTTTTTTATTTTCGAAATAAATGCCATTGTCCTGGCAACCCTAGGCACTTACAGAACTAATATTCTGTGTTCACATAGACACTCAATATAGGTACGGTATGGTCAAATTCAGATATATTATTAGTTCTATATCTATAGTATTTTATGAATGGTGCACTCTAAAGGATGAATTGTACAACTGAATATGATCATACCCTATCTACATCAAGTGCTTACGTCAATGCGGAATATTAGCTCCTGTAAGCACCTGGTGTTGCCATATGGCAACGGCACGTATTTTCAAAATTAAAAATTTCATATTTACTCTCATACAGAATTTCGTTTATTCAATTAGCCTGGAATATAATAAATTAAAAAACACACGAAAAAAAAATTTGACACTAATGGTTACACTCTGTAATTAAAGATGTGTGCCAGACCAAGATTTACATCCACATCCTTCCCTTTCATGGATAATGCACTTAGCAGCTGAGCTACCCATGTACGACTCAAAGTCCACCCCACCTATTCCAACAAATTGGACCTTTCTTTAACCCTCTTAACACTGCAGAAGTTCTGTTAACTTAGCTGGTGAGCACTTGTGGTAGAGAACATATTTTGAAGGACTGAAACAAACCCTATTCTGTGGCCCAGGCGGAGTTTCACAATACAACTGACACTTAGCAGTTGTGAAACTTATCAACATATTAAATATGTGTGTCAGACCAACACTAAAACCAAATAACTTCCATGTTTTAATCTCTCAGGGAGTTTCAGACCACCATACACTAGATTGAAGTTGTCATTCTGGACAACTTTTATCTTAATTAACACGTTTCTGGGCTCTTTTTGGGGCATTAACACACAAATGTAACAATAAAAGGTGTAGAATTTACTGAGTACAGATGATGTGTTACCATTCCATGGCCAAACACTTCACAGTAGCAACAGTCACAGTGCCTGGAATCTCTCTGAGTTGATGTTGTTGTAGAACTGGAGCGCTCTGAACATGTATCATCCTGGCTAGAAGAATCTTCCACATCCGGGACATCACCATCAGTATCTAGAAAAGACAAACAATATTTGTACTTATAAATATACACTGAACAATGGTTAAAAGAGGGGTGGGGAACACGAAGGGAAGGGTTTGATGACGTAGGAGGAGAGTGCGTGCACGTGGAAGAAGGGAAAGTACAATACATACACATGGTAGAACATAAATGCATTGCAATCCCTAAGGGACCACACTTAATAAAACAATGACAGGTGACTTTGCAATCCCAAGGTGATGGGAGTGATGATGTAGCAAAGCAAGCTGGGGCTCCTTTCCATTTTGTTTTGTTATTTGCATCACTAATGTTAGTGAGAGATGTGCCATAAGATAAAGCTGTAATTCTGTAATTCTGAGTATAAGACCAGTTCCAACTTTGCTAAATTACATTAGTCAGAATAAGTTCCTAATTAATTTGAACAATTTCAAGTAAGCAGTTATGCTAAAGTTCAGCTCAGCTCAATTAATTAACAGTAATTATTTCATATTCCAGTCAATCTGCTGACATGTAAATAGATGTAATTACTATATTACTGATAAAGTTAGGAAAATAGCTCACACAAATCCTTTAAGTATAAATGTAGCTAACTTCCAAAATATGGTAGGAACATCAGCACTTACTTAGTTTCTGGCATTGTTTATTTATGTATGGCATTGTTGATTTAGCTTTTTCTGCCGTTTCATCATTGAGAATGTTTATTTCAGTCAAAACTCTTCAGACCAAAACCAATTCTCTTACACGATTCAGTTAATTTGAGATGCAAAAATTCTAACCGTAAATTATCAAAATTACATTTTTTACAATGTGGAACTTTGGCAATCATTTTTACAAAGCTATACAAGCACTGGGCCTGAAGCCATTTTAGGTCAGTCTGTTCCGAGATTTTGAGTGTGGAACCCATGTCGGTCAAAACAGCAATAGTGTAATGGTGCAATGATGTATGCCATGAACAGGAAGACGAACAATGAAGAAGGAGATTTACTGCTGATTGACTTTTATATTAAAGTGTCACATGTATAGTTCATCTGATTGAGACTGTTGTAGGTTGGTTAGGTTATATTGCTCAGGGACTATTATCGTATAAATGGAAGGTGCAGTATGTGCATACCTGGTAGATGAGACTTAACTATGTAATTAAAATATGGACAGTCCATAATGGTGAGCGCAATGAGCTGCCCATAGGGGCAGACAGAACATGACAATCCCATTTGGGGCAGACAGGAATCAAGGCAACTGATGGCAGTGGGGATTTGGAAGGAGCTAGTGAAGGCAGCACTTAGGTATCCAATCACACAAGTAAGGCCCTTCCTTGGTTTGAGGAGTAGTAGTACACCCTCACCCCTTCATGAACGAAGTGTCCTACATTCCAATTTAGGTCAAATAGTTTGAGGGATGGTTTCTTTAGTTTTCACAGTGAGGTGCTGCATATTTGTGCAATTGATTTTGTCATGAGCAAGTGTTGTTTTCACAGCAAAATTTTCAGTCTGCAGAGGAGTGTGCATTGATATGAAACATCCCAGCGTATTAAAATGGTGTGCTGGACTGAGTATTGATCTCGGGATCTCTGGCTTTTGTGGGAAAGTGCTCTACTGACTGAGCTAACCCAAGCATGACTCCCAACCATCCTCACAGCTTTACTTCCACCAGCATCTCACCTCCTTTCCTCAAAGTTCGAGCCTCAGTCTGGCACACAGTTTTAATCTGCCACGAAGTTTCAACAAGTGTTGTGTTACCAGGTACAGACAAAATGAAATCCGTCTTTCAGATGGTAGACATATAATGCTAAACTCATCACAACTGAAAGTTCCAATGTCCCCACTCAGTGAGTCCTCTGGAATGACAGGAGATTATATCTTGGCTGAATACGGCACCCACCTGTGTGAAGTGTTTTGCTATTGTCTGGGCCATTTCCCTCTAGCTCATCTGGAGTCTGCCATTTCTCATTGTACCAGTTACTGGACACCTTCTCACAACACTCAGAAATCTCACTGATTGTATCCCATACTACAGTAGTTTTTGTGGAACAATTCATGGAGAGAAATTCACGTAACAATCTCTCTTTACTCTCTTTTGTAATTCGGCATCATTTAGTCCTCGGTATCAAACAGCCTATGAGGTATTTGGCAGCAGACTGGTATTGAACTGTCAAATCATGCAACAGCCTCTAACAGCAGAGTGACACTGTTCAATCTGCTAGTGAACAGACAGTCTTTGCAGAAGCATGCCCCGAAGAATTTGGATTGGTTGCATCAGTAACTTGGTGGACCATGTCTGGGAAGTGTTCATTAGGCAGTCTCAACACTCAAATACTGACTGTTGAATCTGCTATCAGTATCCAGGTCCACAAGTGGAATGAAAATCCACTGAACAGTCACAGTCAGGTATGGAAATTTTATTTACAGCCCAATATTAAAGAATGGCAGTGCTGAAGAGCATGTTGTATCTACATTCAAAAGACAACTATTCTCCCTGTGTGAAGCTCACAGTGCCATTACGCTCGGGACTTGTGGAGATTTTAATGCACTTAGAATACTTTCACCGAGAAATGGGCAGGGGGGGGCTGTACAATTAGGTTGTTGACAGCCTGAATGTCAAACTTTAATTTGAGAAAGGCGTAGGGGGCATAAAGTATGGTTACTCTACACAGCACTTCTGCTGCTGCAGCAATTGCTTGTAAGCCTCAGTTCTTCCGTATGATCCCTTTCACTATTCACATCAACTGCACTATGGGAGTCACTTAATGGATGCAATGGCTCTTTCTATGCCTTTCCCTTTGCATTAATGAAAGGTGCATGCGGCAAAAAGTAGTTTAGCTTTGAGCTAGATAATTCTGTCTGATCTAGTTCAATGTCCAAAACTGGCGAGTTTTGGACCCATTTTTCTTAGTTTTTAACTTCTTCCATAATTCTTTGTCTGCAGAGATGGTGGTGCCAGTACAGCCATAATTCAGTGACCTTAGAACTTTTGTCCCCCGAACACCAGTGTTTTGTCACTTATTTTTCTTCTTCTTTGTCTTAGTGGGTTGGGCAGTGGCTATTTTTGTAGTCTTAATGGCACATGAACTTACGAGTTGAGTCGTGAATATTGTTGATGTTTATACGTCTTCCTGGTGTCGGCACAGAATATGCACCTTCTAATCTTCATTCAGTTTTACTGATTAACACTCAGCAATCATTGATCTAGATTTTGAAGTTGACACACATTTATTTATCCTCACATTGTCTGCCGTTTGCATCCAGATGCAGCAAGGCCCAAAATTTCTGGTGTTATAGCACGACAATGAAACTTGCATGTAAGGTATGTTATCATGGCAAATGAAACCAGCCTTGATACGCTCTAGTATCGTAAACAAATTTAACTTGAAAATGAAGGACGAGTTGTCCGTAGAACATTTCCTCCTTTCATAATTTTGGCACAACTGTCAGTTCTCTACTTTTTTTCATTATTTCTGCAGTTCATATACTTCTAAATGCATTAAGGTACAGAATGATACCACACCAGCCAGCTACGCAGTTTAGTTGCTACAAAACACTCATAACACTTTCAATTCAGTATGGCAGTTGTCTGAGATGATGCTGACATCTCTCACATAAATGTTCTGTAGTAAAAGCATGTGACTGGATTTTGAAGAAAACTTGTTCCAGAGTGTTTTGAATGTAAATCTTAAGGGTTTTTCAAATTTTTAAATCAATATATTTCAAAATCTTTGGATTGGTCATACTGGGCATGACAAGTACAGTGAATCTTAAGGGTTTTTCATATTTTTAAACCGATATATTTCAAAATTTTTGGATCGGTCATACTGGGCCTGACAATGCTGTGTTATGCTCTTGGCCACCTACATCCCATACATTTCTTTTGTGGGGTTACATTAAAGATCTTGTGTTTGTGCCTCCTTTAATGAAAAAAATTCCATAACTCAAAATGGACAATTCTAATGTGTTCAATAGATGATTCCACATATGTTTCATATGATGTGATACGAATTATCACTTGTGACCAATAGCAGTTACATAGAACACCTATAAAGTATGTTTTTAAAAAACAGCATGCTCTTTCAGGGCATTATGTGAGTACTCACCAATGGTCCATCATATTCACTGAGAATGTTTGCGAAAGGATTAGGTGGTGTTTTGATTCCATAAACTGCTAGGGAAAGAAACACAGACGGCAACAGTCCCACAAATCTGGCTGAGACTAATAAAACTGCGGTGAATCAAATGTCCCGGAGATTCTCTGCAAAATGATTGCTTCACCTCAAAACAGCCATCCACTCCTCCACTTTCTAGCAGATGTGGATGTTGATTATTTTAGTGAGATTTTGTCACTCCTTGTGAAATAGGCAATTAAGCCAAGATCCCAATCTATGGAACAACAGTCTTTTTTCCTGTTTGAGCTTCTACGGAAAGAAGGGAACACAAAGACTGGAGAAAGAATAACACAGCCTACAGACAAGAGAGGTCAAGAGGGGGGAAACGTTTACTTGTTTCTCAGTCAGCACAAGTGCCCGTAGATCTCCTTGTCTCTTACTGATCAGCAGCTATGGTATAAATAACACATGGAAGTAACAAGCACTCATGAAAGTGGATTATATGGACATTCATGTTTAAACATGACTCTTTACATTATTTATTTCTCAACTGACTCACATAACACATTTCGAAAGAGCCAGTACTGATAGATCGCTGAAGTTGCCAGCAAGCAAAAATAGAGGACAGTCAACACAAAATGTTCCGATTAGTGTAGTCTTATTTCCATAAACGCACTTACTACCACTGTTCAAGCATTCAGGTGTGTCTTCACTTGCTTCTACAGAAAATAAATTTTTACGAAGCATTCTCACACTGAAAATGAAGATGTGAAAACTACACAAAGCAAGAAGACAAGTACTTAAGTGCTTATTTGAGGAAATAGAAAGAACAATATTCTTGTTTAAAGCCTACAGCCTACACCATTAGCCAAGGTAACTGTGTCCTATGTAAGTGTGACTTCAGCATCACTCTCAGGGGTAATACAGACTGCAGCCAACAATCTAGTAACGAAAGAGAAGTGAAGGTCTCCTCCAATTTACTCAAATCTTTTGGTAATGTCACCAATGACCAAAATGCTCATGTGACCTAGCAATAGTTTCATACTGTTAAACATAGTATCAGCAACAGAAGTACAAATTACGGAAATAAAGTATCAAAGAACTTTTCTGTTACTCTATTTTGGTGAAGATGACAATGTCCTGTAGCTGAACTAAGGCAGAAGCAACTGCAAAAAAAGTTTTTTGCTCCAAGAAGAGTTTGATACTTGATATCTCCTATAGTGCTACCAATGCCTCCAATCACAAAAACATAAAGATGTTCATTCTGGTTGTAATGTATCTTTATCTTGAAAAGGGAATAAGAACTAGGCTTCTGGGTATCACTGAACAACCTGATAAGACAGGTAATGCTGTTCACAGTCTGATCACTGAATTTACATAATTTAGATACAAAAGACAGAACTGAACATTGTGCAGATATTGCAAATGTAAATTACAGTTGCTGGCATGACTCAAAGATACAGGTTGTTGTACCTTAGGTGCAACCACAATGGAAGGGTATCTGTTGAGAGGCCAGACAAATGTGTGGTTGAGAGAGAGAGAGAGAGAGAGAGAGAGAGAGAGAGAGAGAGAGAGAGAGAGAGAGGGAGGGAGGGAGGGCAGGTGGGGGGGGGCAACCTTTTCTGCAGTTGCAGGGGCAACGGTGTAAATGATTGAGCTCACCTCGAAACATAAGCCAACATGGTCTTACTGTGCCGGTACTGTGAACGGCTGAAAACAAGGGGAAACTGCAGTCATATTGTTTTTCCTGCATGCAGTTCTACTGCATGGTTAAATGATGGTATCCTCTTGGGTAAAATATTTTGTCAGTAAAATAGCCCCCTCATTCAGATCTCTGGGTGAGAACTACTCTTGAGGATGTCTTTATCAGGGAAACAAAACTTGCATTCTACAGGGAAGAGCATGAAATATTAGGTTCCCTAATCAGGAAAGTAGTTTTGAAAATTTTAAAGGGAGTCAGATAGTGAAGTTTGGTAGCAGAAGAAAGTCAGGTGAGTACAGGATTATAAACATAAAATCAAATAGGGGTAAAGCAGAAGTAGGCTAATAATTAATAATAGGAATACATGTAAGCTGAACAGCATCCGCAATGTGTTATTGTAGCCAAGATAGATAGGAAGCCCACATACACATGATGAAGTAAAAGAAATTATTTGGATAGTTAATGGAGAGGAAAATTTAATTGTGGTGGGGACTGGAATTCAATATTAAAAAAACGAAGAAATGGAAAAACAGGACGAGGATATTATGGACTGGGGAAACAAATTAAAGAGGATGCCGCATGGTAGAATTTTGCACAAAGCATAATTTAGTCACCACTAACAATTTATGAATCATGAGAGAAGATTGTATATGTGGGGAGTAGCTTGGAGACACCAGAGGATTTCAGATTATTTAATGGTAAGACATATTTTGGAACCAGATTTTAAACTGTAACACATTTCTAGGGTCAAATGTGGACTGACCACAATTTACTGGTTGTGAACTGTAGATTAAAACTGAAAGACATTGGAAAAAAAGTAGGAAATTAAGGTGATGGGACCCGAATACACTGAAAGAACCACAGGTTAGGCAATAATTAACAAACAGGGGAAAGAGATACAGTAGAAGATGAATGGGTAGCTCTGAGAGATGAAATAGTGACTCCAGCATAGGATCAATTAGGTAAAAAAATAAGGCCTAGTACAAATTCTTGGATAATGCAGAAGATATTGAATTTAATTGATGAAAGGAGAAAATATAACAATGCAGTAATGAAGCAGGCAAAAGGTAATACAAAAGTCTACAAAATGAGATTGACAGGAAGCGCAAACTGGATAAGCTGAAATGGCTAGAGGACAAATGTAAAGAGTTAAAAGTATATATGACAAGGGGAAAGATAGATACTACCTACAGGAAACTTAAGAGGCCTGGAGAAAAGAAAAGCAGCTGTATGGACTGAGATAAACAATTTCAAGTCTTTACGTACACTGTTTTTGTTCCTAGAATTGATATTGTGCACTGAGATATTGGTTGGGAAAAAGAGGCATATTACATACAACAAACTTTGCTAAGGAAAAGATATACTGAGAAGCAGTACTTTGTATATACAGTTCTTTGAACAGGTTACAGCGTGATGTCCTTGAATTTACACCACAAATATGTCTTATTCCATGCTTTTGCACTCTAAAAATTCTCTCTCAGTTTGTGGTGTTACTCCAAAATTGTATGGCACAAAAATAGAAATAAGCAGAGTATGTCAGCTGTATTCGAGGAAAATGTGATGCAGTTGTGCAATTTAAATTTATTGACTGAATCTCTCTTAAAACCATGGTCAGATATTGGTTACCTCCCTTAAAACCATGATTAAGCGCTGGTCGCCATACACAGTGTGTCCCATTTATCTTGACCAACTTTAATAACTGTTTGTCCAGATGCAAATTACAAAATGTTTCAAACAAATGTTCTTTAGCTGTCAGGAGGACATCAATCAGCATGATTGCCTTCATTGTAGCTTTGCTTTTTACAAAGATATGAACAGTGGTATGACTTTTTTTAAATGGCACCCTGTGTTTTTTATCCGATAATGCATTTCCTCTCCTAAAAACCTATTCAAAAATGTATCACAGTGTAACATTCACTGAAATACAATGTTATTAATTACATAACGCAACACTGATGTCGATGCTCCCAGCGCTTAGTGCAGGTACTTGGGGTAATGGAACACATCCACATACTGACATTGACAGAGTACAAATGTAAACATAAGTAGAATGCACACAGGTCATTCTGTCAACCATCGTCAGTTAAAGAGGAGTTGTGCAAGTAGAATGTACACCGACGAAAAGAAGGTAGAAATGCTACTCATCTATGGGGAATGTAAGTTAACAGAACAGTAATTGCAATACTGTTTTCTTACATACGGGTACATTTAGTACAGTAGTTTAGTCCTTTTAAATACTGTTGTTTAGAGTAAGCATACAGTAAAGGCTGTCCTTCCTACAAATTGCACCAACATAATATTTCTGTTGTTGTTGTTGAAGGTAGGCGAAATGCTATGCAGGCAGTGGAACTGTAGAGAGAGCAATATCCTGGCAAGAACGCACCTTCCCGATGGCTGTTTTCTTGTCTTGTTGCGACACTTCAGGAAACGGGAAGTTTCAACCCATGACAACGAAGCCGTCTTAGCACTCACACAGACGAAGCTGCCAAAGTTACTGTTCACACTCCCACTGCTATGAATCCATATGTGAGCACACGGCAGCTTGAAAACGAGATTGGCATTCCTAAAACCAGCGTACATCGTATTCTTACACGTCACCAGTTCATCCTTACCATGCACACCTACACCAAGAATTGCATGGGAATGATTTCCAGAATCACGTACAGTTCTGTCAGTGGGCACAGCAGCAAATCCTCGCCAACCCGAACTTCTTCTCCAAAGTTCTATTTACCTATGAATGTTCCTTCTCAAACAAAGGACAGGTAAATACAAGGCACACGCAAAACTGATCCAGCGACAGCCCACGATGGCTTAGACAGGTGGAACATCAGCGCACGTGGAGAATTAATGCCTGGTGTGGGATGCTTGGTACTACAACTATTGGTCCTTATTTCACCAATGGTAGTCTAACCAGCACAGCGTATGCCAACTTCCTCAGACAAAATCTTCCTCCCCTTCTGGATGAAGTGCCACTATGAACCAGGATGCTTATGTGGAATCAACACGATGGATGTCCAGCACATAGTGCCTTGGGTGCAGATCGTGTTCTGAACCGAAGGTATCCTGCCAGATGGATTGGTCGAGGAGGAACAGTTACTTGGACTGCTAGGTCTCCTGATTTAAATCCTCTGGAGTTTTTTATTTGGGGATGCATTAAAGACGTTGTCTATCGCAGTATTCCAACAACTCCAGAGGACACAAGAACGTATCATGCTTGCTTGTAATTCTCTTCAGCAAGCAACAATGGCAGCAGTAAATAACTCTTTCATTCAATGAGTGCACCAGTGTATCGGTGTCCAAGGTAACCACTTTGAGGACCTTTGAATATTCTACTCCTGGGTAATGGTACAGGAGAGTCAAAGTGAATTTTGCATTATGTTTTTATTTGGTTTTCATTTGTTTTCTGACAACTCCAGCAAGTGGACGAGTTTGTAATCCCGGGCTCTGAGTCAATGTTGTGTTATGTAATGTAATTAGTAATGTTGTGTTTCAGTGAATGGTACATTGTAATACATTTTTGAATAGGTCTTTTGGAGAGGAAATGAATTATCATATAAAAACACAGGGTGCCATTTAAAAAAGTCATAATGTTGTTCATATCTTTGTAAAAAACAAAGCTACGACGAAGGCAGTCATGCTGATTGATGTCCCCCTGATGGCTAAACAACATTTGCTTGAAAACATTTGTAATTTGCATCTTGACAAACAGTGATTTAGGGTGGTCAAGATAAATAGGACACCCTGTATACAGATAACGTCGGAAGACGCAAGGCTATGGAATGAGAGGATACAGCCCCTCAAAACGACTTAAATGAAGTTTGTGTATATTCTCTGTCAATCTTGAAATGGTGACTATATATTTAAATTACCAAATTCTTACTTAATGGTATGTATCTGTGATGTCACTTAGAAAGAATGCTAATGAGAGAAGGAGTAAAGGCAATAACTCTCAACAAAGTAGATGTGCTACGTGGCAGACAAGCAAGTAATAAAGACTGAACTCTTAACTAAGATTTTTATTTATTTATTTAATTTACACATCTAGTTGTGTACGAGTAAACTGAGGAGCAAATCTGCTTGGTCTTGGAAGGAGTCATTACATGAATATAACATTAGAATAGATAATAATAAATCAAATAAAATTTACATGAATCCTTTGCAGATGATAAGCTGCTGAGTATGTATTTGCATAATCATCAATGTAACACAGGAATTTGCTAAATTTTTTCCAGAAGCTCCCCAACAGAATAGGAGTGAACCACGGGAAAATTCTTCAGTTTAGTCTTGAAAGCGCAAGAATTACTGATGAGACACTTTAATTCTTGTGGTGGCTTACTAAAATGGATGAAGGAGAATACTGTTTGCCTTTCTGCACAATTTCCCTTCTTAGAACTGAGTAGTTTACACTCTATCTCTCATCCATTTCTGTCCATGTCTACACTTTCCCCAAATTAGTGTGTGTGTGTGTGTGTGTGTGTGTGTGTGTGTGTGTGTGTGTGTGTTAGCTCCAAAGGACATTGAATTCTGTCTTTATTTTGCCCATAACTTACCAGTATCATATTAATAATAATGCTCTGCACATACAATATACTAAAATTGTTAGTTTTCCATTCTCATATTTATAAAATGCAAAATATACTCACATTCTGCACATGCTACTCTTTTTATCGATTCAACATTCCCAACATTTTTTGCAGTTTTATGACAGGCATGTGGCACTAGTTTTGAATTGGTTGAACTACGATGAGTAGATGTGGTAACAGCAGCTGACTTAACGACGTCAGGTAGAGATTGATGACCATGACCTAACAGAGAGGAAAAATGATAAATTAGCCCCTCGTAGAAAGTTGCACAAGACATACAATTACAAACTGCTCATAATTATGTATGGAGCTGGTCAAAGAAATCAACATATCTTGGACAACAGCTGATACAAGTTAATGTTTTGTTTCTAAACAAAATTATTAAATTGTGCAAAGTATTCCTAATAGCCAACAATATGAAAACAAAAAATGTTTGTGAATCTTTATATCGCATATATGTAAGAAAGTCAGAAAAATTCCAGTAACTAATGTAACCAAAATTAGGATTTGCAACAGTACTGATTCAAAAGGCATGGGAAGAAACAACATACGACTGGAACTGTTTACAAAGTATCTTCTATAAAACCAACATGTCAAGTAATTGAAAAATATGGAAGGCATATTTCTCCCTGAATCTTCATGACACTGAAGCATATTAGGTTCCAAGCAAGATGACAAAAATGGGTGAGGAATAAACTGAATCTATATCCTGATATCAGCGTGCTTTCAGTTTATTTTTTGACCTTACTATCAATGTTCCTAGGTAAACTGTGAAAGATACTACAGTAAGAAATTAAAATTAAGCAACTGAAGTGGACTGTATGTAAGTGAAAACTTTAAAAAAAAATTATTACCTAAACTAGATAATTCCAGCCAGCTCCATCTAAAAATGTGAAGATACCATCAATCTACTGGCAGTAATCACTGGAAGATAAAGGAAACAAAAGGCAATGGAACAGGTTAACTAGCTTAATACTTGAACGAAAATTGCAGTATGTACCATACGGTTATAATCACAATTCTTGGTCAAAGCCTTTACCAATGTTCAGCTAATATTAATCATTTGTGGCAGCCTTTCCACTGTGTGTCAAGTATCTTCCTGTCAAAAAGTAAATAATGGAATTCAATGACTAAACACTTAAATGCTATCTTTCATGGACCACAAAAACAAGAGGCTCTCTTTTCATCAAGGTGACTTAAAACTGATAACATCCCATACAATAACAAATACTCCTACATTTTCCAAATCTTGTCCACAAGACAAAGAGAGCATGCTAATTAAAAATCACAAAGTGCTACTGGTAATTTATTTGTTTTGTAATTCTTTATTTAGAGTAATCAACAAACTGGGTGGCCACAGACATTTCTACACACTGTGGCAGTTGGTAGGAAGGTAGTGAACTTAATCTACTCAGTCCAGCCACGTTAATGTGACCACTGCCTATTTTCAATGTCGGCATGCAATAACCACTTAGACAGCACGTGGCAGCACTAGCAGTGGAGGGGACAAGGAAAATAGTGCAGTCATTGTTGAATGTGGAAATAGACTGAGTTATCTGACATTCAAAAGGACATGATCATTGGCTTTTGGGCCAAGGATGAAAGGATTTCCGAAACAGCTAAGTTTGTACACTGTTTGGGTGCTGCCCGTTTAATATACAGAGTGCATGCAAAATGCAGCTATCCAAAACCGGCACTGAGGTGACCACAGTACACTGAGGACCATAGATAACAGGGGTGAATGACAACTGTGGATATGTGTACAGGTGAGTAGACATACAACTGTTGAGCAGCTAACACCCAGATGAACCAAGGGGCTACCAGCAGCATCTCGTCAATGACAGTTCAGCAAATGGTGCTTTGTATGGGCCTCCACAGCAGGCACCAGATTCATGCACCCATGCTGACTGCTGTTCATCGATGACAAAGACTGGAATTTGTATGCCATTATCACAAATGGATGTCCACTGAGCAGTAACAGGTGGCTTTTTCAGATGAGACTGATTGCCATTGGAGTGCATGGGATGAAACATCTAAAAACAAAAACCACACAATCAGGAGGGAGCATTATGGTCTGGAGAATGTTTTTGTGACATTCCCAGGGTGATCTCATCATTCTGAAAGCACAATGGATCAACACAAGTATCCATCTACCCTTGAGGACCATGTCCACACCTACGTGTATTTTAATGTAATTAGTTGGATAAAAGGTCTACTCACAGCAGTGGCAGGAGAATACATATATACAGGTATTTAAGTTTGCAAGTTTTTGGAGCCAGTGACTCCTCCTCCTGGTAGAAGCGCTGAAGGGGAAATGAGAAAGATAATGGGAATGGGCTGGTGGGGTCTAAGCAAAGGAATACAGTTTGGAAAAGCTACCCACAACCCTGGCTCAGGGGAGACATACAGGACAGGATGAGAAGATGAATTAGTCTTCCCTTCTCATCCCATCCAGTAAGTCTCCCCTGACCTGGGGTTCTGGGCAACTTTTCTGTACTCTTTCCTTTTTCCTAGACCTCACAGTCCTTTTACTTCACCCCTCTTCCTTCCTCTTCTATCCTTATGCCAGAAAAAGAGTCATTTGCTCCAAAAGCTTGTAAACTTAAATATCTATATGCGTGTTGTCCTGCCGCTGTTTGGTGAGTATAGATTTATCATCTATTCAGTTACATTAAATTTCAAGAATTGATTGTTTTTGTTGATATATTAGTCTACTTGTAGTTTGTTTTTCCTTGACACAATGACATCAACTAGCAGGACAACACAACGTTCTCAGTGGGGATGTAACGTAGCAAGTTATTACCAGATAACCTCCAGTACAGTATAGCACACAGCTGTGTATCATGGTGGCTGCAGGATTTGCTCTCTGCTATGACTCACAGCACAGCTGACGCTATCGGCTGTGAGAACGGTCTCCAGTTAACATCTAGTAGGAACATAAATTCATACTCCCTACAAATCTAAATAAACTATAGTAATTATCATCCGATTTTGCTCAAACTTGGTATACCATCTTTTGTTATTAAGTAGAAGAGCCTGTTAAAATTTCAGCTTTTTATCTCCTAATAGTTCAGGAGATTGAGAAAATTACTTAAATGTCTAAAAACTGACACTTATGTTGCAAAACTCAGTTAGGAACAATAGAAGTTTGTCTATTATCATCTAAAGTCATAACAAAGTTTTCAATACATAAAAATCACTTAATTGGAATTTTTATCAAAACTTTAATTACTCTGCAATTTCGTAGTGTAAAAATCATTCAAAATTATTATCTGCTTATTACTTTGTTGTGTATATACGTGGTAATAAATTAGAGCGTTCAGTGGGGCGTAAGTTAAAACTTAATATTGTTTTTTGTAAAGCCTGATAAAATTGAATCATGGGAAAACTGTGGTGCAACCACGACGCTGATGACGTATGTCGAATTGTGCTTGCTTTTGTAAGAGAGCAGCCAGAATAGAAGTCGGAATTGGAATAAGTTTCAAAATTAATTTAAAGATTATTTTGCATTTCCGTCTATTTTATTAAACACGATATTAGAAATTGGAAGTGTAATCACGTAAATGATTTTCTGAGTAATTTGATTGGCTCAGGCTAGTTTTGCCACAAGAATGATCTGGAAGGATCTTTCTGATAGGTCAATTAGACCCATCAGCCAATCAGAATTAAGCTGTTCCCATGCACAGATTGTTAGATATGCAGAAGGGAGAGGATGATAGAGGAGAGTTGCTCGCTAGCTGTCATACGTGTAAGACCACATTAGATTTCACTGTGCTAATTGTATGTAAAATGAAGAACTATTGAGGTCATTGCATTTAGAACGAGTGGTAACTAAGGAGGTTTGAATTACGAACATTTTGAGGAAAGTTTGATGTTTCTGAAATAGTTAATTGATGTGTTATTAGCGTGTGATATACTGGGGCTTAGTGAAATTCCACCTGACAGATTCTGTATGCTTTATGGAATGTTTAGGCGAGCACTTCACATCAGACATTGAAGACCACTGATTTGACCGGAAGTTTCAAAACGTTATAGTAGTGGCTCAGTGACTGTCAGATGGATCATTTATCGGGTCGGACTGGTAGATATTCTGGCTGCTTTTTTCGTGTGAGAATATTTTGTACAGACTGTGAGCTGGGAATATAGGAGCAGTTAAATAGTAAATTCATACCTGATAGCAAATTTATGTGCTTCCTTAAGAATAAAAACCAGTTTACCAGAATTTCCGGAGGCTTACTGCAAGTAAACCGCATTTTCCCACCATCTGAAAGTTGTTAAAATGATCTTATAGGAACTGATTCACAACTTGAGTTACGCGGCCTCTGTGTGGTAGGTATTAGGTCGTGGTTTCATCGACGCTGCTTTACACGGCCTAGTAAGTATCTACTACTGCAGAGTGAAGGGACATCATAAGGAAGCTGTACTGAGGTAGGTGGACAATTGAGGTGAGACCGTATGAACGTGCGCAACAAACCCCGCCCTGCTGCAGCGTCACACAGCTTGCAGTGCACATGCACGGTTTGAACAGCACCCAGATGAGTTAACCATACTCCCATGCCCACTGAACTGTCCAGAATCTGTGGAACCACCTTGATGAGGCTGTTCACACCATATATACTCAACCGAGAAACCTAATGCAGCTGGCCAAAGCACTGGAATTGGCATGGCTCCACATCCCTTTCAGTACCTTCCATAACTTCACTTTCTTCCTGTACATCTTGGACTGCAAAAGTTCGTTATTCATGCTTTTGGCATGTGGTCACATCAATGTGGCTTGACTGTGTGATACATATAATTGGGAGGTTTGAATACTAAGCACAAATTAATTTAGTGGAAATTTATAATCACGCCAACATGAAAAGCACATAAGTAGAGAAGTTCAAATAAAGAACAGAAGAGAAATAAAGAGCATAAAACTTCAACTTCAACAAGATAACCCAAAATACAATTCACTCACAGGCCAGTACATATGTGCATATTTGTCTCAAGATGATGACAGATGTAAGTACACCAAATGATGATAAAGCTGTCACTCATTTGGATATTAGTGTAATTTATGAAACAAAAAGAAAACACAGACTAAAAATATTGCCAAGTTGTACATCTCAATCATCTAGCAATAGCAGAAGAAAAAAAATCACTGGCAAATTGCAGAAGGGGAGAGCATACATAAGAAAGACGGAAGAAAAAGTGACATAACAATCATAAAAGAACAAACGATGATAAACTTCTTGTAAAACAAACTAATGTGGGAAAGGTTAACACTGCCCTGGATGAAATACAAAACACGAATACACAAACATGTCAAAATTCTCAAGATTTTCTTGAATAAAATTAAGAAATAATGTGTATAAAAACGAATTAGGGCTTACTATCCTGTGACTACTAGCCCATAATGGCCCAAGGTTAGTAAAAAATAGTGCTTAATGAAATAAATCACATGTGACTGAATGCTGTAAATGAGGCGATATTGTATGTACAACATACTATCCCCTTTTTCTTTGTCTATTGAAGCAGGAGATACCAGAACACTAGACAAAATGTGTAGTGCTCTATCACAAAAGATTGACAAAAATTGTAAAACAATATTTTTCTCAGATTAGAATTGCTGGATATTACACTTCATGTGTTGCACAATGTTTTGAATATTTTGAGTGAAAACCGTTTCCATTTGATCACACATACCACTTATGATTTTTATGGAGAAGCAGTTTCAACTACAATTACATCGAGCATTTAAATATTCTGCTTGTCAACTGACTCTGTAAACAACTGTTTGAAGCAATACATGAAGGAGGGGGACGAATCCTTTCCCACTGTCAGCCCAATTGTTCTGTACACAGCTCGTCTCCTTCATACCCTAGCTCATCCCTCTGAAAATAGCAAAGAACGGAGAAATTCAGATTCAATAACAAAATGGAACATTAAAGAAAACAATGATGCTGTACACAAAAAGAGATAATCAAAAGGGTAAGGATAAACTGATGCACAAAATACAATACCATTAACAACAATGTAGGAAAAGATAGATTGCAACCTTTCATAAAGATGACACATTAAGTTACAGAAAGGCACAGTTAGAAGACACTGACACACAACCCATCAACCACAGGCCTTCATTATAAAAAGATGAACACACACCAATCATTCACATCTCACGCATACATGACCACCAATTCTGGCAACTTGGATCATTATAGCATTTGCACATTCTGGCCCAAGCTACCGGTGTTGGCAGTCGTGTGTGGGAGGTCTGCGTGCTTGTGGGAATGAATGGTGTGCATTTCTCTTTCCTCTTTCTCTGATGAAGGCTGTGGCAGAAAGCTTATGTGCAATTGTCTTACATGTGCCTGTCTGTAACTTAACATGTCATCTTTGCTGTAAGTAACAATCTATCTTTTCCTAAACTGTTGATATTCCTACCTGGAGTTACCTTTCCCCCAATACCATTAACAGTCACAGAAGTAAAAAGAAAGAAAGACTGGTGACAAAGCAACAAGCGTGCTTAAAAATATACATACAAAAATATAAGTTCAGAGAGAGAGAGAGAGAGAGAGAGAGAGAGAGAGAGAGAGCAGCAGCACAACAGCAACTGGGTAACAGTTTCTCATCTCCTGCCAAACTGTCATAGTACTTGCAGTGGATCCTGATGAAGTTTAGAATTCCTGTGTGATGGTCTGGATAGATGTCTGCTTATTACACATTACGACCCTCTTCAACTGTCGGCGGTCTCATGTCAGTTAACATGACGAGGTCAGCCTGTACACTTTTGTGCTGTACGTGTCCCTTCACGTTTCCACTTCACTATCACATCAAACACAGTGGACCTAGGGATGTTTAGGAGTGTGGAAATCTAACATACAGATGTATGACACGAGTGACATCCATCACCTGACCACATTCGAAGTCCGTGTTCCGCAGAGCACCCCATTCTGCTCTCTCACAATGTCTAATGACTACTGAGGTCGCTGATATGGAGTACCTGGCAGTAGGTGGCAGCACAATGCACCTGATATGAGAAACTTATGTTTTTGGGGGTGTCCGGATACTTTTGATTACATAGTGTAGTAAAAATGCACATTTGTACAAATGCTTACATTTGCATGACGTTGTATACAGCATGGATACATTTCAGACGAAGCATATATTGCAGTAGTAGTGACACCAAAGAAAATGTCACGTAAATGCTGAATGAATGTGAGCCAACTTGACGGAAGAGGGGATTATAATTTAAAATTACTGATGTGTTGTTGTGGTCTTTAGTCTGAAGACAGGTTTGGTGCAGCTTTACCATGTTAGTCTGCCGTGTTAAAACTCTTCATCCTGATGCAGTTTGGAATTCCTGTGTGATGGTCTGGATAGATGTCTGCCTATTACACATCATGACCCTCATCAAATGTCGGGGGTGCCTGTCAGTCAACAGACGAGGTTGGCCTGTACGCTTTTGTGCTGTACATGTCCCTTCACATTTCCACTTCACTATCACATTGGAAACAGTGGGCCTAGGGATGTTTAGGAGAGTGGAAATCTCGCGTACAGACATATGACAAGTGACACCCAATCACCTGACCACATTCGAAGTCCGTCAGTTCCGCGGAGCGCCTCATTCCTCTCTCTCATGATGTCTAATGTCTACTGAGGTCGCTGATATGAAGTACCTGGGAGCAGGTGGCAGCACAATGCACCTAATATGAAAAACTTATGTTTTGGGGGGTTTCCGGGTACTTTTGATCACACAATGTATCAGATAGGAACAGAACATTTATGTATACAACATTGTTTGTTGGATACTACTGTATCTCGATGACCACAAACAAAAATCACAACATGTGTACAACTGTTGTACTATTCCTTTGCTTCCTCAACCGTACCCATGTTATTACACCTTATCTACAGAGAATTAGATGTCATTTGTTGGGTGTACTGAAATTAATGAGCAGTAGTGTATGTCACAGTAATGACCCACTCGGGGCATTAAACAGCACAGCTGCACCATATTCCTGCCAATGGCTCATTTCATTACTGATTATCTCATGGACAACTTTCTCATTGTGGAACTGTGCTCCTATATCAGACTCTGGGTCATTTTCTTGCACGGATCATACATTGTTTCTCACCTACCTTGCTGTTTATTTTATATTACTGCTGCTCACACAGATGTATGCCAGCACAACTTATCACTGAGTTAGCTGAAGTTAACTATGAAGCAATAGGTACAGGCTCACAATTATGAAACAACAATAAAATGATACAAGACAATGTTATTTGCAGTTGACACAGTTTGTACACATGTGCGTCTACTCAGGGTTCACAATAGTTTTACTCTCCCTGTCTCTGTCAATACATATCGATAAAACAAATACTGTACTAGTCTAATTTGGGACTGCTCTATCAAATGAGCACGTAAAATGCCTCTTTACAATCATTTTGTTTGTAACAGGAAACAAACCAACTCTTTCCATCAACAGCAGACATCACATGAAACACATGATGAGCAGTATTTGTTTGGGCTGACAACAACCACGTTTGCAAAAACGAAATTGCAGACATCTGCCAAAACACCAGATGAAATGCATATGACAACTCTTATGAGAGACACCTGGAGAGAGAGAGAGAGAGAGAGAGAGAGAGAGAGAGAGAGAGAGTGTGTGTGTGTGTGTGTGTGTGTGTGTGTGTACAAAGGTGATTTGATAAGTCTCGTAAAAAAGCAAGAAAAAATCCTTGTTTTACAAACAACTCACCTTATTCCTCAACATAGTTTCCTTTGAGGGATATACACTTGGTCCAGTGATCCTCCAGCTTTTTCATCCCATCAGAAAAATAAGTTCTGTCAAACTCTGCAAAATACTCATTGACTGCAACTATCACTTCCTCATCTCACAAAAATTTCTTCCCAGGAAGATAAAGTTTCAAGTCAGGGAACAGGAAGAAGTCACTTGGGGCTAAGACTGGTGAACAGGGAGGATGAGAAACCAGTTCAAAGCCCAATTTGTGTACTTCTGCCACTGTTATCGCCGATGTGTGAAATGGTGCATTATCCTGGTGAAGGAGCACTTTTTTGCATGCCAACTTCGTTCTTTTTTCATCATCATCATCATCATTTAAGACTGATTATGCCTTTCAGCGTTCAGTCTGGAGCATAGCCCCCCTTATACAGTTCCTCCATGATCCCCTATTCAGTGCTAACATTGGTGCCTCTTCTGATGTTAAACCTATTACTTCAAAATCATTCTTAACCGAATCCAGGTACCTTCTCCTCGGTCTGCCCCGACTCCTCTTACCCTCTACTGCTGAATCCATGAGTCTCTTGGGTAACCTTGCTTCTCCCATGCGTGTAACATGACCCCACCATCTAAGCCTGTTCGCCCTGACTGCTACATCTATAGAGTTCATTCCCAGTTTTTCTTTGATTTCCTCATTGTGGACACCCTCCTGCCATTGTTCCCATCTACTAGTACCTGCAATCATCCTAGCTACTTTCATATCCATAACCTCAACCTTGTTGATAAGGTAACCTGAATCCACCCAGCTTTCGCTCCCATACAACAAAGTTGGTCGAAAGATTGAACGGTGCACAGATAACTTAGTCTTGGTACTGACTTCCTTCTTGCAGAAGAGAATAGATCGTAGCTGGGCGCTCACTGCATTAGCTTTGCTACACCTCGCTTCCAGTTCCTTCACTATGTTGCCATCCTGTGAGAATATGCATCCTAAGTACTTGAAACTGTCCACCTGTTCTAACTTTGTTCCTCCTATTTGGCACTCAATCTGTTTATATTTCTTTCCCACTGACATTACTTTCGTTTTGGAGATGCTAATCTTCATACCATAGTCCTTACATTTCTGATCTAGCTCTGAAATATTACTTTGCAAACTTTCAATCGAATCTGCCATCACAACTAAGTCATCCGCATATGCAAGACTGCGTATTTTGTGTTCACATATCTTAATCTCACCCAGCCAGTCTATTGTTTT
This sequence comes from Schistocerca serialis cubense, assembly GCF_023864345.2. Classification (NCBI taxonomy): domain Eukaryota; kingdom Metazoa; phylum Arthropoda; class Insecta; order Orthoptera; family Acrididae; genus Schistocerca; species Schistocerca serialis. Next base: position 27,186,985 of record NC_064642.1, read on the forward strand.
CAACATATGATCCATAAATAATATGAACAACAGTGGAGACAGGTTGCAGCCTTGTCTTACCCCTGAAACTACTCTGAACCATGAACTCAATTTACCGTCAACTCTAACTGCTGCCTGACTATCCATGTAAAGACCTTTAATTGCTTGCAAAAGTTTGCCTCCTATTCCATAATCTTGTAGAACAGACAATAACTTCCACCTAGGAACCCGGTCATATGCCTTTTCTAGATCTATAAAGCATAGATACAATTCCCTGTTCCACTCATAACACTTCTCCATTATTTGCCGTAAGCTAAAGATCTGGTCCTGACAGCCTCTAAGAGGCCTAAACCCACACTGATTTTCATCCAATTGGTCCTCAACTAATACTCGCACTTTCCTTTCAACAATACCTGAAAAGATTTTACCCACAGCGCTGATTAAAGAGATACCTCTGTAGTTGTTACAATCTTTTCTGTTTCCATGTTTAAAGATTGGTGTGATTACTGCTTTTGTCCAGTCTGATGGAACCTGTCCCGACTCCCAGGCCATTTCAATTATCCTGTGTAGCCATTTAAGACCTGACATTCCACTGTATTTGATGAGTTCCGACTTAATTTCATCCACCCCAGCCGCTTTATTGCACTGCAATCTATTGACCATTTTTTCCACTTCCTCAAATGTGATCCTATTTCCATCATCATTCCTATCCCATTCTACCTTGAAATCTGAAACATTACTGATCGCATTTTCACCTACATTGAGCAACTCTTCAAAATATTCCCTCCATCTGCCCAAGGCATCCATAGGATTCACCAGCAGTTTTCCTGACCTGTCCAAAATACTTGTCATTTCCTTCTTACCTCCCTTTCGAAGTCCGCTAATTACACTCCAGAATGGTTTTCCAGCAGCTTGACCCATAGTCTCCAACCTGTTTCCAAAGTCTTCCCACGATTTCTTCTTGGATGCTGCAATTATCTGTTTGGCTTTGTTTCTTTCTTCAACATAACTTTCTCTGTCTACCTGGGTTCTGGTATGTAGCCATTTTTGATACGCCTTCTTTTTCCTTTTACAGGTTGCCTTGACTGTATCACTCCACCAAGCTGTTTGCTTCATCCTACTTTTACACACTACTGTTCCAAGACATTCTTTAGCCACTTCTAGTACTGTGTCCCTGTACCTTGTCCATTCCTTTTCCAATGACTGTAATTGACTACACTCAACTAACTGGTACCTTTCTGAGATCGCTGTTATGTACTTGTGCCTGATTTCCTTATCCTGAAGTTTCTCCACTCTTATCCTCCTACATATGGACCTGACCTCCTGCACTTTCAGCCTCACAATCCCAATTTCACTGCAGATTAAATAATGATCAGTGTCATCAAAGAATCCCCTGAATACACGTGTGTCCCTCACAGCCTTCCTGAATTCCTGATCTGTTATTATATAGTCAATGACAGATCTGGTTCCCCTGCCTTCCCAAGTATACCGGTGAATGTTCTTATGTTTAAAAAAGGAGTTTGTGATTACTAAGCCCATACTGGCACAGAAATCCAAGAGTTGTTTCCCGTTCCTGTTGGCCTCCATATCCTCTCCAAATTTACCCATAACCTTTTCATACCCTTCTGTTCGATTTCCAATCCTGGCATTAAAATCACCCATGAGCAGAACACTGTCCTTGTCCTTTACTCTAACAACTGCATCACTGAGTGCCTCATAAAAGCTATCCATCTTATCTTGATCTGTCCCTTCACAATGCGAATATACTCACACAATCCTAATTTTCTTGCTAGACACTGTCAAATCTATCCACATCAGTCGTTCGTTTACATACCTTACTGCAACTACGCTGGGTTCCATTTCTTTCCTGATGTAAAGCCCTACACCCCATTGTGCTATTCCTGCTTTGACTCCTGACAGGTAGACCTTGTATTCTCCCACTACCTCTTCTTTCTCACCCCTTACCCGAATGTCACTAACAGCTAAAATGTCCAGCCCCATCTTACTTGCAGCCTCTGCCAGCTCTACCTTCTTCCCAGAGTAGCCCCCATTGATATTAATAGCTCCCCAACTCATTACCATTTGTTTGCCAAGTTGTATCTTCGTTCTTTTTTCAGCCAATACAAATTTCAAACGATCTAGGCAATGAAGCAACAAAAGGTGCCCAGTTATGGTTCTGCCCCAGTTATGGTTCTGCCATTTTCCAAGTAATCTATGAGGATTATTCCTAGGGAATCCCAGGAAACGGTGCCCATCACCTTACCAGCTGACAAAATGGTCTCTGCCTTCTTTGGTGTACTTTCACCAGCCTTTGCCCAGTGTTTTGACTACTGTTTCAAAGTCTTGGAGAATGTGATGAAACATCACCAGGCACTACGTTGAAATTTTGTGCTTGATGCACTTCTGGTTGACTGTGAGCAATCACGGAACACTGCTCGCAAACAGTCTTTATAGCCAATTCTCTTTGCATGATATTGTGCACTCATTCAGTTGAGTTGCCTACAGTCTCAGCAATCTCATGAATTTTTATTTGGCAGTCTTGCATTATCATATCATGGATTTTGTCTATGGTTTCTTTGCGCTGACCTCAACTGGATGGCTGGAGCATGCATTGTCTTCGGTGCTTGTCTGGTCACATTTAACTCTTTAACTCAAATGTAAATGGTCTTCAACAGTGGTGCAGAGTCCACATGAATTTCATCCAATTCTGTTTTGATTTGTGCGGCAGTCCAACCCTTCAAATAAAAATGTTTAATTACAGCATGAAACACTGTTGTTGTTGTTGTCTTCAGTCCTGAGACTGGTTTGATGCTACTCTATCCTGTGCAAGCTTCTTCATCACCCAGTACCTACTGCAACCCACATCCTTCTGAATCTGCTTAGTGTATTCATCTCTTGGTCTCCCCCTACGATATTTACCTTCCACGCTGCCCTCCAAAACTAAGTTGGTGATCCCTTGATGCCTCAGAACATGTCCTACCAAACGATCCCTTCTTCTTGTCAAGTTGTGCCACAAACTCCTCCCCACTCCTATTCAGTACCTCCTCATTAGTTATGTGATCTACCCATCTAATCTTCAGCATTCTTCTGTAGCACCACATTTCGAAAGCTTCTATTCTCTTCTTGTCCAAACTATTTACCGTCCATGTTTCACTTCCATACATGGCTACACTCCATACAAATACTTTCAGAAATTACTTCCTGTCACTTAAATCTATACTCGATGTTAGCAAATTTCTTTTCTCCAGAAACGCTTTCCTTGCCATTGCCAGTCTACATTTTATATCCTCTCTACTTCGACCATCATCAGTTATTTTGCTCCCCAAATAGCAAAACTCCTTTACTACTTTAAGTGTCTCATTTCCTAATCTAATACCCTCAACATCACCCGACTTCATTCGACTACATTCCATTATCCTCGTTTTGCTTTTGTTGATGTTCATCTTATATCCTCCCTTCAAGACACCATCCATGCCGTTCAACTGCTCTTCCAAGTCCTTTGCTGTCTCTGACAGAATTACAATGTCATCGGCAAACCTGAAAGTTTTTATTTCTTCTCCATGGATTTTAATACCTACTCTGAATTTTTCTTTTGTTTCCTTTACTGCTTGCTCAATAGACAGATTGAATAACATCAGGGAGAGGCTACAACCCTGTCTTACTCCCTTCCCAACCACTGCTTCCCTTTCATGCCCCTTGACTCTTATAACTGCCATCTGGTTTCTGTACAAATTGTAAATAGCCTTTCGCTCCCTGTATTTTACCCCTGCCACCTTTCTCTAAGTCTACAAATGCTAGAAACGTAGGTTTGCCTTTCCTTAATCTTTCTTCTAAGGTAAGTCGTAAGGTCAGTATTGCCTCACGTGTTCCAGTATTTCTACGGAATCCAAACTGATCTTCCCCGAGGTCGGCTTCTACTAGTTTTTCCATTCGTCTGTAAAGAATTCGTGTTAGTATTTTGCAGCTGTGGCTTATTAAACTGATTGTTCGGTAATTCTCACATCTGTCAACACCTGCTTTCTTTGGGATTGGAATTATTATATTCTTCTTGAAGTCTGAGGGTATTTCGCCTGTTTCATACATCTTGCTCACCAGATGGTAGAGTTTTGTCAGGACTGGCTCTCCCAAGGCCGTCAGTAGTTCCAATGGAATGTTGTCTACTCTGGGAGCCTTGTTCCGACTCAGGTCTTTCAGTGCTCTGTCAAACTCTTCACGCAGTATCATATCTCCCATTTCATCTTCATCTACATCCTCTTCCATTTCCATAATGGGGACTGATGACCTTCGCTGTTTAGTCCCCCTTAAACATCCAACAACCACCATTTCCATAATATTGTCCTCAAGTACATCACCCTTGTATAGACCCTCTATATACTCCTTCCACCTTTCTGCTTTCCCTTCTTTGCTTAGAACTGGGTTTCCCTCTGAGCTCTTGATGTTCATACAAGTGGTTCTCTTATCTCCAAAGGTCTCTCTAATTTTCCTGTAGGCAGTATCTATCTTACTCCTAGTGAGATAAGCCTCTACATCCTTACATTTGTCCTCTAGCCATACCTGCTTAGCCATTTTGCACTTCCTGTCGATCTCATTTTTGAGACGTTTGTATTCCTTTTTGCCTGCTTCATTTACTGCCTTTTTATATTTTCTCCTTTCATCAATTAAATTCAATATTTCTTCTGTTACCCAAGGATTTCTACTAGCCCTCGTCTTTTTACCTACTTGATCCTCTGCTGCCTTCACTACTTCATCCCTCAAAGCTACCCATTCTTCTTCTACTGTATTTCTTTCCCCCATTCCTGTCAATCGTTCCCTTATGCTCTCCCTGAAACTCTGTACAACCTCTGGTTCTTTCAGTTTATCCAGGTCCCATCTCCTTAAATTCCCACCTTTTTGCAGTTTCTTCAGTTTTAATCTACAGGCCATAACCAATAGATTGTGGTCAGAGTCCACATCTGCCCCTGGAAATGTCTTACAATTTAAAACCTGGTTCCTAAATCTCTGTCTTACCATTATATAATCTATCTGATATCCAGGGTTCTTCCATGTATACAACCTTCTATCATGATTCTTGAACCAAGTGTTAGCTATGATTAAGTTGTGCTCTGTGCAAAATTCTCCCAGACAGCCTCCTCTTTCATTTCTTAGCCCCAATCCATATTCACCTACTACGTTTCCTTCTCTCCCTTTTCCTACACTCTAATTCCAGTCACCCATGACTATTAAATTTTCGTCTCCCTTCACTATCTGAATAATTTCTTTTATTTCATCATACATTTCTTCAATTTCTTCGTCATCTGCAGAGCTAGTTGGCATATAAACTTGTACTACTGTAGTAGGTGTGGGCTTCATATCTATCTTGGCCACAATAATGCGTTCACTAAGCTGTTTGTAGTGAAACATTATTTTCTCAATTTTCAACCACAGTCGACACATTGACCAATTCAGATGTATGTTAACAATAAACTGTATGTTGTACAGTGTTGAGATTCTTTATATGATCCTAGCATTAATCATGCTTATCAGCCATAACCATAAAAGACATTCCATTTTTTCGATGGAAATTTACCAGTTTTATTAAATCAGTCTTGTTATATTCCACCATTTCTGAGTTAATTAGCACTGAAGACAGCCAATTAGGCCATTGTGCTTGCAAATTGAAGTGCCTGGCCAGGTACAATTAGTGTCAGTTGTTCTCATAGTGTAGATGACAGTGCACGAGACTGCTCGATCTGGCGGTTGTAGGCAACTGAACAAGGAACACGTTTGGTAACACCATCTCTGGTGGGGCCATCGAATTTGCACATACAACAGCCTGATTGGTTAACTTCAATGCTAATGACTCTGAAATGGCACAACATATCGAATTTTTTTCTTAACGATTTTTTCTCAGCAGATCCTTACAAATTTTTCATACTGTTTCTGACCACACTGTATACACGGAATGATTCAGAGTTTCTATTACACAGTTTTAGGTGTTGTAGAGGGGACTCAAGACAGTAGACACTGGATCCAGCTTATTTTTCTTAATGTGACGATTACTGTGCATGGTTCCTGTGCCACTGTGCCAATGTTACAGGGTTATCTCAGATAATTATTTTCACATATAACAGCCATATCTGGGATGAGGAAAACCCTCATGCCACAAGCCCCATGGATTTCAACATCATTTCAGTAATAATGCTTAGGCTGCTACTATCTATGGTCGTCCGATTGGCCCCCGTATTCTAGTACCCCGTCCAATACGTCTCAACCACTTGGACTTCCTGGAAGACGTACTGATGCAGCATTTGGAGGATGTGCCATCGCATATACGCTGGATGTTGCGATTCCAGTACGACGGTGTGCCAACCAATTTTTCATGTGATGTCCGGTCAGTGCCAGACACTTGAGGACAGGTGGATGGATACATTGGCCAGCACAGTTGCCCAATATAAAACCTCTGGACTTTTCCCTGTGAGGTTACATGAAGACTATTGTTTAGGAGACACCTGTAGAGTTTCAGGACGATCTCCTTGCCCATGTAATGGCTGCAGTGGAGGTCACTCAGGACACTCTCCAGGACTTTTGGGCCATGTGTATGTGAATACTGTTTGCAAGTATACTTTGTGCAACAAAACTTGTCGTCACCATTTCAAGCACATGTTGCAGTTCATGCAGATAGATACGTGTACTTTCCACACACTCCCTCCTACCTCTCTTTGTCCATCTCCTCCGCCTTCTCTCTCTGATCGTAGCTTCTTCTCTCTCCCTCTGCCCATATCTTCCTCTCCTCCCCCAACCCCATCTCTGCTCAGCCATGCCCGTCTGCACATGTAGGCCCTCCAAGGCATGCCTTACTTCCACACAACACACTTGTGCAGGGCAGCCAACATGCATGATGCTCAAAAACAGTTTGTTGTCCTTATCTTTCCTCCTGTGACAGCCAAAAGGTTCTAACCACACATTGCTGATTCTCTTTTAGCACGTAGTATGCATACCAAATTTGACTGAAATCGATCGAGTTGTTTAGGTACATGCTGGACATACTCACATACATACATACATACATACATGCTATTTTATATACCCTGGACATTTGTTTTACCTTGGAACAACTAAATATCTCAAAAAATAGACTTTTTATGAAAAAAATTATTCAAATGGAAAGTTAATATTTTTAAAGGGAACATATGGCTGTGCTAAAACAGGCCCAGTAACCCCTCCTTATTTGGGGATCAATCTTTTTATTTTAAAATGGGAACCCTCGTTTTTATTGCTGATTCAGATTGTATGCCAAGTAATACCCAGACTTTACCCGAGACAATTTTTTTTCCGTTCGTTGATAGATGGAGCTGAAATCAGAGTGTGAGTTACGGCAGTTGTGGGAACTCAACGAGGTCAACCTTGAAGGGAAACAGAGAACTACGTTATGTTAAATGTACCTTATTTGCCAGACTTCTGATTGCCTAAATGTTGAAGTTTTACTGCACAATCAACTTTGCAAAATTACATTAAACTTTAACTATAATATCAACTGTTTGGAACAAAAAAGTTTACATTTTTATCAAAAATGTTAAGTAGAATCATATTACTTGGTTCTTAACAATGAAACTTGAAAATTTGAATTTAGTCGATTATAGGCCAGGTAGCACGAATGGAAAAAAATAAATAAAAGATGCTTCAGTTAAACCCTAGTTACCGTTTGGTGTAAAATCCAAATCTGCAATAAAAATGGAGGGGGGGGGGCCTTCTCATTTGGAAATATAAAGGTGTGATGGGTTTGGGGGGTAGCTAGTTTTAGGACAGACAGAAGACTCCCATGAAAATATTAGCTTTCCAATTGGAACATTTTTTTCATACAATTGGTTTTTTTTTTTTTTTTAGATATTTAGGTGTTCCAAATTAAAACAAACACTCTGTGTAGATACATCACTTCAGAAAAAAGCTCTCCTCCCTACTTTTCACAAAAATTTATGAAAAATGTCTGTGGCAGTGACAATACAAATACCATGAAAATACAGATCTTAACTTCATGCACCCAATTGTTGCACTTCACAACAATTTCACATGATCTCAAATATGTTGGGCACAGTAACAAGACATAACTTTACACTATGAAATGTTTAATTACCTGGACACAACTTGGCACTATGAGGCCCATTTCTTGTTGGAGGACTAGCAGTCTGTGTTGTGCTGTGCCGAACAGTGGCAGCATTTCCTGCTGGCCGCAAGCGCAACTGTCGTCCAGATGTCTTCTTATTTGTAACTGGTGTAGATGCTGGCAACTGCGACTGCTGTGGTGGCATTGCAGGAGGAGTAACGACAGGCTTCAAACGTTGAGAAGTGGGGACGGAAGGTCGAAGTTCTGCACTTCCAGCATTAGTGGATGCTAACGGTTCATGTTTATGATGTGTTCTTGCAGTAACTGGAGTACTCCGAGAAGATGAAGCAGTGTCTGTCTGAATGATTTCTGCAGTTCCACTAGTTTCCTCCTCTCCATCAGCCACAGGAGGAGACGTCTCAAGTGTAAGTGCACGAGGTATGAGATCTGCCAGAGACTGAGCTGTGGGTGAGCCCACCTTTCCATCTGATGACAGCTGTAGCATGTGAAGAGGAAGGTATATAGTGATTGTGCTGCACTCTGCTCATTCACACAACAAGAAAACTTTAACCATTTAACCAAAATATTCATACAAAATTTGTATCACAACATTTATCTATAGTTCCTAATTTGAGAAGTTTGTGTAGGTTAGTGGGAGTGAAATTATCCACTTGCATGCACTTACAAGCAACATCATTATAATGAACAGGAATTGCTTCTTGCTCAAGCATAATTCTTCTTCTTCTTCTTACTCATTTGCATTTTGTATACAGAAATGGAGTTAAGCAATATGGCTGCACGCATTTACTATAGCAATGCAACTAAATGGTGTTCTCGTCTGTCAATGACAGATCCATTAAAACTCCGTATGGCCAACATCACTGTACCATACAACATGCAGTTACCAGAAGTACCCTTGAGATAAGTTGTTTTTCTATCTAATGGTACTGTGATTTCTGAATGATACAGCTACTAACACGATCAGCATTTAAGCTGTCAATGATTTTCTGTGTTTTATGTTGGCTGTTACAATTCCAAGTTAACTGACATCTACTCCTGTCCACCATATGTTGTTGAAGATGACAGTTAACTCTGAAAAGTAGCTGCCTTATTCAAATGAAGATGCTCGTAGTAAATCACTGACACTACAGACTCTGAAAAGGCTATTCTCTCCAAGCTTATGTACATGGACTGCACAACAATCAATAGAAGAAGTAGCAAGAAGTTCTGCAATGGTGGTTATTTAATAATTAAATGTGCTACTATTCAGGAGCACTCAATGATATCAACACACTTCAATTACTCCAAAATGCAATTTTCTCATACTGTTTCTGTGACATTACAAGGACTGCATAAATTTCCATGGTATCATACAGAGACATAAATTAAATTGCACAACCACTGACTGCTGATCAAAGACACAACAGGTAGGATAAAGTCCACATAGAATTTGCATTAATGCTGCTAACTCACAATCCAGATTTAGCTTAAGTATTTCACCTACCTGAGTCTGGTCTTGCAAATGTAAACCTAGACGAGAGTGTTTGGTACCAAGCTGAGACAACAGTGAAGGATGTATATTGTACAAGTGGGGATAAAGACTACCACCATCACCTAAAAAGAAATTAAAAACATTTTATTTGCAAAAAGAATGTATCAATTGGAACACATGTTACATCACTTTTCGAGAAGTTTGGTTTTCTTAGTTTTTTTATAACCTAAGAAAGTAGCTGAGGTAGGTGCGGGAATTTTTTTTTACTTACAGACGAAATGATTTGGAGTGAAAATTCCCTCAAATTGTAATGGTCTAGTGGATCAAACTCTGAGAAAGGTTTCTCATTCACATTTAGGTAGGCAACAAGATTCTTAAAAATCTATACCAAAACTACTTCTCAAAGAAGGATTCAAATGACTGCTAATTATGATACAGAGAAAACATCTAATATCAACAGAACCAACTACAACCTGATGTAATATGCAGTATGCACATTGTACAAATATGTCATATAACTTCCAATTTTTGCTCCTTGCACCTCCACTCCATGCTTACTTTCTTTACCCTTCACCACCACCACCACCCCTTATCACAGCTGTAATTTCTCTCTCCACCCTCCAATTTAATCAAGCTGCACTGGTGGAACACCTCATTTACAACATTTCTACCCACATCGAAGTTACTCAATAATGGGTAGTTCCCTCCTTCCACCAATCTCAGCACATATATTACTGAATGTTCCCACACCCCCCCCCAACCCCAACACATGAACGAAAGATGCAAAAAGACCACCACCTGGCTCCAGAAACTGTTAACAGCGTAGGGTAAGGGGACAGTAAAGTGCTGCTTATGGGAGCATATGGGGATGAGTTGGAGAGAGGGTAGTGTCGCTAAGTGCAGGCAGGACATTAGACTGAGGGCACAAGTGGCAGAGGAGAGGGGGGGTGAGGGGTGGGTGGGGGTGGAAAAAGAGAGGAGCAAGAAGACTGAGGGTGTGTTGGTGGAACAGGAGGCTGTTCAGTGCTGGAGTGGGAACTGGGGTGGGGATAGGTGTATGAAGGACATTGTCTAATGAAGGTTGAGACCAGGAGGGTTACAGGAACAGAGGAGATATTGCAGGGATATAGTGCAGGTAGGTTTCACATCTGCGGAATTCAGAAAAGCTGGTGTAAGTTGTTGTTAGTTCCAATAGGCAGAAGCTGTGCTTTGTTGGTGCTGTATCTGTACATTTTAGCAATTTTGATAGAGACAAACTCATTCTGCAGTGTTCTTCTTTGGCATGCCAGTATACAAGTGTGCATAGAATCAGCTAAGTGCAACATCCGTGCAATATGCACATTTATTTATATATAAAAGCTGACTTAGGAAGTTTCCTTTGTGTGAGGCCCCTTGTACAAGACAGTGTGCTGATTTAAAGTTATAAATTCGCATATTTTACTGTTCACATCATTTCTGCATAATCTTTAATTGATTGTATCAGTACCTGTTTGTACTGTGATATAGTGTGAATTTTCAAACAAGTGCCACAATTAACTCATTCTATTATCATCAATTGCAGGCTTAAACTTAATTGTGCTCCTTTACAAATTTTGAGAACAGGAGGCCTATCCTTGTTCAAAACAATCATTCTCTAATTTCACTGTACAATTACATGAGAAATAGCTTATTTTGAGAATTTTCGGACACTACCATTGACCGCTGCATAATCCATGAGCAGTTTATAGCAAATTGGTGTTTGTGATTTAGTACTGCAGCAGATTTCTAACATATTGTGTTACATCTAGTTTCCCTTGAAGAGGAGCAGCCCTACATATTATCTTCATTTATTGTAAATTAACTCCATTTTCAAGTTTGTTAACAACTATAATTAACCTCAACATGTTTTAGGAAACTAGTAGTTTTCACCACAGGAACTTGTGTTGCCTTATTAGAAATCCCATTTCGAGTATTTGCTTCAATTCTAAAAGGGAATTAGCAACTTTTCAGCTCAATAGATTAAAAGATAATCAGCAGCCTTAATTTAAAGGTATATGTTCAATGCCTTGTAAGACAATGGGTGGGGGTGGTGGTTAGTGGTTAGTGTTTAACGTCCCGTCGATAACGAGGTCATTAGAGACGGAGCCCAAGCTCGGGTTAGGGAAGGATTGGGAAGGAAATCGGCCGTGCCCTTTCAAAGGAACCATCCCGGCATTTGCCTGAAACGATTTAGGGAAATCACGGAAAACCTAAATCAGGATGGTTGGAGACGGGATTGAACCGTCGTCCTCCCGAATGCGAGTCCAGTGTGCTAACCACTGCGCCAACTCGCTCGGTGTGTAAGACAAAGCACCAGCCAAAATGAAGATAGAGAAGTAACTATGGGTGTGCCCCAGAGAATTCTGTTGGGAGCCTTGCTCTTCATGTTGCTGACCTTGTAGACAATATTAAGAGTAAAACCAGACTGCAGATGATGCAGTTACCTATAGCGAAGTACTATCTGAAAGACTTTTGCATAAATATTCTGTTAGATCTTGACAAGATTTCAAAGTGGTGCAGAGATTGGCAACTTGCTCTAAATGTTCAGGACTGTAAAATTGCACACTTCACAAACAAAAAATGTAGTATCATATGAATATAATATCACTGAGTCACTGTTGGAATCGGCCAACTCACCTGGGTGTAACACTCTGTAGGCATATGAAATGATATGATCACATAGGTTCAGTCGTGTAAAGCAGTTGGTTGACTTTGGTTTATTGGTAGAATACTTGGGAAGTGCAATCAATCTACAAAGGAGATTACTTACACATCGCTTGTGTGACCAGTTCTACAATATTACTCAAGTGTGTGGGACCTCTACCAGATAGGACTAACATAGGATACTGAACGTACACAGAGAAGTGCAGGACAAATGGTCACAGGTTTGTTTAATCCGTGGGAGTGTGTCACAGAGATACTGAAGGAACTGAACTGGAAGACTCTTGAAGATAGACATAAACTATCCCAAGGAAGTCTGTTAACAAAGTTTCAAGAACTGGCTTTAAATGATTACTGTAGTAATATACTACAATCTCCTATGTTTCACTCACACAGGGATCGTGAGAATAAAATTATAATAATTACTGCACACACAGAGAATTCAAACAATAATTCTTCCTTAACTCTATACATGAATGGAACAGGAAGAAACCCTAATAACTGATATAATGGGACGTACTCCCTGTTATGCAGCTCACGGTGGTTTGCGGGGTACAGATGTGGATGTAGGAATGATTCAGATTGACACAGGCTACGAAGCAGTCATCGAAATTAAGAATGCTGTGTTGGGCTGGTTGCTTAGTAACTAGGTGGCACAGCTGTTTCTCGGCCATAGTTTGTCAGTGGCCATTCATGAGGATAGACAACTTGTTGGTTGTCATGTCCATGCAGAATATAGCACTGCGGTTACGGCTTAGGTTGTAGACCATATGGCTTGTTTCACAGGTAGCCCTGCCCTTGGTGGGATAGGTGATGCTTGACCAGTTTGGGGAGGAAAGCTGTCTCACTGAGTCCTCCCAAACTTGTACAGAAAAAGATATCTCATGCCTTATCTCTCCAGTTACCCACCACCTCCAGAGGTCCACTGTTTGGCCACAGATGAGCATTCCCCTCACAACTCAGTACCACCCAGGACTATAGCAACTGAATCACATGTTCCGCCAGGCTTTGACTACCTTTCATCGTGCCCTGAAATAAGGAATGTCCTACCCACTATCCCTCCCACCATTCCCACAGTGGTATCCTGCCGCCAACCGAATGTACACAACACCCTTGTCCATCCCCCCACAACCCCTGCTCCCAACCCCTTGCCTCATGTCTCATATCCCTGAATTAGACCTACACGCAAGATCTCTGCCCATATATCATCCGACCACCATCTACTCCAGTCCAGTCACAAGCATCACCAACCCCATCAAAGGCAGGGCTTCCTGTCAAACCAGACATGTGATCTACAAGCTAAGCTGCAACCACTGTGCTGCGTTCAACATGGGAATGACAACCAACAAGCTGTCTGTCCACATGAATGGTCAGCGACAAACTGTGGTCAAGAAACAGCTGACCAACCAAATACTGAGCACACAGACCAACAACAAATCAGTCTTCATTTTAATGACTGCTTCACAGTGTGCCATCTGGATCCTTCCTACCAACACCAGCTTTTCTGAAAAGCACCATGGAAACTCTCCATGCAATATATATGGTGTTTATAAATGAATATCGGGGTTTTAATGCTTTATAATATTTATTACATATGACTTACAGTTATAAATGATATGTCAAATGAAAGAGCAACTCAAACAATTTTACCAAGAACCTTATAAACGTTCAATGTGAGTACCATTTGTCACACGTTACACATCTGGTCTATAACTGAGTTCTTCCCAAATGTTGATAAGTGTGTCTTCAGTGATTGTAGCAACAGCTGCTTCAATCCGGTTTCTTAATTCAGGGAGGTCTGCTGACAGCGGAGGCATGTACACACAAACCTTGATGAAGCCCCAAAGGAAAAGATCACATGGCGTTAGGTCGGGTGAATGTGGAGGCCATGCAAAACAAGTCCTGTCACTGGGCCCCTTGCGGCCTCTCCAGCGCTTGGGTACAGTAACTGGCACTTCTTACCTTGACACGCAAGAGCAATGGTTCTTCCCTCAGTCGGAAGAAGAAGAGCCAGAGAAGTTCATTTTCCAACAAGATGGTGCGCCACCTCACTGGCATAGCGACATACGCGATTGGTTGAACTTCACTGTACCCAAGTGCTGTATAGGCCAGAAGGGGCCCAACGACAGGGCTTGCTATGCATGGCCTCCATGTCCACCCGACCTAACGCCATGCAATTTTTTCCTTTAGGGCTCCATCAAGGATCATGTGTCTGTGCCTCTGCTACCACCAGACCTCCCTGAATTAAAAAACCAGATTGAAGCAGCTGTTGCTACAATCACTGAAGGCACACTTATCAATGTTTGGGAAGAACTCGGCTATAGACTTGATGTGTGCCGTGCGACAAATGATGCTCACATTGAACATTTATAAGGTTCTTGGTAAAGCTGTTTGAGTTACTCTTTCATTTGACACATCATTTATAACTGTAAGTTTGATATAATAAATATTATAAAGCGTTAAAACCCCGATATTCATTTATAAACACCCTGTATCGTAACTTCTCATAACCGTCCTAGGTTCAACGTTTGTTAGTCAATGAACTTCACCCACCTATTCCCTTACCTGTTCCCACTCCACCACTGCACAACCTTCTATTCTATTAATGCACCCAGAGTCATTTTACTTCTCTCTTTTTTGTCTCCCCCCCCCCCCCCCCCACCCTTCACCTGCCTCCACCTTCTGTCTAACCTCCCAACTGCACCCAGTTGCCCTACCCTCCCTCTACCTCATCCCTGTATGTTCCCACAAGCAAGACTTTACTGTCTCCCACACACCAACCCTGCCACCCCTCCCCCTCCCCACCCCAACCTCCACCTTACCCCATCTGCCAGATTGCTTCTTACATCATCCTTGGTTGCTCTCAGTCTGCCATCTCCAGCCAGAAACAGTGGTCATGTGTGTGTGAGTTGCGTTTGCATGAATGTATATGTGTATATACTGTCTAATTCAGAAGGAGGCCTTTTGCTTGAAAGCTTACTTGTTTAGTAGTCTTTTTATTGTGCCTGTCTGCAACTCAACATCTGCACTGTATGGTGAGTATCAGTCTATCCTTTTCACAATACTGTCAAAAACTACTGTAAAATTTATGTTGTTTTGTTAAGAAACTATTACAAAATCAGGAATTTAATTTTTTTCAGGTTTTACTATTTTCATTACAACTTGGCGACCAAGTAGATTTCAAATAAAAGTTCTCAGAATTAACCTTGCACTTTTCAGCAAAGTAAGTATTACTGTGAAATTTCCTGACAGGCTAGGACCATGTACTGGACCAAGATTTAAGCTCAGCCACTTACCTTTTACAGCCAATGTTCTTTTGGAATGTAAGAGAGAGGGCATGGCAGGGCTGAAGTTGTGAAAAAGCCCTACTGAATGGATCTGGAGGGAGGTATCAGTCAACAGTCAAACACAGTTGTCAGATATAACTTTCTTTGAATTTTTCTTACAGAGCTTTTGCATCTCTCTTTTATGATAATTTGACTTCAGAGGTGAAAGTGCATGCTGACATCAAATTTCTATGGTAATTTATCCATCTTTCACTTTTTCTTACAGTGAAACTTAAAATTTTAAACAGGGTATCATTGACTTACTCAGCTGTTGCATGTGGGGGTATCAGTTATACACTTCACAGTCTTTATTGTCTGACTGACATAGATAAATACAACAATTGCAAGAAAAGTAATAAATACTAGTTTTACATTATCAAGTTGTTCTTTAGGGGCCCAAATACAACATCCAAATTAAACTCTAATTTAAAAAAATTTACTTGGTGGGTCCCTACAAATGACAGAATTTGACACAAAATGCTACCCACTGTCAATGGTTGAAAATTGAAGATGATTTACTTGGTGTGCACACTCAAGTGAAAGTTGTTTCTTAGGGGAACCAACTCTTTTCTATATATCCACACGTTCTGTTTGACCATGACATGTCACCCATCTCCACCTTTTAATTTTTTCCTTTAATAGATTTCCACTCTCGCTTTCTATAAGAAATCTTTTGTTGTTTCTAGGACAAACATTTCACACTAAGCTAAATACCCATTACTTTTTTACAATCCATTTCAATGTCTTTCACAACCAAATGTAGATGGATAGGACATTCTGCTCACTATCAAGCCACTTTGCAGACTGAATGATTCTCCATAAAACTGAATCAAACAATGGAAAGTTGAGCCATAGTGGCAGGAGACAGTGGCGCTCCTTTTCACACTATCTCCATACGAGACATGTTTTTAATCTCTCAAAATAGAGTGAGTGATCTAAAAATGGATTACAGATATGGAAGTAGCATGGAACACTGCCACAAGGAAACACGACAATGCAAAACCATGAATATCACAGTACATAGACTCAGAGATAACAACACATGTTTGATCACATACAAATTATCAAATTAATGTAAGTTACGCCAAAAAATTGCAGTTACAAGCGATCGATCTCTACAGGCAGTGAAATGAGTGAGAAACACACAGAACATTTCCATAATATCCTGTCAATTCTGATATATCTCTTTAAACTTTCAAACACTGGAATCTTTCACATTTCCAATAATAAACATTTACAGAATAAAAGTCAACATGGCTAAGTTACTTACCACTAGCAGCAGTGCCATGAATATGTGGATACAGATGAAAGGTGGTTGTTGAATGGAGGCCCATACCATTTGATGCAGATACACCAGCAGTCACAGACACTTGCCCTGTACCAGAAACTGGACCAGTTGATGGCCCACTGCGCCCCTGCTGGAGGCATGTATGGCACTCATAACTCTCCATCAAGTCCATCTGCAGAAAATAAAATGATCATCAGATATACGTGACTCAGTAAGAACACAATTTTTCTTAGCTTCCTGAAAGGAAATCACTCATCTGTGTGTATCTGCACAGGCAAATGTGCGCACACATGCGGAGTGAAAAGGAAGAAGCGAGGATGGTGGAAGATATGCAGAGAGCCTGGCAGGTCTTAACTCTGAGCACCAAGTTTAAGCATATAAATGTGCCACACTTCAGGTATCACAGATTTTATTTACTCTTCGTGCTATGAAGAAGCAAAGAACAATAAGATTTATTCGAAAACCTACTGCATATTGTTTTCAATCAATTGACTAACTGCCATTCACGGGGTTGCATCAGTACGGTCAGAGTGCTTGTTTTTGCAAAGGTTGTTTCACATGGTTGTAAGTTCTGAAGTCATGAAAGTGACAGAACAACATGATAGTAAAACTCAGTTTTCTGTTAGGACAACTAACAGTAGAAACTGCAGATGGATTAAACTAATGTGAAATGGGAAAGAGCAGGTGGGGAGGATGAGATGGGTGGGGAGGGAGAGGGCACCTGTACTACAAGTAACTTTCCCTACTTGCACCACGGTAAATATATATGTGTTCTGGGGTTGCCATGGATATTTGTTCATCCTTCAGTGAATTGCTTGCACCATCATCTGACCATACAGTCATGTTTGTTAGCTCTTAAGAGGAAACAATATTCCAAAAGCCGTGCTACAAGTCCCACACAATGCAGTGCAGTTTCAATCCTGGGACAGCAGTGTAACCACTGCAGTTGTCCAATTTTTGCACACTCAAAAGGACTCTCCTGCAGAGATCCATCATCCGTTGTTCTATGTGTAACAATATGACATAATGAGGTACAGTACGGTCAGACGATGATGCAAGCAATTCGTTGAAGGATGAACCAATATTCGTGACAAAAATCGTAATCGCTGACCATACCTGGTGATACCAGAACAGATGGAAAGTGTGTGGCAAGTAATTCTGCAGGACTGGTGCTTCAAAATGTCAGACCTCTCTTATCAATTCTCACAGATGTCCCATTCGCTGTTGCACAAAATTGTCTCCCAGTGGCTTGGTTTTCATAAAATGTGGTGCAAGATGGATGCCAAAGCAACTGACAGATGACCACAAATCCAAACATCGGGCCACAGCAATGACATTCCTACAGCGGCACATGGAGAAAGATGACGAGTTAGTCGATCATGTTGTCAATGGGGATGAAACATGGGCGTCACATACCACACCCAAAACCAAACAACAATCCATGCACTAGTGGCATAGTGGTTCACCTGTCAAGACCAAATACAAGCAGACAGTCGCTGTCAAAAAAAACCGTGTGCACTGTCTTCTGAGATTGACACGGTGTCCTCCTGTGCGAATTTTTGCGCTGAGGGGAGACCGTAAATACTGACTGGTATTGTCTGACATTGAAAAATCTGAGAAGGGATATCCAGAACAAGAAACAGATGTTGACAAGAGGCATTATGCTTGTGCACGACAATGCAAGACCCGATGCAGCCAATGCACATGAAATGCTTTCAATCAGTTTGGATGGGAGATTTCGACCATCTACCTTACAGCCCTGACCTCAGTCCAAGTGACTTTCATCTCTTATCATCTCATTTCCACAACAACACTGAGGGGCAGACTGAAGCAACTTTGTGGTTTGGGAAATTGGCAGCAGAACTCTATGATATGAGCATACAACTGATGCTCCACTGTTAACAATAAACGCTTCAACAATGGCGTTATTATTCACACAAGTAGCCTGTGAATATATGTGAATATTCCAATAAATATTTATTACTTAGTGATGTTTCTGTTTTCTTTGTAAGTCATTGGAATTTACTTTGTGGATGCACCTCATATATTTACTGTTTTCACTGTTTATATTCTAGCCTTGACTTTCCAAAATTACACTCCATATTCGTTTGCAGTACATATAACCTCTCGCATCATAAAAAACTTTCTTCTTTCCAACCCATCTCTAGGTTAAGAAACAGAAAAGCCATATCAGGTAAAATTTAGGAAATGGAATGCTGGAATACTATTTCAAACCACAGGTTCTGCACATTCACCATCATAGAAGCCAATATGAACACAGCTGCATTATCCCAGTGCAAGAGCACTTCCTGTACAATAATCTTTGTTATTCCCCTCCAACACAACATGCAAAGTGTGAAATAACAGAACTAGCAAGCACAAATCGCACTTTCCATTTCCAAAATGATGATATCCTGTGAGCGCAAAAAAAAAAAAATCACCTCCACCATTATCACAGTACCATAGTAGCTAATAAGACCAGAGTACAGCTAATTAGAAGACCCAGTCAACTGGCACGTACATCAGAGCTTCCAACTAGACTATCCATTTATCTACAGTGCTATCATATGAGGTGGTGATGAAATGGATGAGGCGGTCATTTGACAGAAGACAGTGGACACACATTCACACTGTGTGTGCTTATTTTGTGTGTGACACAGAAGCATGCACAGAAAAGTGTACATATTTGTGCACTTTCTTGTTTTGAATTGGATCAAATTTCACCTGGAATTTTATGAACGTCAACAATAAAATAATCTGGCACGATAGAAACTTTAGGATCTTCTTCCAAGACGGTAAAAATTATTTTTATGACTTTAAACATGGCACATCCTGCATATTAATTTTTCTTTTGTAAGTTAGGTCTCAGATGAAATTTGAAAGTACTTTGCAATGTAAACCATACAGATTTCTGCTGATGAAACTGCCGACTGTGCAGGTTGATATATCAAAAATTAAGTGAGGAGGAATTGGCACAATCTTACCATGTGTGCTACAAAGCAAACAAACAAACCACTCTACAATTGCAAATTTCTTTCATGAAAGAATGCTTACGTAGCAATAAACACAAAAACATTTGTATGGTCTGTGAACGTTTCAATAAGGCCAGGTGCCATCATTTCAGTTGGCAGAAGTTGGTGGATTTCTAACAGTATTTGTAAGTGGATCTCCTAGTATCATATCGGACCTCCTTTTTTCCGGCATAGTACAGCAGCTTGAGGAGGTATGGACTCGACAAATCACTGGAAGCCCCCACCCCCTACACAAATATTGAGCCATGCTGCCTCTATAGCTGCCAAAGTGTGCTGGTGCAGGATTTTGTGCACGAACTGACATTTCTATTACCTACCAGGGGCAGATGTGGACTCTGACCACAATCTATTGGGTATGAACTGTAGATTAAAACTGAAGAAACTGCAAAAAGGTGGGAATTTAAGGAGATGGGACCTGGATAAGTGGACTAAACCAGAGGTTGTACAGAGTTTCAGGGAGAGCATAAGGGAACAATTGACAGGGATGGGGGAAAGAAATACAGTGGAAGAAGAATGGGTAGCTTTGAGGGATGAAGTAGTGAAGGTAGCAGAGGATCAAGTAGGTAAAAAGACGAGGGCTAGTGGAAATCCTTGGGTAACAGAAGAAATATTGAATTTAATTGATGAAAGGAGAAAATACAAAAACACAGTAAATGAAGCAGGCAAAAAGGAATACAAATGTCTCAAAAATGATATCAACAGGAAGTGCAAAATGGATAAGCAGGGATGGCTAGACGACAAATGTAAGGATGTAGAGGCTTATCTCACTAGCGGTAATATAGATACTGCCTACAGGAAAATTAAAGAGATCTTTGGTATTTCACGTAGAGTTGCTTGTCTGTTAACACCGATAACTCTGTGCAAATGTCATTGCTCTCAGTCGTTAAGTGAAGACCATCAGCCACTGCATTGTCCGTAGTGAGAGGTAATACCTGAAATGTGGTATTCTCGGTGTGCTCTTCACACTGTGTATTTCAAAATACTGAATCCCCTAAAAATTTACAAAATGGAAGGCCCAATGCTTCAAGCTCCAATTATCATTCCACATTCAAAGTCTGTTAATTCCCATCATGCAGCTACAGTCACATCGGAAACCATTTCACATGAATCACCTGAGTACAAATGACAACACTGTCCTTTAATACCTGGTGAGAGTGATATTACTGCCATCTGTATATGTGCATATCACTATCCCATAACTTTTGTCACCTCAGTATATTCAAAAGAGTAGAATACCTGAGAATGAGCTGCTTTATTGTGCACTTCCATGTCACTTTATTACTTCCAAGTTCCATGTGATATTTCCACTATTGTAGATTATTGGCCCAAAGAATAAGTTGTCAGCACTGCATAAAGTAATGGAAACTGACTCTCCCCGTACCAACAACCTTCACCTTTCAAAAGTCTGTGTGCTTCTACCCTTCTACCTGCAAATAAGGGCAGCTCCATTTCCTAAAATGTTTTTTGCACGCTGTATGTCATGTATTAAAATGTAGCAGTAAGCGAATATTTTCTAGGAATTTTGTGGCCAATAAATTTAAGTAAAAAAGAACCAAATTGTTGTTAATCATAGCTGCCAACCTTGAAAAGAGGCTGTCACTAATCACTAGCAAATATGGCGGATGATCTACCCGTGTGGGCAAAAATGAACACTAGCACTGCATGGCAGCATTTAGTGGTAGCAGATCACGAACAAATGTTCCTTCGATCTGTACTGACACAGCTGTGGAACGATAGTTATGTGTAACCAAGATGTTGACAACATGTTGCAAACATCGGTACTCCAGTACTATAGGCACACAATGCTGGAGAACAGTGTAAATGCACCTTGATGACGAAATCATTCATAGACAGGTTTACAACATACTCAGGAAGGAAATCATTACAATGTATGAAACATTTTAGTAGTCTATAGTAAGTGAAATGTAACAGCGCCTTTTAAAAAATCAAATTGTAAAACATCTATTTAAATAATTTTTAAAGCTCCTTGTAGCTCCCTAATTAAGATGATAAATCGATAACAATTATGTAGAAGTTGTAACAGTTGGTAGCCATGGTTAAGTGATGATACAGTGTATATGATGAAGACAAGGAAACAATTTAAATATTTTATCCTAACGTAAAGCTCATTACATGTTTAGCCCACATGCTACATGGCATAGCCAAACCAGTACATTTAAAATATCACTATGTGAATACACTTATATCGACACAAAATACAAAGGTTTGTTAATTCTGACGGCATTAATTAAATCAATGCCGTTTTTTTCCCCCCCCTCCTCTCTCTCTCTGTTGAAGGTACTCTTGAAAGCACCTGTAAATGTGAAGTATCTGGATAAATGCTGTCATATTTTACTGTAGTAATTTTGATGAAGTTAAATTGCTTACAAGGACAGGTCCCCAGCTGTGGGATCTACTATTTGAAACCAAATATGTGGTGATGTAGGTTAAGATCCCAGGTATCGCACCCAGCAGCAATTCACCTGGTGAGCCCCTGTTTGCAAGTAATTCACAAAAAAAATTGGAATTTTGCATGACACTCAATAGTATTAAAAAAGTTGTATTACGTAGACTGGTTGCATGGTGTAGTAGATAGGGTAAGGGCTTCAGATGCAGCAGTTGGGGGTTCAAATCTCGTTATTTGCATTAATTTTTTTTTCATTTTTAAATCTTTATCAAAATGACTTTGATTATTACTTTTATTCAATTAACTGGTTTAAATGTACTATTTATTTTTATTCCTTTGTCACATCATTTTAATCACTATATGAACTTTTCATTTGTTTCATTTTTTTCTTTATATCATTTTTTTGCACACTAAATTTTTTTGAATATGAATTTAATTATATTCATTTATTATAATATTCAGTTATTTCAAAATTCCCATCTATTGGTTAAAAAAGCAGAAGACAAAATAATCTATTTATATTTACTATGCAATGGTGTGAAAATGTATCTTTTGTTATAAGATGTGCAATTTTTTTGCATGATAATTGTCATACAAACATTTACAATTTAGCATAAATTCCTGTGGCACTATGAACAAAATAACACAGATGAAGATTTAAATGAAAGAAGGGTTTATACGTAAAATGAAATTCAAGCAAAACAAGGAATAGATATGATGAATGCAATAACCTGGGCAAAAAAATAGGATGATAAAAGAAATTAAATTGGAATTAATACCTAAAATTAATTAAAACACACAAATGAAGATTCAAGTGGAAAAAGAATGACAGAAAGAAAAATTGCAGCAAATAAAGAAGTTGGTACTGTGATTAAAATGATGTGACAAAGGAATGGAAATAAAAAATTACATTTAAAATTAATCAAATGAACAAAAATGATGATCAATGTCATTTCAGTAAAGATCTGAATATAACATCCTGCATGTAAGCCCTTACCCTATCCATTACACCACACAACCAATCTATGTAATACAACTTTAACACTACTCTTTTCTTTTCTTTTTTTTTTAAATGAGGTCCCACCAGGGTGAATGGCTGCAGTGAGATATATCTAAGATCCCATTACTGACATAACCATATAGACAGTTTCAGACAGTCCACCCCACCGCTGGGGATCTCTCCTTGTTAGGGGCCATAAATCCCTGTAAATTTATTTAAGTTAACACCTGTTTGCTTCATCCCTTCAGAGGTCTAAATGATTTTTTTAAAGGTTGTAGACACTTTTGAAGCCACTGATGAAGCTTGGATTAAGGATGTGCAAGTGGTATTCAAAATATCAGATTTGAAGCTAGTCTTGATTTACATCAAATCAAATCTTGCACATTTGTCTGCAGCAACAATGAAGTTGGAAGCCACATGTGGTGAAATCTTTGAAATTACTGATGAGGTTGACAATTTATTCATATAAGTACGTACCTGTCACTTTTTGTGATGTAGGAAAGATCATTTTCTGTGCACAAAAATGTTCTCTCAAACGCTTGAGCATGAGTGAAGAAAATTTGGAGAAACTGTTGTTGTGTACTATTTCACAAGTAAACAAATAAAAATAGAACAGAATTTTGGTACACCAATTTTTATTGCTTTGCTGTCTCGTTGTGCATGTTTAGTGATATTATATTGCACGAATATCTGCACATTTTACAATTTGATAGTGCACAAAAATCTGGGCACTAGTAGTTAGGAATGTAATGAAAATTAAATGGAAATGGGTAGGACATGCAACCAGGTGATAGACTATTCGGGATTCCAAGGTGTAAGAAAAGACCAAGACTCTGACCTGATGGCAAGTAGGTAGACATTTGGATGAATACAGAGTATGACTGTAATGCATGTAAAAGTTTAGAGAGGTCTCTATACAGCAGTGGCTGTCAAATGACTAATAATTATTGATGATGGTGATGACTTTATACTAGTCCTATTTTTGTCCAAACTGTCAAATAACAAAAAACTTTCCAAAAATTAAAAACACACACTTCTCATCAAGTTTCATACAATCAATGAAAATTTGCTCAGTACAAATTTGTTTTGTTAATGTATCTATAGTAAACTTGCACCAATCCTATAATTAATACTACCAATGTGTATCCAGAAACAGTTATCTTAAAAATTAGTGCAACTGTCATCATCTTTACTTGTACCTTCACTTATACTAAACTAAAGTACACAACAATTAAACACCTACTAAATGTAATTGTTTCATCTATATTTATCAACAAAAACAATTAAAGAATTTCTGTTTGACAGATAGTGGAGATATTTTCACAAAAAACCCATAGGTTTGAAGAAGTTAACCTCTGTTTCTTAAACCTCAACCATTCAGATTCTACTGACAAAGTCAATAATTCTTAATTTAATAATGCCTGCATTAACAGTGCTATGAAATGCATCAACAAAAAATTCTCACATATATTTGTCTTCCAACCAGTAAACGGCAACAGATGTGTACTCACCGCCGACATGAGTGGTGCAGTGCAAACGTGGCACTCACAGCTCTGTTGCTGGGATGGAGAAAGAGATGACGTTTGTGGAGCCAACTCCCCATCGCCAAAGTTATTCCCACCATTGACTGCGCTGCCACTGCTCATCTCAGTGCTTCCACTGTCCTGTGGTTGCTCACTACCTTCACACTCTGCTCTGTACTCATGGGCTGGGTCTGGCTTGTGATGGCTGATAAAAACATGATTATTATTGTTAAATATAAATTGTACTTTATATTTTAATACAAAGGCACACATTCCATAAATTATTTTGCTGCATTTATTATAATTTTGATTTAATACACCTATGCTGTGTAGACCTTTTTATAATGAATGTAGTTTGCCATCATAGGGTGACAGTTAAAACCACAGAGAGGACGTCCCCACACGTGAATTGTGTCGTGGCATGCCTCAGTCCACCAAGGTGTGGTAAAGAGAAAGTGCGAGGAATGGAATGTTCTGCTGTAGTAAGGATAATGTTTATAAGATATTCCACCTAGTCATCACAACTGGGGAAATCTTGTTCGTCGAAGGTCACCGGGGAGAGTAAAGCCTCCAGTAGGCCTTAATTAGCTGCCATCTGGATGTGCACGGAGGTGGGGTAGGAGTCAGCAAATGGATAGCACACAGGAAATGGTCACTCATGTATGTGTCCGAGAGAAGGACCACTCGAGACAATTGGCAAGCTGGACAGTGCAGAAGGATGGGTCCAAATGGGAATAGGTGTGCATGGAGTCTGAAATGAATATGGGTGCTGCTGTGTTAAGGCAGATGAGGTTAAGTTGATTGAGAATGTCAGTCAAGAGGGCTCCTCTCGGACAGGTTCTGGGACAACCCCAAAGGGGATGGTGTGCATTAAAGCCACTGAGAGGTGAAAAGGGGTGAGGTAGCTGACCAATAAGCTGGAGGAAGTCTGCCCTGATGACATCAAATGACAGAGGCATGTTAACAATAGAAATGGATAAAGGTCAAGTGAGGCAGCAAAAGGTGAACAGCAACAGCTTGAAGACTGGTAGTCAGGGAGGTGGGTTGATTATGATCATCATCCTGTGTGAGTAGCATGACTCCCCCATGTGGTGGAATGCCGGCCTCGGGGGAAAGTCAAAATGGAACAGGAAGAAATGCGAAAACTCAAGGTGGTCATGAGGACGCAATTTTGTTTTGTCAAGGCAGAGAAGAAGTGGACTCTGTGATTCTTAAATCAGCTATAAATCCTCTTTGTGGGATCGAAAAAAGGCTGTGAATGTTCCATTGGTGGAGAGTCATGATGAGGAAAAAGTGAAGGTGTGTCATCTCGGCAGCTGTCAAGTGCCATCCGGCAAAAACTCACTGCTACAGCGCACAGAGGCAGGAGAATCCTGCTCCATGATGTCCACAGAAGTGTCAGCTTTGTTCTGCTGTCGGCCTGCAGAGTCCAACACAGAAAAACATTTAGTGGTGCGCATCGGTGATACAGGGGCTGGTCGGGCGAGGGTCTCACATGGCAACACTGTCAAAGAGGATCTTCGAGTCAGCGAAGGTGAAGACCATTTGCCTTTGTTTGACTTCTTTGAGCCTTTCTGGATAGCAGAGGAAGACTCACGTGTTGGTTGGGTGGAGGGACATAGGAAGTCTTCAGAGGAGCATTCCTTCTGTCCTTTCCGGCCTGCTGGTTGTGTAGCTGGTGACTTTGCCCCGTGAGGTGCGAGTTTGATAGCTTGTTGCACAGTTGGATGCAGACAAGGCGATACTACCATGACACTGTGCGATTTCACAACCTCAGAGCTAAATCTGAGGTCACATGTCTGCATGGCCAAATCGTTTATGGAGTGAGGTGTAGCAAGAACAGTACTGTAAGTGCCAGACAGGAGAATGCAAGGTCTGCGACTGGCCAATAACTTGCGAGCGACCGGGTAAGGTACATTTTCCTTTACCTGGATTGCCTGGACAGCCTGCTCAAATGGATACACAGGACAATCTCGAGAGGCAGCGGCACGGTCGCCACTGCAGTTCATACAGTGGGGAGGAGGTGGTGAACAATTGCCATCGTGCACACCCCTACCACAGGTTACACATTTGGCTGGGTGTCGACAATACATTCGAGGGTGGTTGAAATGATGACACTGGCAGCAGCGCACCGGGTTCCGAATGTGATAATTTTATAGCCTCCTTTGACCTTGGAAGGAAGCACCACTCTACCAAAGGTGAGAAAAAGAGTACTTGTGGGCACTAAGGAAGTATCTACCTTTTTCATCACCCAATGGATGGCAATGACACCCCTATCAGAGAGGCATGTTTGGATTTCAGCCTCGGTCAGACTGTTGAGCAGCATAGTGTAAATAATACCACGGGAAGATGGTGGTGGTGGTTAGTGTTTAACGTCCCGTCGACAACGAGGTCATTAGAGACGGAGCGCAAGCTCGGGTGAGGGAAGGACTGAGATGGAAATCGGCCGTGCCCTTTCAAAGGAACCATCCCGGCTTTTGCCTGAAACGATTTAGGGAAATCACAGAAAACCTAAATCAGGATGGCCGGAGACGGGATTGAACCGTCGTCCTCCCGAATGCGAGTCCAGTGTGCTAACCACTGCGCCACCTCGCTCGGTCCACGGGAAGAATTCAGAGTTCTATGGGCCTTGACACAAACAGGATAGCCATGGAGAAACGAAGTGGCAAGCAGAAGTTGTGCTTGAGAATCAGAAATAGTCTCCAAAAGCAAAGTTCCATTGGGTAAACGACAGCAGGATCTCACAGGGCCGCCAACTGCATCACCCACCTTTCTGAATAAAAAACAGATTTACCGTTGAAAAGGACTGCCCATCTTTAGTACATGAAACCACAAGGAACCAAGGTGCAGCTGGGAGGGTCTTTGAATTGGGAGCTTCATTCCATTAACATTTGGTAGACTTGGACTGCAGAGACGATCATTGGCTCATTGTCAGAAAATCCCCCGCGATTGCCAGTGTCTCCAACAGCATACTCCTTCCAACTGGGGGCCCCCTTCACAAGGGGACGCACCAGTCTTAGGTGATTGTTCACACCTCAGGTCACACCTCCCAAACACCTGACAGAGGGACCAATCGGCAATTTGGGAAGGTAGCAGCTCAGGCATCACCCCTCCCTGGACCGGGCCTGTACCAGGGGTATGTGTGATCCAGGGCTGGGAATTACAAATTACCCAGTCACCTGTTACACGTCAAGACATGTGGGCCGTGGGGAGTGAAAAACAGTGGTGAGACTATTCTTATGGCCACTATGGATAATGCGGAACATTCCCAAAAACACCCAGACATGTTCCCCAAGGGAGGAGGAAAAGAACAGCAAGAGGATAGACATGCAGCATGGAAGGGAAGAGATTCTGCAAAGGCTGGGACCCTTTGGTATCCAAGCAAGAACCCCCCCAAAGACCAGTGAGCACCCTCGGAGCATCAGTGGCATGGTGAAGCAAATGAAGTTTTAGAAACGTTAATATTGTTTTAGTGAGTCTGCTACATCTACATCTGCACCTCCACCTATACTCAGCAAACCACCACGAAACGCATGCCAGTAGGTATGTCCCACTGTACCAGTTATTAAACAACTGGTACAATGGAATCAGGGTTTCTTCCTGTTCTGTTCACTTATGGTGCATTACAAGAATGATTATCTGAATGCCTCTGTCCGTGCAGTAATTATTCTAATCTTATAGTCATGATCCCTATGTGAGCAATACATAGGGGGTTCAGGTATATCGCTAGAGTAATCATTTAAAGCCAGTTCTTGAAACTTTGTTGACAGACTTCCTCAGGACAGTGTCTTCTAGTTTAGTTCCTTCAGTATCTCTGTGACACCCTCCAAGAGATTAAACGAACCTGTGACCATTTTTGCTGCCACTCCCTGTACGTGTTCAATATCCCCTGTTAGGCCATTCTAGTACGGGTCTGGTCCCATGAGTGATTTGTAAGCAACATCCTTTGTAGACAAACTGAACTTCCGCAATATTCTACCGATAAACCGAAGTCTACCACCTGCTTTGCCCACAACTGAACCTATGTGATCCATTCCATTTCATATCCCTATGAAGCCTTACACCCAGGTGCTTGTATGAGTTGGCCGATCCCAACAGTGACTCACTGATATTATAGTCATAGAATACAACATTTTTTTTATTTTGCGAAGTGGACAATTCTACAGTTCTGAATATTTATGGCAAGTTGTCAATCTCTGCACCACTTTGAAATCTTATCAAGATCTGACAGAATATTCATGCAGCTTCTTTCAGATAGTACTTCATTATAGATAAACTGCATCATCTGCAGAAAGCCTGGCTTTACTATTAATATTGTCTGCAAGGTCATTAATATACAACATGAACAGCAAGAGTCTCAACACACTTCGCTGAGGCACACCCAAAGTTACTTGTACATCTGACAATGACGGTCCATCCAAGATAACATACTGTGTTCTCCCTATCAAAATGTCTTCAATACAGTCACAAACTTCACTTGATACCACGTATGATCATACATTTGACAATACGTGCAGGTGTGGTACCAAGTCATATGCTTTTCGAAAATCAAGAAACAGAGCACCTACCTGTTTATCTTGATCCACAGCTTTCACTGTGTCATGTAATGTATGTATACGACAGAGATTCCCTCCCATTATTAACTGTTCTATTGGGCTCATATCTATCCATTGCATGGTCAACTACTCTTTTAAACTAGAGCCATAGTTCCTCTACATGCTCCTGCCCTGTGCCAAAAGGCATTGTTAGCTGGAACAGGCCGAAGATATGCTTTATTTGTGCTGCACATTTCAGCAATTTTGAGTGAGATAAACTTATGTTGCAGTGTTCTTCCTCGGCTCTCCAGCGTATGAGGGTGCATAGAATTAGCCAAGCGAAAAATCCATGCAATATGCACGTTTATTTTTATATATATATATATATATATATATATATATATATATATATATATATATATATATATATATATATATATATATATATATAAAAAAGCTGACTTAGGAATTTTCCTTTGTGTGAAACTGCTTGTACAAAATCGTGTGCCAATTTAAAGTTCTAGATTCACATATTTTACTGTTCACGTTGTTTCTGCGTAATCTTGTAATTGTATCAATACCTGTTTCTATTGTGATATATTGCGAATTTTAGAACATACACGAGGGCTGCGCAATAAACTCTTTCTGTTATCGTCAATTGCAGGCTTAAACTTAATAGTGATTTTTTTACAAATTTTGAGAATAGTAGGACTATCCTTGTTCAAAACAATCGTTCTCTAACTTCATTGAACAACTATGTGGGAAACAGATTATTTTGAGAATTTTCGGACACTACCACTGACCATTGCATAATCAACAAGCAGTTTGTAGCAAATCGGTGTTTGTGATAATTAACTTCAAAACATTTTAGGAAACTAGTAGTTTTCACCACAGGATTTTGTGTTGCCTTAATAGAAAGCTCGTTTTGTGTATTTGCTTCAATTCTAAAAGGGAATTAGCAACTTTTCAGCTTAATATATTAAAAGATCATCAGCAGGCTTAATTTAAAGTTATTTGTTCAATGCCTTGTAATACAATGAACCAGCCAAAATGCAGCCCCACTGTGAATGCTGTTCTAAAATACAGGCCGAGTTGGTTGCCATTCGGAAGCAGCTGGAAATCACCCTGACTACTGTCAAACGATTGGCAGCTGCTGCGAATCAGTATGTTGCAAGAGCTCCTGAGAGCCGTGTACCTGTGATACCTGTACCAAAGGTACCTCCAGTACTATCCCCTCCTGTGGACCCTATCTCCTCTGCACGAAGTACAGGATCTGTCATTACTCACCCATTTGACTGTGAGTTATGTGTCAATGGTATAGCTAAGTGTCCTGTTTGGTGTTGATGGGGACTAGGGAGGACTCAACACTGTTGTACTGACCGCCTAACCAACAAGTTTGAGGTGCTGTCTTTCACTGAAACTGAGCCAGTGGGACTCATTTCACCTGTTTTGGGGAAACCTGTTTTGTCCGATGTTAGGAGGAGGCAAATGCGAAAGGGTAGGAGTCTATTAATCGTTAGCAGTTCAAATGTATGGCAAATGATGGAACCCCATAGGGAAATGGCAGCAAGCGTGGAAAGGACTTAAGGTGCACTCAGTGCATATGCCTGGGGGCTTCATTCATCATGTGCTATTCCGGCAGCTACTGAGGGTACACAGTTCAAAGAACTACAGATTGTGGCACACGCTAGAACAAATGATGACCGTTGTCTGCACTCCGAGGACATTCTTGGGTCATTCCACCAACTGGCAGAGAAGGTCGAGAAGACCAGAATTGCGCAAGGAGGTTCAACAAAGCTAACAATTTGCAGCATTATCCCCAGAACAGATTGCGGCCCTTTGGTTCTGAGTCAAGTGGAAGGATTGAACCAGAGACTTCTTAAGTTGTGCGACAATCTAGGCTGTCACTTCCTGGACTTGCGCCATAGGGTGTGAGAGCTGTAGTGTCCCCCTAAATGTGTGAGGTGTGCATTACACACCAGAGGCTGCTACTCAGGCAGCTGATAGTGTAGGGTGCCCATAAGAGTTTTTTATATTAGGTGATTCTCCATCCAATCCAGATAATGAAAGCTGTAGAAAACCCAGAAGTATTGGTATACGACCAACAGAAATGCCTCCCACAGGTGAGAGTATTAAATCCTAATGGTAAACTGCCAAAGCTTTTGCAACAAAATGCCAGAGTTTGAAGAGCTCATAAAACACAGTGAAGCTCACATAATACTAGGTGCAGAAAGTTGGCTGAAACCTAAAAATTGATAGCGGTGAGATTTTTTGGGAAAATTTAATTGTATATCGAAAGGAGAGGCAAATAGGGAACGGAGGTGGTGTATTTGCCTTCTATCGGTCACCAGACTCATCTCCTGATGTAACCGAAAACTTCAGAGAAAACTTCAGTTTGCTCAGCTCCCTAATCACACTGTAATCATTGATGGAGACTATAATCATCCAACAATTAATTGTGAAAATTATTTTTTTTAGTGATAGATGTGGCAAGCATCCTGTGAAACATTATAGAATGCCTTCTCTGAAAACTACCTAGAACAGATAGTTAAGAACCCTACCGATGATGGAAATCTAGTGGATCTAATGCCAGCAAATAGTCTTGACATCTTTGAGGATCTCCACATCAAAAATGGCATCAGTGACCATGACTCGGAAGTGGCAACAACGATTACCAAAACATAAAGGACAACTATAACAAGCAGAAAGATATATATTTTCAATAAACTAGATAATAAATCAGTAGTGTCATATCTCAAAGAGGAACTTGAAACTTTCAGCACAGGACAGGAGCATGTGGAGGAACTCTGGCTCAAGTTTAAAAGACTACTTGACCATCCACTGGACAGACATGTACCCAGTAGAATAGTTCACAATGGGAGGGAACCTCCATGGTATACAGTCACTGTAGAGAGACTTCAAAAAAAAAAAAAAAAAAAAAAAAAAAAAAAAAAAAAAAAAAAAAAAAAAAAAAAAAAAAAAGAGATTAATGCAAAATAGGTGTAAAACAAAGCATAGGACTGTAGATAGACAGTTACTGAAAGAAACATGTTCGGCTGTCAAGAGAGCAATGCATGATACCTTCAATGGCTACCACAGCAGAATATTGTCAATTGATCTTTTACAGAACCCAAAGAAATTATGGTCATACGTAAAGGCTGTTAGTAGCACCAAAGTTAGTGTCCTGTCCCTAGTGAATGAGAAAGGAAGTGAAACTCAGAGTACCAAATGGTGAATGCTTAACTCCATTTGCACATGTTCCTTTGCAAAGGAAAACCAGGAGAATTGCCCCAATTTAATTATAATACCACTGAAAAGATGAGTGAAATAAGTAGTAGTGTTCATGGTGTTGATAAACAGCTGTAAGCTGTTATCGTTATAATTGAACACAGCGCCAGGACGCAGTGTAATCCCCGTCAGACTCTATACTGAATTTGTGGCTGGGTTAGCCCCTCTTCTAACTATAATCTATCGTAGATCCCTCAAACAAAAACCCAGGGCCAGGTCTTGGAAAAAGGAACATGTCACAACACCTGTCTAAAATAATGGTAGTAGAAGTGATCCAGAAAACTAATGTCCAATATCCTTGAAGTTGATTTGTTGTAGAATCTTAGAACATATTCTGAGCTCAAACATAAAGAGGTATCTTGAACAGAACGATCTCCTCAATGTCAGCCAACATGTATTTTGAAAATATTGAGAACTATTCGAGTAAAACAAGGATTTATTTGTGCTACAAGAATTCTGAAGTCACCAATGACTGGCATATTGATTTGTTCATACCATGTTTCTTCCCCGACATTTTGGGTATGAAACATGTGACAACCAAGTGTACTCCAGAGCTGCTGAATTTCAAGCTAATACAGCGGAGAACACAAGTTGCTCATGAGCCCTAGATGACGTCAACGACATTACAGAACGACTGATGTGTGTCATAAAGGAGACGAAATACAGGTTCACTAATATGACATTGGAACTGTGGTTCAGTCATCCCAGTGGAAGCATTCTGGATCACCAAGAGCAAAATAAGATCAACAAGTGCAGTGAAATGTGGACTTTATGCTCACTATGTTCTTCAATTTTAACAGCATAGTTTTGGCCATGAGATTGAACAATCAATAAGGAGAACTACTTAAAAGTTCAATGCCATTTGCGTAAAGCAAAAATAAATAAATAAATAAATATGTTTTGCCACATGTGTGGCAAAACAATTTGTAACTCTTGCACCTGCACACACTTCATTCCTTGTTCATGTAATTTTGGATTTTTGGCTGAAAACAGTACTGTAATGATCCCCAAGCCTCCATAGTCAGCAGACATGATCGTATGGGACATTTTTATGTTCCCAAAAATAAAGAAAACTTTAAATGGCTATTGCTTTATAAGCATAAGCAAGATTAAAAATGCATTGTTAGGAGAGCTTAAAGTTATCCCGAAGATAAAGTTCCACAAGTATTTCATGGATTGGAAAAAGTGCTTGCAAAAGCAGTAATGTGGACTATTTTGAAGGGTTAACACTGATGTACATAAAAATATTAAAGTTATTTCCAAACAACAAAAGCTCCAGTTAGTTTTTGAATGTACTGCATATGTTAAACAATATAAATGCTTCTGCAAAAAATATTTTGGGTGTCTTGATTCCCGTGACACCCCCACTCCTGGATCCACACCTGTTACATATAACTCGATCTACAAAAAGTCTCAGGTTACTATTAATACTGACCGCCAGAACATTGATATACAACACAAACCTCAATGATCCCAATACCCATCACTGGAACACACCTGAAGTTGCTTGCTTTAAGTTCGGTCAATGGCTCACTATTTGAGATAACATGCTGTATTTCCTCCTATCAAGAAATCTTCAATGCAGTCACAATTTTGTTTGATCACACATTTGTTAAGGAAAGTTCATGTGGTATAAAGATAAACGCTCTTCAGAAATTTTAAGAAGTGTTGCATCTACCAGGCTGCCTTGATCCACCAGCTTTCAGGATGTCATATCAGAGAAGCGCAAACTCATGCAGAATTTCTTCCTCTTGCAAGCAGACATGCATGGAAAAATTCCCTACCTAACAATCCTCTGCAATAGCATTTGAATTTTACTGTTTACCGATTTAAATTACATAGCTGTCTCATTAGATTATTTGTTAGTCACAAAATAATAATTTCATAGTTCCAGTATTTTCATGGTGATGAAGAATTTTGTCTGCATCTACATCTACATGGTTACTCTGCAATTCGCACTGAAGTGCCTGGCAGAGGGTTCATTGAACCACTTTCATACTACTTCTCTACCATTCCACTCTCGAATGGCGCGTGGCAAAAAGGAACACCTAAATCTATCCGTTCAAGCTCTGATTTCTCTTATTTTATTATGATGACCATTTCTCCCTATTTAGGTGGGTGTCAACAAAATATTTTCGCATTCGGAAGAAAGTTGGTGATTAAAATTTCGTAAATAGATCTCGCCGCGAAGAAAACCGCCTTTGTTTCAGTGACTGCCACCCCAACTCGCATATCAATCAGTGACACTCTCACCCCTATTGCATGATAACACGAAACGAGCTGCCCTTCTTTGCACTTTTTCAATGTCCTCCGTCAATCCTATCTGGTAAGGATCCCAAACCACGCAGCAATATTCCAGCAGAGGACGGACAAGTGTAATGTAGGCTATCTCTTTCGTGGGTTTGTCGCATCTTCTAAGTGTTCTGCCAACAAAGAGCAGTCTTTGTTTCGCCTTCCCACAATATTATCTATGTGGTCTTTCCAATTACACACTCGACACCCAGGTCTCTAGTGCCGTACTAAAATATTACGATATAGTGTGGTTAGAAAATCATGTTTCATCAAGAACAGAAGTGATGCAAGTAATCATCATCACCATCATCTTCGTAAATGGCATAACAGCCCTCTGTAGAAGATTATTCCACTTTTCCCTGTTTAGTGCCGAAATCCTCCAATTTAGAATTCAAATTTTCCTTGTGTCCTCTCTGACACCTTCCTCCCACTTTAGCTTTGGTCTTCCAACTCACCTGGTTTCTTCAGGCATGGCACTGAATATCTTCTTAATCATTCTGTCGTTTACTCTCAGTACATGTCCGGCTCATTCCAGCCTTTTAATCTTAATGTAGCTGATAACGTCTGTTTCATTATATAGATTATATAATTCATAGTTGAATCTCCTCCTCCAGACATCATTTTCTTCCATTGGCCCCAGAATTTGTCAGAAGATATTTCTTTCAAATTTGTCCAGCTGCTTTTGATCAAATTTTGTGTGCTGGTGCCAGCACACCAGGCAGCAAAGAGATTGTGAGAAGATCAATAGAGGCCAAAGACACTTGCAGGAAATGCACTGCCAATACCCTCTCGGCCGCCGGTAGTTAGATTGCCACCGCAGACCAGATCATCAGTCTGTTGCACTGAATGAGTTCCAGTCTGTTATCCAGTGAGTCACCTCTAGCTCAGAATCAGGCACCACACAGCTATCAGAATAGTGTACATAGCAGACTTGTACTTCACCAGCAGTGAGGCTAAAGTGAATTAGAGCGGAAGAACTTTTAACATGGTGACTATCTAGAGTTAAGTAATTTTCTATTCTTATCAATAAGGAACCCAGTTAATATATGCATGCCGTTTGTGTTACAGAAAGAGGAAACGGGCCACTAAACAACATCCTCTCCTTGTTCCCTCGGTGCAAGCCTACAAGAGAGAACATAAAATTTTGCTTACCTCCATGTTTCAGCACCATATGTTAGCACCGGGTTTACTAAACTTTGTACAACATAACTTTAGTTCTCTGAACAGGAACTCAGAGTTCAGATGTTTTCCGAGGTCATGGTAGCACTTGTTGGCAGACAATACTCATTTTTCGACTGACACTATTTTTAAAATTTATTTCTGATCCTAAGTAGGTGAAACTACACATGACATCGAACTTATATGAACCAATTTCTATGGTTGGGGGCTCATTTGGATAAGCTTTCTTAGTTACAGGCATATACTTAGTTTTTGCCTGCATTTTTCTGTAGGTTCACCTTTCTAGCAGCTCTTCAAGAATAGTAAAGTCTACTTTCATTGCTCTTGGTGGTCTCGCAATTATATCAATATCATCTCCATATGCCAGCACATGTACTGATTTGTACAGAATAGTCTCTCTTGTACTGGTGCCCGCACCTTCTATAACCTTTTCCATGGTTATATTAAACAGAATGCCTTACTTCATTTTTTGTGATAACAGCACTTGATAACATATCCCATATTTCAATCAGACTCCAGCTGCTTTCCATAGATTTCACCCATATTGCAACCATCAAACTTTCCCAAATTTTACAACTCTGATAACATTTGCATCACTGAGAGTTAAAAAAGTTTGCCTCTGCTTGATGCAACTGAGTAACACTGAGATGGAGTTATCCACAACTGTCTGAAATCAATCCACACTTGCTGCCCAGATCGCTGATGGCATTGAGAGCTGTAAGTGACTGCCACAAGACAAATGCGAGAAAGAAGTCACACCCTCAAAACGATCGTTGCATCACTTGGTGGGATACCATGGCCGACCTGCCTAATATTAATGGGTACTCCACCACGAATGACAGCTCTCGTTGGTGCTCAGTATAATCCTCACATTACGCCGGGTGCCTCATGATGACAACTATCGCATTTGACCAGACTGCTCTTGGACTTTGTAATCTGCACTTCTTTTCACCATTTGTGTGTCCAGTGAATACACAAGGAAGAGAGTTAGTATTTTGGGACTCGCCATGCTTAGATTCCTCTGACTTCATGTAACCAGCATTGCTGCAGTAGTGGCTGGCACCACAATAGGAACAGCATCAATTGAATAGAGAGTTAATGAAGCAAAAGTGCCAGCACTTGGTTTTACTACAACAGCTGTCAGCACCATTTGCCAGAGGTGACTTGCCCCTGGCTGTTCCTCTGTTTCATTTCTTTGGGGACGGCAATGACCACTGGGATACATATTTCCCGCACCTAAACCATCATTTTGCAGCATAAAACCTAATCAACACCAACTGGAAGTGATCATTTTTTTCTGTCATGGTCCTCTCAAGGTGTGCTAGCTTTGCTCCAGAAGTTGTCTCCTACAGTGAATGCCAAAACTTTATCATTTCCTGATAATTGTGCTTTGTTGTTTGTCTGCAGAAGTCAGTCTCGGGTGGCATGTGCTAGGTTGGAATTCTATTGGTGACGGAAGTTGCTGTCAGAATCGTGTAAGGATTGGATCGATGAGTTTCGCGGTCTTGGTGATCATTGCACTTTCATCTGCTCAGCAGGTTCTTGTCAAAAATTGTATGCTGATTCTACGATTAGGGATTTGCTTCTTCATATGCAATAGAGAAGTGCATGCACAAACTTCGTGCCACGCATATCCTACCTTTGATGAAATTCTTTAAATCACTACATCTTTTGAACTCGTGTGGGATTGTGACTGTAGAGAGGAGTTTTGTTTTGCCATAATGACTGGACATACAGTACACACACTGGAAGCACACACCCCGGTATTCTCAGTAAACAACTTCTTGTTCAGTCATTCCGAGTTGGACAGCAACACACTGAGTGCTCCCAATCACAGTTCCTTCTTGGAGGTTTTATCTCCTTTCCTCTCTAGTAAGCACACTGGGCAGTGCTGTCTTTGCTCATGACATCAGTGTTTCTCTCAGCATTAGCGACATTGCTTCTGTGTGCCACATCATGCCTATATATCAGCGAAAGATATCATGGTGTCTGTATATCAGCGTAAGATATCGTGGCCATGCACAAGGAGCTATTTTTTCGGGCTGACACTGTGCTTCACTCGGCATCAGGGTAACCTGTCAAGCTGCTGCTCACGCTGCACATGGTGGGTCCACAGATTGGTCCACAGTATCTTTCTGGGTAGATACTGGCACCCCTACTGCACATGATGGGTCAGCAGTACCTTTCCAGGCAGATATCGGTGCTGCTTCTTCTCTAATTGATAATTCTACCTATTTGGTGGTGGCCTCTCCTACACGCACCATTTCAGAGGAAGGTCACAGCCTATGGTGGTCGCAAAATTATGGTGCAGTGTGTTTTCAACAGAAATGTGTCCTGCATATTCTTGTTCTTGATGATTTCTTCCAGCACTGTGGAAAACATCTTTGGGTTATATGCCACCAAGCAATTTGGGTTTTAAATTTCTGAGATCATGTGTTTGGTCTCCTTGGATATTCCATTTCACAGCACTGAACATTTGGCAACCTCCTTTTCAGAACTGTTTGCCCCTCGTTTGGGTCAGGTGGCATCAGTCGAGTTATACCTTAACTGGAAGCCAGGTTGAACCGTGCCCTACATGCGGGTGTGCCCGATTGCTCTCATTCTCCGGGATGTGGCAAAAGCGAACTGGACAAGTTGGTTGCACTACAGTGTGGTTCAAATGGCTCCAAGCACTATGGGACTTAACATATGAGGTCATCAGTCCCCTACACTAAGAACTACTTAAACCTAACTAACCTAAGGACATCACATATATCCATGCCCCAGACAGGATTCGAACCTGCCACAGCGGCCGGCTCTCAGTGTAGTAATCCCATTTTTTTCAAGATGCTCACTCGGGCTGTGCAGAAATTTTAAGGCTCTGAATGACCAGTTGATTGTAGATTCCTTCTCAATTCCATACCCATAGGAGAGCTGCAGTTACATCCAGATTCCTGCAACCTGCTGATGCTTAACACACCCTTGACTTGTATAGGTATAACCAGATTCCATTTGGAATCGCTAGTGTCCCAGCTGCTTTTCTGGCGATTATTTAGACGACATCGTCATGACAAGGGCATCTCTGGCCGAGCACTTCCAGAATTTGCACTCCTTATTTCCTCGCTTATTGGCAGGGGGGCTGAAATGTAACCTCTGTAAGTTTTCTGATGCTCGATGGAACATCTTGGTTTCCTCCTCTGTACACAGGACATCTGTCCGACCAGAGACCACATGCAGGCCATCTACCACATGCCCCATCCCCAAACTCTGAAAGAACTAGTCCTTTCTGGAAAATATTAGGTATTACGGATTACTGTCGTTATATCCCCCAGGCTGCCTAGCTCACCGCCCCCCTCCTCAACGCACTGCATGAGAAAGGGCTCAGTTCGTGTGGTCACCTGGGTGTGATATGGCATTTCTCATCTAAAGCAGGCTCTGCAATAGGCATCTTGCCTTGTCCCACACTCACCCGCAAATCACCTTTCCATTGCCAGCGATGCTTCACAGCATGGAGTCAGCACAGTGCTCCCCAACAGGACTCCAATGGCTCTGAACTCGAACCAAAGCTCAGTACAATGACTCGCCAATAGAGAAAGAGCCGTTAGTTACTGTCTACACAGTGAAAAAGTTGCATACCTATCTGTACAGCATGAAATTTCAGTTAATCAAAGACCAAAAGCCATTACTGGCATTGTTTGTTCCTTGGTCCTGACTCTTGGACATAACAACAGAGGCTTCAGTGTTGAGTGTTCTGTCTCACCACATACACATACAACATCACATACACGTACGACATCATCTATAGACTTTCTGGTTGTCACGCAAATGCCAAATCTCTGTCTCATCTGCCTGTTGGCCCAGATCTCAAGGCCAACACTCAGGAAGTCGTCAGTTTTAACAAGACACTGACTCGTCGGAGGCTCTTCAAAAGTTCTCCTCGATGTGTTAGCAGCTGCGGGTCAGACATGGGTAGACCCCACACTCCATTCAGTTGTCCAGTGGATATGGTACAGTTGGCCTCACGGTCCACAGACACCCACAGTCACCTGCGACATGCTTTGCCTTCTGTCCCCGACTCTCCCTCCGTGACTGGGTTCTCCTCCTCCTGAAGGAACAAGAGTGGCCTCTGGTCATTATTCCGCCAGCTCTGCACTGCAAGTCATCGACCTCCTACACACCAGTCACTGAGGTGTTTCGTGTATGAAGCAGCTGGCCCGTCAGCATGCCTGCTGGCACGCTATCAATAGTCATATCTAGTTGCCAGCTCGGTCCAGTACCATGCAAATTCCTGTACCATGCAACTACCCCAAAATGTTTTTAGCCCTGGCCCCAGGAATGGTCTTCACATTGACTTTGCCAGCCCTTTTTTTGCAGCAGATGTGGCTCGTTGTGGTCAACTCGTTCTCCGTGTTTTGTTATATCCTCTCACTCCCCTCCAATACAAGGGAAAATGTCATTACGGCCTCATCTCACATCTTTGCTATCAAGGGTCTCCCATCAGCTCACCGCCCCATCCCACCCACAATCCAACGGGGAGACAGAATGGATAATGTGGACTTCCAAGGCGATGATATCAGCTGTGGTACAGTGTGGTGCCACAGATTAGGCCTGCAAGCTGTTTTTGGCCATTATCGGGCCACCCCCATCACCAGGAAGAGCCTTCGTGAGTTACTGCGAGATCTATTCAAAAAATTCCGGAACTTTGTCCAAAAAATTTTCTACGCTTACCTTTTACTTACTGTGCATGGTCTCCTTCGAAATTCTCTCCTCCATGATTGATACATGACACCCAATAGACATTTCCACTTCTGGAGGCAGTCATGGTACACCTCCTGCTGGATCGCACAAAGTGACATCTGCGAATTTCCTCCTGCTGGATCGCACAAAGTGACATCTGCGAATTTCCTTTTATCTTGTGTATCAATGCAAATCTTCGCCCGTTCAATGGGGGTTTTCAACTTGGAAAGCTCTGGGGATTACGGACGATGAGGCCGCATAATGATTTCATTTTTTGTGCTATAGTTCACGGATGAATGTGTAGGTGCATTATTGTGATGCAAAAGCAATGAATTGTCTTGTCACATTTCAGGCCATTGTTTCCTTCTCACATTTTCTCGCAGGCGTCACAACACAGCCTGGTAGCACCATCGATTAACAGTTTGGCCCTGTGTCACAAATTCATGATGAATTAATCCTTCATAGTCAAAGAAAACTATCAGCATGGTTTTGACATTTGACCACACCTGACAAGCTTTTCTTGGTCTTGGAGAACCTTTCCCGACCCACTGTGAAGGTCAAACCTTCGTCTCAACATCACAACCATACCCACGTCTCATCACCAGTTATGATTCCCTTAAGGAATATCTCATTTTCATTTGCGCAACTAAAAAGCTCTCTACATACTCCAAGGCGAAGGTCTTTCTGGTCTTGGCGCATGAGCTGTGGGACAAACTTGGGGGCAACACAATTGCATTCGAAGAAGCTGTGTCAGGGTTTCAATACATGATCCAACTGGAACGTTACATTTTTCTGCAATCTCTCGGACAGTCAGTCTTCAATCGGCATGCACTATTTTGCTGACGTTCCTGACATCAGCATCATCGGTAGACGTCGAAGGATGTCCTGAACGAGGGTCATCTTTAACTTCCCTCAGGCCATTTTTAAACCGTGTGAACCATTTGTAACAACAAGTATGGCTTAAGCACTCATCACCATAGGCTTCCCGCATCATTTGGTGTGTCTCTATAAAGGCTTCCTTGAGTTTCACACAAAATTTAATGCAGACACATTGCTTCTCCAATTCTACCACCTCGAAATTCACAAACTGTGCAACGCAATGTTCCACTCAATATGGCACTGTACAATAAATAAATGACATACAATGATGAAACCTCCGGCAGTTCCACATTAAACATAGGTGTGTGAGAGATGCAAACCGCATTTCGCTCCAACACACCATTGGTGCAAAATTACAAGTGTTCCAGAATTTTCTGAACACTTATATATGGGCAGCCGCCACAGACTCCCCTTCTACTGCTATCTCCACCAGAATCCCTCACCCCCCTCCCTTGGGTCCGTCCCTGGTTCCAGCTTGATGCCCTGATGTGGGCGCGATTATTTGGTGTCACTTTTTCCTTCCTGGATCCATGATACAGTCCACAGCTCTCATGGTTGTCAGATACATGATGTCTCTGCTGGGGAGCATATCAGGCATCACCACCAAAACCAGGTGTGCTCCAAATTGAAGCAGTCAGTGCTCCCGATCCTGGATGCCTCACCACATCCCACCTCTGCAGCCACCAGCTCCGCTTCGCCGCAGCCAGGCCCTCGGTCCCCTGGGGTCACAGAATAGACCCCAGCGCTCCCATCTCGTCTCTGTTCCGTTTCCAGCAGAGGCGACCCCATCTCCAGTGGACGCTCTGTGAACATCTGTGCCTCCTCCAGACAGTCCTGGGATTGTCGACATAAGAGATGTAGCCTATCTCAGCCTCGGACCCAGAAGGGGGCCTCATAGCCTCCATGCCAACTGCTACTACACCCTGTCCCTATGTGCAGTCGTCAGGGGGGAGAGGCTGATGTTATTGAGCAAGTGGCAGGTAGGAGGGGTTGATGTGATCGATTGACAGTGAGACGAAGTTATCACAACTGTGTGAAATATATCCATATTTGCCACCTGCACCACCAATGGCGCTGCAAGCCCCGTGAGTGGTTGCCACAAGACGAACGTCAGGTAGAAGCCATGCCCTCGAAGCGATCACCATGTCACCAGCAGGATACCATGGTCAACCTCCCAGAAGATATCCTCTAGGAACGGCAGTTCTTGTTGGTGCTCCACGGG
This sequence comes from Schistocerca serialis cubense, assembly GCF_023864345.2. Lineage (NCBI taxonomy): Eukaryota > Metazoa > Arthropoda > Insecta > Orthoptera > Acrididae > Schistocerca > Schistocerca serialis. The sequence goes on from NC_064642.1 coordinate 27,229,902, forward strand.
ACCTGCACGATATGCCAGCTGCCTTGAGATAAGTTATCGTCTTGGAGCAGGACTACTATGTGTGATTCTGGGCTTTTTTTTTTCACCATTTTTTTTATAACCAGTCAATATGGAATAAAGGTGTTAGTATGTGCAATTCTCAACACTATTCTCTCATTAAAACACACAATATACTTTGCCAAAATGTAATATATTGCACTGTGTATGTTGCACGCCTAAAACAAAGCTAAATTCTTTTGCCAAAATAAAATAGCAGGGACGAATCAGTGCTATTGAGACCTGTCACTGAGACAAACGAGATACTTTCAGCTAAAATGTTGGTTCCATTAATCACAGCTTACTATCTTTCACTTCCAGTCTTTCCTCTACCGAAAGCGCACAACGCTGACTGAATAGTAATATACAGCAATACAATTTATCGAGAATTGGGGAGGGAGGGAGAGAGGGAGGAGGGGGGGGGGCGCAGGTCAGCACATTGATCAAGCAGTAACTGACAAGCAGTATTGGTGGCTGACTTAACTTATTTTCCTGGATCCCAGTACATCACATAACCCAATTGTATGCTACAGCATTATTCTGTGTTTGTGACAGGGAATGAAATGAAATGAAAAATAATCATATGACTTTATTGGCCAGCTTGCAGGAGTCGTTCAGCCAGATGCATGTCTTTGGGACAAAGATGATATGAAATGATTAGAATAACACAAACACCTAGTCTGCCAGTGAATATCTCCAACCTGGCCAGGAATCAAACCCAGGACAACACAATCTAGAGGCAGCAACACTACCCACTAGACAGTTAACTGTGAACCTATTAGGAGGAGAAAGTCATGGAGCATTTTAATCATTTTACTCTGCATGGTTCATCTTACAAAGTAACTGAAGAAATTTAAAAGTAGTGTTCCTCATGCTAATTTCTGGAGGATCAGAAACATCTATTAACAATTACAAAGTATGCACACTATTTTCTCAGCAGAAAATTTTATCAACAGTATTTTCATCCTAATTCCCAAATCTCTTAACTGTTAGCTGCAAACTAATGTGCAGATGGAAGATTTAAAATCATTAGTAAATATCAATCAATCAATGGAGATCTTCACATTGGGCACACCTTTTAACAGTAACAAAAATTGGATAGTAATGGATTTCCCACATCATTCTGCGTCATCCCACACCATTGATCAGAGATTAGCAGCAGCTCCCTTGGTAATTACCAAGCCCTGCGTATGCTACATTAACACCAAAACACCAACAACTGCATCTGGAGTGGTGCTGTGCCCAGGAACCACGGACTGCTGATGAATAGTGTCACACTGTGTTGTGTTCAGCAGTGAATCTCAGTTCTGCACTACCCTGGTTTACCACAGTCAGTGAGTATGGCAGCGATCTGAGGAGAGGTCACATTTTTCCATTAAATTGGAGAGGCACAGCAGCATTACTCTTGTCATCAAGATGTGTGGTGCCATCAGCTATAGCTTCAGGCGGCTGCTGGTAGTGGTTGGGAAAATCTGATGGCACACGAGCACATCATGTGCACCCTGCGTACCTCTTATGCAACAGTGTTGTGGTGTCATTTTTCAACAGAATGGTGCTTGTCCACAGATGGCATGGGTGTCTGAACTGTCTGCATGACGCTTAGGTGCCTTCGTGTCTAGCACACTCCTCAGATATGTCCCCGGTAGAGAGATCACCTCGGACATCACCTCTGTTCTAGTGTCAATATACAGAATATCAACAATCAATTACAACAGTTGTGGCCAGTTTGCCTCAAGAGATGATCCAATGGCCAACTGAGTCATTGCATGCATCCAAGCCAGAACAGGTGCAACATTATACTGTTAAGTGGGTTCATACTCAAAGGTCTTTGTAAATTTGACTCAGTACTGCAATCAGTGAAATAATACTAAATTCCCTCTCAATCCATGAAGCTCCATTTTGTTTTCTCCTCCCCTTCTGGGTTCTTCACTGTTTTTGTCAGTGTATACACACATAAGTGCTTAAACACTCTCTCTCTCTCTCTCTCTCTCTCTCTCTCTCTCTCTCTCTCTCTCCCCCCCCCCCCCCACTCCCCCCCCCCCCACCCAACCTTCCTCCTTTTTCCGTATGTTCACCCTCCTAACAGCAAAAGTACAACAGTTTGGCATGGATCAAAAAAGTGCAGCTTGACATATTTAGTCTGTCCACAAAGTCACAGGTAACCTCTTAGATTAATTAATGAACCCCCACTAACCTGGACTACTAAGGTGGAACCTCTGACAACACAACAAGTTTTGTAAGTGTTGGACAAAAGACCATACAAGGAGTTGAGGATAAACTAAAGCAGTATTTGTTCTATGCTGCAGGAAACACATTATATTCCAAATATGTTGTTATATCATCCAATATCTTTGAACGAGAGTATATTTCATTTACCTAATATATTTCTTAATATTTTAACCACAAATAGCTTTCTGCAATTAATTTTACAGAAAATACTTGTACTTTTGATACCGGGCATCATCTTTGACCTATAGCACCATCAAAATGGCAGAGACAGGCACAAGCTTCTCATTAATATACAATATGATACAGATCACTTCACTCTTCATCTGTACCAAATAAACAATTTCCATAACACAAAATATATTCAAAATAATTAAAAAATGCTTCTTTAGTTAAGGGACACGTGCAGGAATTTGGAGGGTTTTTGGTGCTACGAATACAGCAAATGATGCCTCCTCCCCTCAGATATGAACCAAAACCAAAGATAAACAAACCCCATATAAAAAAAATAAAATAAAATAAAAAAAATAAAAAAAAGGACACAAAGTTAGTATAGTCATCTTCAATTGTCCCACATAGCTGAAATGAATTGTACAATACCAAACAAACAATAAAACAACTTTGACGAAAAATGCCACATTTGATATTGAAAAAAATCTTTTGACTTACATAGCTACACCAAACTCTACAATACCCACTAACCTTGAGTGAGTAAACAATATTAACTAAGAAACAAAGCAATACATATTCGTACATGTTAACTTTAATTTCAGTTACCCAATACAAATAAAGTGCATAATATGCACAGAACACATGGTAACATTCATCATAAAAACTAAAACAGTAACACATTTTAATATTGTACAAATCACCCAAACATCCCCATCTAACATGAGTCTTTCTCCCACTAACCCAGAAATATTACCCAACAACAAAAACAAACTAATGTAAAACTAACTGAAAATAATATATGAACCCTCAACTATAAACAACTCAAAACAAACAAAATACACACAAAAACACTACAGTATTATCATCCAGTTCCAAAAACTACACTAACACCTTAATCCCAACATAACCTTACAAATTCTACACCTATTACACATCCACCATGTATCCCCCCCCCCCCCACCACCACCACCACCACCACCACCTCAAATTTAACTAACAACCTTAGGCCTAGGCATTTTTCCCATTAACTTTAGCAAACACTGAAAAGGGCAATTATCAGGCAACACTTCTGTCAGCATAATTATCTAAATGAGACCTCAAGGCAGATAAGCACCTTTTCCCCCAACTCAAAACTTATTTCGTGACCTGCCAAACATCCCTCTACTGTCCCTAGAATGAGATTTTCACTCTGCAGCGGAGTGTGCACTGATATGAAACTTCCTGGCAGATTAAAACTGTGTGCCAGACCGAGACTCGAACTCAGGACCTTTGCCTTTCACGGGCAAGTGCTCTACCATCTGAGCTACCCAAGCACGGCTGGCGCCCCGTCTCTAAGCTTTACTTCTGCCAGTACCTTGTCTCCTACCTTCCAAACTTTACAGGAACTCTCCTGCAAACCTTGCAAGACTAGCATTCCTGAAAGAAAGGATATTGTGGAGACATGGCTTAGCCACAGCCTGTGAGGATGGGGCGCGAGTCGTGCTTGCCCGTGAATGGCAAAGGTCCCGAGTTCGAGTATCAGTCCGGCACACAGTTTTAATCTGCCAGGAAGTTTCATCCCTCTACTGTGTTCGTACATGGCCCACGCTCTTAATTCTTGAACCCTTATTTGTTATTTACCGTTAAATTATGATACTCTTTTTTCCTCATATCCGTATATGATGAAAACTAATTCAAAATGATGGTGAAAAACTTCTCAACGAACTGCCAATCAAATCCGCAAGAATCCTTTTTGTCCTTTCTATAATTTCCTTAAAAATCTTAAGGGAGGATCCCCCTCCCCTCCAAACAACAGCATCCCAAACCCAATTACCCCTTTCTCACATTTAACTGTTCCAAACGTTGACTCACCTATCTCAATTGTAAGTCCCAACTCCTCTATACTTTACAAAATCCTGAGAAAACCTCTGTACAAAACTACAGAACTACCAGTGATGCACATCTTGCAGCCACAAAATCTTATGGAAGATTGTTGATAAAAAATACAGCCCCAATTTCTTGAAAGCAAGTGCCTCTATGAATAGGCAACCGAAAGTTGCCGTCCTGACATATGGAAGGGAAGTTGAAATTCTTGTCAAATTTGTGAGATTCCCACAGTGATGGCACTTGACATGTTCGCTCACCTACAAAAAGGCAATCAGTAGTGCTCTCTCATCACTTACAGTCTTATACATTCTCATTCTATTTGAACATATTTTGAAGGTCACTGGTGAAGTTCTGTGCATCACAGACGGCTGTTTTTTTTTTTTTTTTTTTTAAATACTCCATGACTTATTGTTTTTGTAGATGTCCATAACACGTTCAACCATCAAAAAATCACAAAATAAAAATAATTATTCCATGGATTCAGTTTGAAATGTAACTGAATGTACTTGGGCAGAACCAGCAAGCAAGATAGTCTCATTTCCAGAGAGGGAGTCATGCGAGTCGTAAGACACGAAATAAAAAAGAAGCAATCAAGTCAAAGCTACTGTCATCTTTTCTTTCAGTATTTCACACAGAAGTTTACAAAAAGAAAACAAAGAAATGAAGAAAACTGATTTAAAGAATTACTTCAGTCACTAAAATCCTCAAACAAATACACTGAGATGACAAAAGTCATGGGATAGTGATATGCACATATACAGATAGCAGTAGTACTGAGTACACAAGACATAAAAGGGCAGTGCACTGGCAAAGCTGTCATTTGTTCTCAGGTGAGACACGTGAATAGGTTTCTGTGGTGACTATGGACGCACGACAAGAATTAACATACTTTTGAACATGGAATGGTAATTGGAGCTAGATGCATGGGACATTCCATTGCGAGAATCATTAGGGAATTCAATATTCAGAGATCCACAGTGTCAAAACAGTGCCAAGAATACCGCATTTCAGGCATTACTTCTCACCATGGGCAATGCTATGACTGATGGTCTTCACTTAATAACCAAGAGCAGTGCAGTTTGCAAAGAGCAATGCTAAAAGACAAGCAACTCTGTGTGAAATAACCACAGAAATAAATATGGGACGTACAAAAAATATATCTGTTAGAGCACTGCAGCGAAATTTGACTTAATAGGATATGCCAGCAGACAACCGACATGAGTGCCTCTGCGAACAGCATGACATCGCCTACAGTGCCTCGTGCTCGTGACCACATCGGTTGGATCCTATACTGGAAAACCAGGCCCTCGTCAGATGAGTCCCGATACCAGTTGGTAAAAGCTGATGGTAAGGTTCGATCATGGTGCAGACCCCACAAAGCCATGGACCCAAGCTGTCAACAAGGCAGTATGCAAGGTAGTGGTGGCTCCATAATGCTAAGGACTGTGTTCACATGGAATGCAGCCATTAGTGGACTTTATGTTCCCAAACAATGATGGAATTGTTACCAGGCTACAATTGTTCATGACTGGTTTGAAGACCATACTGGACAATTCGGGCGAGTGGTCTGACCACGTGGGTCACCCAACATGAATCAATCAAACATTTATGGTAGATAACCGAGAGATCAGTTCATGCACAACATCCTGCACTGGCAACACTTCTGCAATTATGGACAGCTATAGAGTCAATGTGGCTCAATATTTCTCCAGGGGACTTCCAATGATTTGTCAAGTCTATGTCACAAAGAGTTGCTGCACTGCGCCAGCCAAAAGGAGGTCAGACTGCTATTAAAAGTTATCTCATGATTTTTGTCACCTCAGTGTAAGCATTATTGTTATTAGAAAACAATATCCCAACTTACCTATAAAAAGGTATAGGAGAGGCTGATGGTGAAACAAAATGACTACAGTTTAGCAAGTGGGCTACGGCACAATCATCACATGTGCAACCACGTCTTGCACTACAGCCTGGGCACAATAACGTGCTGCCACCATCATCAACTCCACTATCGCTGCAACCCACTCCAGTCAAACTCAATAAATGCTCATCAAATTCGCGTAGCTCACTGTAGGAAAGAATTTCCCATTCTGATTATAAAATAATAAACATCAAAATGGGAGAAAACAGGTTGAAAGTTTAGCCATGTTAACTAGATAAACACAGGAAATAAAAATTTCACACTTACTTGTGCACTGAGAACCTAAAATTGTATCATCTTTCTCTGGGATCTGGAGTGATATTGAAACAGTTTGCAGAAGTGGTTAATACAACAAATGACAGGGTGAGTATCATAAGACTACACTATTAACAGAGAGTGTGGACAAGAAACAAAGAAACAGGGTTTATATCAAGAACAGGAAAGTGTCAGAATACAAATACAATCAAGAAGCATGGGGAAGATGATTACTTTTCTTGCATCAGTGGGCAATTGCTACAACAGACTTTATCTGTTCCTGAATCAAATCAATGTGTGAGAGACACCCCCCCCCCCCCCCCAACACACACACACACACACACACACACACACACACACACACACACACACACACACACTACCTGTGTCAGTTGAGAAAAGTATCCCCATCTTCAGCTAAAACCCAGTCCCATACAGTATTCCTTAAACTATGTTTAAGCCATGGTATCCCCTCCAATGGCGGAACCATAAAATTTCCCCTCTGGGTGCCATTCCTTTTTTCACAATGACATTAAAATTTTCAAACTGTGCCAATCTACACCCCTCACAAACTTTATATTACACAAACAAATCTCCATGGCACAGGCATCCTTGAACGACCTTTGCTCCCTCTGCAAGACGCTGCTAATGTGCACTCCCAACATACCGCATCTCCCAAATTGAAATTCTTACTGTCCAACATCTGGAACAGCATTCTGAAGTTATTGACATCCAATTCTCACTATTCAGCACCCCTCCCCGTCAACATCTAGACAATCCCCAGTGAACACCATCACCAACTCCTCATAGCATTCAGACCTGCCAAGCTGACCTCTTCCATGTCCACATTCTAAAATGCTCTCTCAAAATCCAACCAAACCTGCCACTTAAACAAACCCAAAACCCTGTTGCCAACATATCCGCAAAAAATGTCCATACTACAAAAGTTTCAGTCCTACCCAGAGGCCTTACCTTGAGCCCATACCTACATCCAATCATGCTGGATTCATCAAAAATCCTTCACCTTCTCTCAAACCCTACAATGAAAATACTTTTTTGCTACTAATCCATCTCTCACCAAAGCCAATTTAATTTCAACATTGATACTTGTGTTACCCAACCCACACCACTATCAAATTGTCACCCACTGACCCTCCCACCACCCCCTCAGTTATCTTTCAGGGATTCCTTACCTCCAACTTGAGCTCAGCCTCCTTTCTTAGATTCCTTTCAAGGAACACAAACTTCTCAACATAAGATTTGCAACCTCAAGACAAACAATGACTTAATCATCCTCCCTGTAGGCAAAGGCTCCACCACCGTTGTGATGAGTCACTGTGACTATCTGACAAAGTTTCCACCAACTGTCTGACTCCTCTACCTAAAAGCTCTGTCAAAGTGACCCCATGACCAAAGTCAACCGTAACTTTCAATGCCCAGTTCTTAGGTCCACCCCAGAATCACTGCTCTGAATCTATCTCCCTCCTCACCCCAACGACCACCCACAAACCCATCTTGAATGTGCTTCCCAAGACCCATTAACCCAAGAATCCTATATGTGGTTACTGTGCTTCCACCAAAAGAATCTCCGATGTCAAGGATACAAACCACTTCCTTCGCTGTCTCAACCACACCCACCTGAAAACCACCTGAATCACTACTCATCACTTCTGATGCCATCTTTCCATACACCAACATCCCCTTGCAGAAAACTACCAATCCCAACATGCTTGTCCATCTCCAAACCCACAATCTCATTCCTTATAAATCTCACTAATTACATCCTCACATACAACTACTACTCCGTTGAGGTACACATTCGCAACACAGCCATGGGCATCCACATAGCACTACCCTGTGTCAAACTCTGATGATATGATCTAGACCTAGAGCCAAGGCATTATATTCTCATTCCTCCACAGTCTCAACACTTTCTCTCCAGTTTCCTTCATCAGAACCTCCTCAGCCCACTGTGCCACCTTCCTAGATGTGACCTCCATCTCTCTGATGGAGCCATCCATACCTTTGGCCATATCAAGCCCAGTATTGGCAATAATTGTATCTTCTTAGTTGTCATCCCTTCCACATCAAAAACTAATTCCCACGTAGTACAACCACCTATTCAGTCACGAAAATTCCTTCGCCCAGAGTATGGCAGATCTAACAAAGGCCTTCACAAATGTCCCTGTGCCCTCTGTATGGAAGTTCTCACAATGGCCTTCACAAATGGGCACTATCCTCAAAACCTAATCCACAGGTAATCCTCTGCCATATCCTCACATCACAAAAACTGTCGCCATCACCACCCCAAGAACTAGCTGCCAAAGTGCAGTCCCTCCCAGAATAGAACAACTGAACCATATACTGCCTCCCAAAGAGGTATTCCACCACCCAAACAACCTACAAAATATCTTCGTCCATTTTGATGCCACACCCACTCCCAGCCGTCATATCCCCGTGTAAGACCCAGGTGCAAGACCTGTCTGATACACCCACCCGGTACATCCTATTCTACTCCTATCTTACACTTATCCTGGTTGACAGAGCCACTTGTGAAAGCACCCACGTCATGCACCAGCTCTGCTGCAATTTCTGCATAGCATTTTATGTGGACAAGACCACAAATCAGCTGTCCACCCAAATGAATGGTCACTGCCAAACTGGGGCCAAAAGCAGAGTTGACCACCCTGAGCACAACATATTTAAATGACTGCTTTACAACTCTTGCCACACTATTCTCTCCCCCCCCCCCCCCCCCCCACACCACCACCACCACCACCACCACCAAACACCAGCATTTCTTAATTACACCGATGGTAATCACCCTTGCGACACATTCTTTGTTCCCACAGTTGTCCTCGCCTCAATATCCACTGACTCTAGTAATGTAGAAGTTACAAGGAACCAACTCTGTTTAGCACCTGTGAAGTCTTTCCTTGCTTGGAGTAGAACCACATTGCTTTCCAGTTATTGTTAATAGTTAGAGGACATGAATAACTCAATGAATAAAAGTAAGAAGTAATCAAATTGTTGTGGTGCAGAATCATCACCAGTGGGCATGTAAACTAAGACAGGGAACTTTGCTAACCTTCAGACAAATTCTCCTTCAAAGCTATAGTGTACGGATGACAAAGGGGTTGGGAGGGAGGGAGGGAGGGAGTGAAGGAGGGACATAAAGAAGGAATGGAGGGACAGGGAGAAGGTAAGGTGCTGGCTGACAGCTAGGATGGCGATGCAGCAAGGTAACAGGATAGAAACGTGACACCAGTAAACCTGCATTAATTAGGTAAGGAAAATTTTCTGTGCACATGGAGTGGAGTGGTGGATCAGGAGAGGATGGGTAAGGAAAAACAATGGGGGAGCCAAACTGAACACAGTAAGCATGGGGACCATTAGATTAGATTATATTAGCTATACTTTTCATTCCACAGATTCACAGTGTGAAGATCCTAAAGGATGTACAACAAGTTGCAAAAACAGAAATACATGCCTTTTTTAAAAAAAAAAAAAATAAAAGAGTGATATTGTTCCTCACTCAGATCCTTAGTAAAACAGTCATCACAGATATGGTATACGTCAAAAAAGTGAAACATGTTTTTACTTAAACAGTAACATGTAACTTAGTCATAAACGTGTAAATGGATATACCAGTATGCTGAAGTGCTGTTCTGTTTGTTGATGATTCTGAGCTCACCAGAATCTAAATATAGCTAGGGTTTCTGTGTACCAGAGATCCATTCACACAGGTTAATACAGTAACAGGAATTAATCTAAACACTTCAGATAACTCCCAGTTCACTGTAGATTTCCACTGCTGACAAGACACAATCAGTCAAATCAGAATACAGATTAAACTCCGAACAAAATTTTAACACAGAGATCATATACAATTCTGATATGCAGGGATGGTGGAAAAAGAAAAAGAGGAAAACAGAAAATACAGCTCCCAACATGCACTCAAACTGAGAGAAACACTGGAAAAATAGACACTCAGCTGAAAATTAAGTGCCAGATGCCCCTTATGGGACAACCATGATGATGATTTAGAAGACAGAAACAGAGATAGGTCTTATTCAGAACTAATCCCTGATGTGCAACAAACAACCAATTTCAACAAATGATGTCAGTATGCATAAGGTGATTTGAATATTTAAACAATTAATTGGCTGTACCCAATGACCAGTATGTCACACTGACTATCTACAACACTAAGGATTACATAAAAATCTTTCAAGCAATCAAATCAACGACTCAGAACAAGGTCTGTAAAAAATTATATACTTTTTTCTCTAAACTTGCAAATTTCCATGCATTGTCCACAGTATTAAAATGCATGCAGATTCCACTCTACACTCATGAACTGAACCTCTGAAAGTAGTTATCCGTGAACTTCTTCCCAATATATCAACACAATTAATTCACAACTATCTGACTTCTCTGACTTACTAGTGGAAAGGGTGGCTTAAATGTCAAAAGCTACCAAAGATAGCAATGGAAAAGACCCTGTACCACTCTTCATGATACTATTCGAGAACAACACCACAATGAAGCAGCACGTGCATTCGTCTTCTGCTCGAAATGAAGGTAGGATCGTTAAATGAAAAGATCATGGATATAGAGTAAGTCATAATTAATGTGAAATATGTTTTCATTTAAGAACTAATACAGAGCTTACCACAAGCACATAAATGTATACACACTGAAGGGCATGATATAATTCTTATGTTATTGTAGCCATGCATCATCAAGCAAAAAACAATTTATAACACTTATTTCCATTAACAACATTATTGCGCTGAAGGTAAGCATGAGACAGATTTTATATAACATTTAAATTATTTGATATCATTAATGAAATTTCTGTCAATCGGTTCCACAAAGAAATTTGTTGATGGAGTAGGAGTTGGTCACCAATAAACTGTTTATAACAATAATAATTTTGAGTAGCTCAATGGCCTGATCCTCATAAACTGAACTTCATCAGTAGCTAAACTTTAATGGCTGCTTGCAAGTTAGTCAAAATATGACACCTTTCTGGGCCAAGGTATGTGGCATTGTTCATGAATATTATTCTTATTTCTAGTATTGACTCCATTAACTGGGCCATTGGTTTCAAAAAGATACATTTATGACAAATTTCATCACAGACTAAATATAAGGCATAGCAGCAGTTGAACAAACCTCTGCAGAACATCCTTGAACTCATGTCACAACTGCTTCATATTATATACTTTTGCACCTCGAAAATTTAGCTTGGCTTGAAGAGTTACACCAAATAAATTATCGCATAAGCCATTGTGGTATGAAAGAAGCAAAGAATGTTCTATCGTACTTTTTAACAATATAACGAAAAGGATAGTTGCTACTCATCATATAACAGAGACACTGAGTCACACAAAGGCATAACGCAAAGACTGTCGGAAAACTACCTCTCCGCCAACAAGGCCTTTGCCAAAAACAGACAACACACACCCACACACAAACGCAGCTCACACACAAATGACCACAGTTTCTGGCAGCTGGAGCCAGACTGCAAGCAGCAGAGCATTATGGGAGAGGCAACTAGGTGGTCGTAACGAGTAGGCTGGGGCAGGGAGGGAGAGGGATAGCAGAGTAGGTGTCGGGGACAATAAACTGCTGCTGGGAGTGTGCAGCAATGGGGTGGAGAGTAGGGAAGTTAGGTGCACTTAGGATGTTAGACGGAGGGCAGGGGGTAGCAGAAAACGAGAGAAGTAAAAAGACTGGGCACGGTGGTGGAATAGAGGGCTGTGAAGTGCTGGAATGGGAACAGGGAAGGGGCTGGATGGGTGACGACAGTAACTAACAAACGTTGAGGTGAGGAGGGTTATGGGAATATGGATATATTGCAGGGAGTATTCCCACCTGTGCAGCTCAGAAAAGCTGGTGTTGGTGGGAAGGATCCAGATAGCACAGGCTGTGAAGCAGTCATTGAAATGAAGGACGTCTTGTTGGGTGGCATGCTCAGCAAGAGGATGGTCCAACTGTTTCTTGGCCACAGTTTGTTGTTGGCCATTCATGCAGATAGGCAGCTTGCTGGTTGTCATGCCCATGTAGAATGCAGGACAGTGGTTGCAGCTTAACTTGTAGATCACATGACTGGTTTCACAGGTAGCTCTGCTTTTGGTGGTTTAGATTATGTTTGTGACCGGACTGGAGTAGGTGGTTGTGGTGGTGGTGCTATCTACTACAAGATACAGGCAAATCTAGATACAACACCTGTCCCATACATCCTCGCACCACCACCTACTCCAGTATGGTCACAAACATCACTTATCCCACCAAAGGCAAGGCTACCGGTGAAACCAGTCATGTGATCTACAAGCTAAGCTGCAACTATTGTGCTGCATTCTACATAGGCACGGCAACCAACAAGCTGTTTGTCTGCATAAATGGCCAACAACAAACTGTGGCCGAGAAACAACTAGACCACCCTGCTGCTGAGCATGCTACCCAACACAATTCCCTTTATTTCAATGACTGCTTCACAGCCTGTGCCATCTGGATCCTTCCCACCAGCATCAGCTTTTCTGAACTGCGCAGGTTGGAACTCTCCCTGCAATATATCTACGTTCCCGTAACCCTGCTAGCCTAAACCTTCGTTAGTTATTGTCCTTACCCATCTAACCTCTTCCTTGTTCCCATTCTAGAACTACACAGTCCTCTATTCCACCAACACACCCAGTCTTTTTACTTGTCTCCTTTTCTGCAACCCCCTCCCTTGCTCTCATCCACCCTCCACCTAACCTCCCAACTGCACCTAGCTGTCCTACTATCCACTTCATCCCTGAATGCTTCACCATCCCCCCACCCCTACCCTTCTATCCCTCCCCCTCCCCGCCCTAGCTACTCCTTACACCCACCTGGTTGCCTCTCCCATAACGCATTGCTGATCGCAGTATGACTCCAATTGACAGAGACTGTCGTCGTGTGTGTGTGTGTGTGTGTGTGTGTGTGTGTGTGTGTGTGTGTGTGTGTGTGTGGTTTTTTTTTTCTATTTTTGACAAAGACCTTGTTGGCCGATAGCGAACTTTCCGACAGTCTTTTTGTTGTGCCCTTCTGCAGCTCAGTATCTCCGCTATATGGTGAGTAGCAATTATCCTTTTCATTATATTGCTACATTCCATCCTGAATTTTCCATGGTTCCTACTCTACTTTTTATGTTACCGACGTCTAATGGTACCTGCATTGCAGATAATAATTTACTGTATTTACCCGACTATAAGACAAGGTTTTTTCCTAGATCAGCCATTCAAAAAATACAGGGTAGTCGTGTATCTGCAGATTATGCAACATTGCTGAGGTCAATGTTTTTACATTGTTTAATAGATTAATATAGAGATGATCTTACATTTATATATGTAGCTTTTCTACTGAGGTTTCACACAAATTTATTTAGGGCATAGGGTGTAGGAAACAATGATCGCATTCAAAAAGGCTCAAGATTTCCCAATATGCCGAAGCGCTCAATACATCATTGACCTTGCTTGACATTTCACTTGCGGTGCTAATGCGAGGGATATGTGAGAAACTATGTACTAGCGACTACAACACTCTAATGCACTACTAAAAAAATGACAATTCTGCGTAATACCAGAGGAAACAACACAAACGTTTGTTGTATTTGAACAGGTTTTTAATAAAAGTTCTCATGCTTATGCATACCGTACACACAGATTTATGCTGTTCTTTTAAGTAAACGTAACATTCAAAGGCAAAAATCTTCCCTTTCACTAACCATTACTTGGATGTGAACCCAAGACAGTATTTTATTTGTTTATGAGAAACTGTAAAGATTTGCCACTTGGGTTGCAAATGAGATATTCAGTCGCTTTCACATATCAGAATACAGTGGAAAAACATTACCAGCTTTTTAATCAGCTTTGGAGCAAGCCAATGACGTTCAGATGAAACGAGAAAGAAAATTTATCCAGAATGCATATAGTTTCTCTTTCGAATACCTACTGAGAAAGAAATGTCTACAAACTTTATATTAATATCCATGAAAATTTCTTAACCATTCTTTCTAAACCTATACTTAATTTGTTATTTATTACAATATATGATCATAATATGCAAATAAAAGAAACTCTGAATCTGTTAATGTTATTTACTACTACTACTTCTCGCTGATTATCTACAGCCAGCACCACTTCTCTGCACCCAGTTAAATCTCCTTCTGTGTTGACTATCCTCAACATTCATATTACTGGTTCACACCTGGCTGCTCCACATCATTTCGCCAGTTGCACTGAAGGCAAACCATTTTCTTCCGCCAGGATATTATTCATCGTACTATTCTATCTACATTCATCCTATTTACATGGCCAAACCACATCGGCTATTCCTATTGAATGTTGTCACAGATATCCTTACCCACCTTCATCCTTTGACTGATTACACCATTTCTTGTCCTATCCACCCTAGTACAGACTGAGCTTCATCTTAAAGTAATCCAACTCAGTGGCAGGCAGTTTATTCTTATTTCATATGCTAATGTTTCAGTCTTCTGGACCATACAAAACTACACTTTGGATTATACTCTTATACATTCTCTTCTTTGTTGTTGTTCTCATCTTTGTTCCACACAACGTCTTTATTACAGCTTGTCCTTTATTAATCCTCATAGTGATTTCATCATTGCTTGTGCCCTGTTTATTAAATAATACCTCGAGGTATTTTGCCTTTTCCACATCTAAAGTTACTCCTCTGTCTACTTTCAAATTATTTATTTTTTCTGTTCCAACAGACATGTACTCACACTTCTTCTAAGGCCAAACTTACACCATTCCTCTTTAAGCTTTCTTATAATATAGCTTAGATCATTTTCAATTTCTGCTAGAATAATCTGGTCATCTGCAAAATACAGGATAAATATCTTGGTGTCATCTACTGTCACTCCCAAAACTTGGCATTTTCTACACTGAGTCTTCAGGATTTCTCCTAGGTATAGCTTAAAGAGCGTCTGTGACAGTCCACATCCCTGTCGCAGACCCTTATTCACCTCGACTTCTGCTCTCCAGCTATTCCTAATACTTACTCTCACTGTGTTATTTTCATATAATTTCATAACAGCCTTTAGCAATCTTTGATATAACTCTCTCTCTTTCACAGGGTGTATACAGGGGAAAAAAATCCCGGTTTTTCCCAGATTTCCCGCTTAAAAAAACACTTTCTCGCAGGTGAAAACATGCTTTTTCCGTGTTAAGTGACAGTATATTTTCCCTTATCAATCCTTTGAATGGTTATTGTTTTATACAGGGGTGTAGAATTTCCCGGCACTTAAGAAAACGAAACTCAGGGAAAAAAACAAGTTTTGGAAATATCTTTGATGTGCAGCAACATGTACACTGCTTGTTTTCGTATTACGAAAGTATAAATTGGAATTCCACCAAACACCGCATGTTTTTTTTCCGAATCATTGAAATTGAGACTGCGGTGCGCTTTTGTAAGCCAGTCATAGCTCATGTCACGTGATCTTGCCAGCCGATGACAGTGGATATTCAGAGCACAGGACACGTGATGTAGTGAGCCAACAGCACGAACACACAAACAGGGAAAGTTAATAGTTTAAATTAATATACATAGTGTTGCTACAAGAAAAAAAAGCTTTCACGTATGATATTGGTCTCTAAGGTTAATAAGCTGCAAGAGAAGCTAAGCTTTCGCATATAATGATCTTTTTTGCATGTATTACACTTGTGCAGCTACCATGGCGTAGGAAGCCCATATGTACGTATGTGTAAAACATTGAAAGATCATACATTATGTCATAAAAGAAACAAGACAGCAGAGGATACTCCAAGGGCATTGGAATTTCGTGAACCACACTAAAATGTGCATACTTTAAGTGCACATTAGTATGTCCAGATCCCCAATGAAGGAGACCTCGACCCGATATTAAGATTTTCAGTGTGGTTTTCGGGATGTACATTTTCTTGGAGCACCAGTACTGTATTATATCATGTTTGGTTCTTTATTATGGCATAATGCCACATGTACTAGAAGATGAAAACATGCACTTGAAATACAGCGAACAGTTGAAACTAGCCAGTACTGTGGAATTAAACATTTCGTTTCAAATACATCGACTGCTTCTGCGCAAAAGGTTAATAAAAGTCAAGTTTCTTTAGCAAACAGACAAAAATAACTTCACTGTTCTGCAAGGCGATTAATGTGTGACTGTCAGAAAGGTGAAAATATAATAAAATCTGAAACTAATGACATTTTAGCCTTCTGTAATTATGTGAATGTATTTTAATTCACTGATAGCTCCCAGCCACAGATATCAGTTTCGTTTTCATTTGACGTGAGAGTAAACGAAGGGGAAACAGCGAAATCACTAAATGTAAACACAGGTCATGTGGAGACTGCCCACTATAACTCAGACTGCTCTGCGCATGAGCCCCGGATCTACAATATTTGCGAACCACGTCAATAATAAAACAACACAAATTTTCAAAAATATGCTCATCTTGTAGTGCACATCTTTCTGAAAAGTCTGAAACATAAAACATATGCATTCAAGGAAATGTAAGGCATGTTATTTGGTCTTAAGTGTGCCAAAGTGCAGTGCCATGCCTCTTCACACGGCATTCTTCCATCGCACGTCACTGTATTTCGCTCTATGTGTATATTTTGTAATGGATGCAATCAAACTATATTCAGGACAGTAGAAATTGGAATGTCCTGTGGTGCCTCTCCTGCTCCCAGTTGGCTGGTCTGACGGCCTGCCCCTCTTACAAAACAATCTCACAATTAATAGCGGATGGGATTATTTGTAATTGGGAGAACAAGAACTCTTCAGAAAATTTGCACTCTTTATTGCCTATTAGCTAATAACTTGCTGTTTTGTGAGACATAAAATTAAATATAGAATACATAAAACCAATAAAGACAAGAGACAAGGAAGAAAGTACACATTTCTTCAATCATTAGCTCCTAGCATTTTTTTTCCTCTCTATCTTGCTACAGCTTTATATGGTGTGCTTTCCTTTCTGCGAAAGAATCTATTACCTCCTCAAATTTCATCAAACGTTTTGCTACATGAAAAATGGAAATGTCGTTACCTAATACTGAAAAAGCTGTAAACCCAAATAATACCCCAGACTGGTGTGGTTTCTCGATCTGATTATGTCTATTTGGTCACTGTCCACTAGGTAAAACAAAATAGGCCTTTCTAATATTGCAGCAATTTTGTAACACAAACCAAATAAACGAGACTGTTTTGGCACAAATGGCCATTTTCATAACACAACAGAATATAATTCACGAAGTACCAATATCAAATGCCTATTAGGCCTACTACAAGCAAAAAGCTTTATGTTAGGAAATAGTTTCACATTTCATTCATACGCACCAGTTTCTCACGCGTGAGATCGTAAAGTAGTATTACAAAAATTTTATATAAATTTGGGATCGTCATATTCTTCCAGAATTTGTGTGATGTCCCCATTTCTTCTCCTTCCTCGTTCTAACAAACAATCTTGTCATCACCAATTCTGTAGCTATTCCTGCTACTGTCAAAATTTGTTCGTTGATTAACTTCACTAACCCTGCCAGAATCACAGGTTCAGTTATCCCGCAATTATTTTCCGGGTAGGCATTATTACGTGTCCATACAACACGTTTTCCATGTTACTTCCAGAATAGAACTTAAGCAGCTGCTAGCCGGGGACTGTACAACTGGTCCCTACTAGTATAGCGATCTGGTCAAAAATTTGTGAAAATTTCATTTTCTTGGATACACCAAGAATATAGCATGTAATCTTTCTCACCTGTTATTCCTTTCAGTCATTTATTTCCATTCTGGTAGTCTGAATCTATGGATTTCACTAGTAATTATAACAACACTGATCATTCGCAAACCCAATCAACTACATAATCAGACAGCGACTGGCATTCATCCGTTCGGCTTTACTCTGCTCAGCTCGTATGGCCCCGTCCTCTTTTGTCTGTGGAAAGTTTATTTCTAGATGCGACGAAGATTCTCCTGACAGAGACATCACGTACACTATGCGCGCATTCAAAAATCAACTTATGACTCATTCAGAAATCAACTTAAAATGTGTTCAAAAATGTTCAAAACCAACAAGGAAGCATTTCAAAATCATATAAACAATCTCTAGACAAACGTGTGCTGGATGCTAGGCACTTTGTAAAACAAGTTTTTTTCCTCAAGAATATGAATTTGGCGCCCCCTTTTCCCGGTAGCATCTAGCTGCTTGCTGTGACTGCTTGCTCAGCCAGCAGCCACATTCCTGTAGCCAGAAGCAGGAGAATCTACTACTAAAACACGACTCAACTGTGCATGCGCATGAGCCTGCTCGTAACTGCTAAAACGAATGTAATGTAAACAGTTGTGACTTCATGCACATCAGAGGCAATTTGTTGTTATGAAGCATTGAATTGTCTTCCTAAAGCCTTTGACACATTTTGCTGTTGGCAGACGCTTGCACGAGCACTGCGTGTCACCGTTGTATATGGTGCATTTCCCTTGCAATGTAAGTTATTTTCTCTTTTTCTCTCGTTTATGTTTTATCGTTGAAGTATTAATGTGCAGTTGCAGGATACAGTAATATCCTTTGTTAGAGCATCAGTTCTTACCAATAAAAATTTAACTGAAAACGTTTCCATGAAAAATTCCCAGAATTCTAAAAAATTCCTGTGTTTTTCCAGGTTTTCTCCTGGATCAAAAAATTCCCGCGTTTTCCCCGGATCTCCTGGGTATTATACACCCTGCTTTCAACATTTCCCACAGTTTGTTGGTGAGTATATTGTCATATGCTTTTTCTGCGTCAATAAACGCAGGCCAATCTTTGGGTGTTTTTCACATTTTAGTTTCATTGTGAAGATATTGTCATTGCCGACCTTCCAGCTCAGAATCATGTTTGCCCATTTTGCTGCCTGTGAATTGTCTCTCTCTCTCTCTATCAGATCTTTCAGTACCTTGGACAGACCCTATAATTACTTGGATCATTATATGTGACCCTTTCTTATGCACCCATCTTATGTAACATTTTCCATTCCAATGTATCCTCATCTCCATTTAATATTCTTTCGAACAGCCTCCTTACCATCTCCAACAATTTTGGTGGACCAAACTTCACCACTTCTGGGTATATTGATACATATCCTGGCGCTTTCTTCATCTAACAGTTCCTGACAGCCTGCTGAAAAATTTTATATCCAAACAGCACAATTGCTCCTGTTGCATCCTCACCTCACATTTATATGAAAATTCAGGCTGATTTTCCTGGAATAAATCCTTAAAATATTTTGTCCATTGACCATCACTAACCTTATTATAACGTAACTTTTCACTAGTTGAAATACACACTGACTTCCCTTTTCTCCATGTCTCATCACTGTAAGTCCCACCAATCATCTTATTGACATATTCACCTCTTTCTTTCCACACCCTGTTTTTCCTTTTTTAACACTTCTCTTTTTACTTCTCCATTTAATGTCCTATACCTATCTTGACTTTGACTGTCATTCACATTCAGGACGTACACAAGAAAAAGGAAGGGTGATAATAAGTTAGAACCTGGTGGTACACTACATGTAACTACAAGTAGATCCCAGATGGATAATGGTTGACAGTTTAATACAGGCTCTTTCCTGTTGACATTTTTTGTTTCCTATTAGAGAAACACAATCCAAACCATTTTGTGGCATTTCACATGACATCATAATATTCTAATTTGCCTAAAAGTACAGTGTGATTTATACAGTCAAAAGTGCTTGAAACTTAACATACTATACTAGTAACCTGTAGTTTATTCTCTAACAAAGTATATGTAAATACCCTCATTATCAGAATTGTGACTCTTGTAACATATTATTTGTAGTCACATGGCCAAGGAGATGCTTGTACATCATATTTTTTAAAATTTTCAAGAAAGTTGGCAAAAGTGAAATCAGATGGAAGTTTGATGGTAATTCTTGATCATCTTTCTTATCTTCAGTGTACAAGGTGTCCAACTCGAACCTCCCTGATTTCAAGGACCCAGGGAAAATTTAAAAAAAAAATGAAAAATGCACCACACTGTAGAGCATCTCAAAGAATTTATTTATCATCAATACACCTCTACATGCGAACCATGTGTAGCACGAAGAATATAGAGTCTATATTCAACTTGTCAAGTTCTTTGTAACATTTCCTCTGTTATTGTTGCAATCGCATTAGTGATATGATGTCGCAGTGTAGGAATATCATCCACTTTGGTCGCATAAATATCATCCACTTTGGTCGCATACACACGGTCCTTCATAAATCCCCACATTAAGAAATCAAGCGGCATAATGTCTGGTGAACTTGGTTGCCAGGCAATGGGTTCACTGTGTCCGATCCAACGATTAGGAAATTTCCTATCCAGGAACTTGCGAACAGCCATTGTCCGATGCGGTGGAGCTCCATCTTGTTGAAAAATGATGTTGGGTTGCAAGTCTTGTATCTGAGGGTACACAAACTGCTCCAACATGTCCAGATACTCTGACCCATTCACTGTTTCTTCTGCAATGGAGAATGGTCCGACAATCCCATCGTGCATTAGCCTGCACCATATGATTAGTTTAGGGCTATCACAAACATGTTCAATGACAACTTGCAGATTTTGTGAACCCCAAATGCGAACATTATGCCTATTAACCCTTCCTAACAGATGAAAGGCTGCCTCATCTGAGAGTAAACATCTTTCCAGGAAGCTGGCATCCATATCAATACACTGCAGCATATCAGCAAATTGTTGTCGGCGTGGTTTGTCATTCGGTGTCAGATGTTGCAGAATTTGCACTTTGTAGGCACACATAAAGAGGATGCTGGTTAACTACACGATGCAATGTTGATCAAGGTAAATCAAGTTGCCTAGATGGTTGACGAATTGACTTACGTGGGCTTCTGAGAAACGTTTGTCTGATTTCCTCCACTGCCTCTTCTGAAACTCCGTAACGTGCACCACCAGAATGTTTCAGAACACTTTCTGTTGCCAGAAACGATGATAATTTCTTTGCACAGTAATCGGCGATTTTATTTCGGCAAACCAAACTACTGCTTGCACGCGCTGCTGTGGAGTCACCATTTTCACTTCACGCGACCATGCTGCACACTGGCGACAATACTTCTGATGCGGGAATATAAATTCTTTGAGATGCTCTACAATGTGGTGCATTTTTCATTGTCATATCTATAGCGTTTTTCCTCTCCTGGGTCCATGAAATCAGGGAGGTTTGAGTGGGACACCCTGTATTTCAGCAAATCGGGAAATGTTCCAGTGAAAAAAGAAATGCTACACAGTTGAATTATGTCTACGTCTATGTGATTACTCTGCTATTCACAATAAAGTGCCTGGCACAGAGTTCAATGAACCACCTTCAAGCTGTCTCTCTACCGTTCCACTCTCAAACGGCACACAGAGAAACAAGCATTTAAATTTTTCAGTGCGAGCCCCAATTTCTCTTATTTTATCGCGATGATCATTTCTCCCTATGTCGGTGGGTGCCAACAGAATGTTTTTGCAATCGGAGGAGAAAACTGGTGATTGAAATTTCATGAGAAGATCCCATCGCAACAAAAAACACCTTTGTTTTAATGATTGCCACTCCAATACACGTATCATGTCTGTGACACTATCTCGCCTATTTTGTGATAATACAAAATGAGCTGCCCTTCTTTGTACTTTTTCGATGTCATCCGTCAGTCCCACCTGATGTGGATCCCACACCACACAGCAATACTCCAGAATGGGGCGGGCAAGCGTGGTGTAAGCAGTCTCTTTAGTAGACCTGCTGCACCTTCTAAGTGTTCTGCCAATGACTGGCAGTCTTTGGTTTGCTCTACCTACAATATTATCTATGTGATCGTTCCAATTGAGGTTATTTGTAATTGTAATTCATAAGTATTTATTTGAATTTACAGCCTTCAGATTTGTGT
The DNA here is from genome assembly GCF_023864345.2 of Schistocerca serialis cubense. Classification (NCBI taxonomy): domain Eukaryota; kingdom Metazoa; phylum Arthropoda; class Insecta; order Orthoptera; family Acrididae; genus Schistocerca; species Schistocerca serialis. Next base: position 27,252,329 of record NC_064642.1, read on the forward strand.
GACTTATCGCGTAATCGAAATTTAGCTGATTTCTTTTAGTACTCATGTGAATAACTTCACACACTTTTCCTTATTCAGGGTCAATTGCCATTTTTCACACCATACAGATATCTTATCTAAATCATTTTGCAAGTCATTTTGATCATCTGATGACTTTACAAGACAGTAAATGACAGCATCATCTGCAAACAATCTAAGACGGCTACTCAGTTGTCTCCTATTTTGTTAATATAGACTAGGAACAATAGAGGTCCTATAACACTTCCTTGGGAAACGCTGTATATTACTTCTGTTTTACTCGATGACTTTCCATCTATTACTACGAACTGACCTTTCTGACAGGAAATCACGAATCCAGTTGCACAACTGAGGCGATACTACGTAGGCACACAGTTTGGTTAGAAGACACTTGTGAGGAATGGTGTCAAAAGCCTTTTGGAAATCTAAAAATATGAATCAATTTGACATCCCCTGTCAATAGCACTTACTACTTCATAAGTATAAAGAGCTAGTTGTGTTTCACAAGAACAATATTTTCTGAAACTGTGCTGACTGTGTGTCAATAAATCGTTTTCTTCGAGGTACTTCATAATGTTGAATACAGTAAATGTTCCAAAACCCTACTGCAAATCGACGTTAGTGATATAGGCCTGTAATTCAGCGGGTTACTCCTACTTTTCTTTTTGGCTATTGGTATGACTTGAGCGATTTTCCAGTCTTTAAGTACGGATCTTCCTGTGAGCGAGTGGTTGTATATAACTGCTAAATATGGAGCTATTTTATCAGCATACTCTGAGAGGAACCTGACTGGTATACAATCTGGACTGGAGGTCTTGCCTTTATTAAGTGATTTAAGCTGCTTCATTACTCTGAGGATATCTACTTCTATGCTTCTCATCTTGGCAGTTGTTCTTGATTGGAATTCAGGAACATTTACTTTGTCTTCTTTGGTGAAGGAGTTTCGGAAAACCGTGTTTAACAACTCTGCTTTAGTCGCACTGTCATCAGTGACTTCACCGTTGTTATCGCACAGTGAAGGTATTGATTGCGGCTTGCCACTGGTGTGCTTTATGTATGGCCAGAATCTCTTTGGGCCAGATTTTGAGACAGAATTTTGTTGTGGAAATTATTAAAAGCATCTCGCTTTGAAGTAAGTGCCATATTTTGAACTTCTGTAAAACTTTGCCAATCTTGGGGATTTTGCATTCTTTTAAATTTGGCATAGTTTTTTCGTTGCTTCTGCAACAACGATCTGACCCGTTTTGTGTACCAGGGGGATCAGTACCATCATTTATTAATTTATGTGGTATATATATCTCAATTGCTGTTGATACTATATCTTTGAAAACATTCCACAACTTTTCTACACTTACATGATCAGATCAGGAGTAGTTTAATATGTTAATAAACTCACAACACTCTTTATTAAACTTTGTTGATATTTTACCATAACCACTGGAACACTCTATTGCTGAATATGGTGGAGATTACTTATGCTGTAAAGGGAGGGTGTAATGGCCGATCTGAGATATTCCATGGCAGGACCTACATACCCCAACATCTTTTCAAATTATGAAATGCTTGTAATAAAAGCCTGGAACTCTTCACACACTGTTACAGTGTGACATTTACTCTCAAAATTATCTGCTCCTCATCTCCGGTTCTACCAGTCTCCTCCTTCGCTATATGTCATATTGTCTTCACTTTATTACCTGGTGTGATTATCATTCATTTTTGTAGACGTCAGTTCACGCTTAATCACTCTGAGGCAAAACTGTGTCCAGAAAAGGTAAAGAATTCATTAATACACAATGGATTTTTCATTGATTCACTTCATTTCATATCTTTGAGGAATTCCCTAAAACAATCAATTTTTGGCTTACTGATTACTCTCCTGGACTCAATATTAGTAGCTTATGTATCCTGGTCAGGATCAACATTTCATATAAGGAACTGATTGTCATTGTCTGAGAGGCCATTAATTTTGAAATAACAGTTTTGTTCATTTGACATTTTTATAGAGACATTATCAATGACTACTTCTGACAAATAAGCTACTCTAAAGTTTACAGCAGGAACTAAGTTGAATGATAACACTACCACCACCTGCAATGAATCATTACTGGAAGAATTAAGAAAATCTACATTGAAATCAATGGCAACCACTACGTCTTTTTTCTCTTTTTTTTCTTTTTCGTACTCTTAAAAAGGCCCACAGAGCTTCAACACAATCTTGAACAGATCAAAATTTTCTACAGTTGCTAAATGTACACTTACTATTACAAATGATTTGATATGAAATTCTAATGTCTATGTTCTTAATGTATGACAATCCCTGATGAATGTGGCAACTGGTCTGGAACATTTCTGCTTTTAGAAATGAGATGGAAACTCAAGTCTTGCAATAATTACCACATCTACACCAGTGGTCACATGGCATTTGGAGAGGCAGATAGTATCAACTGAGTTTGACAATTAATTCATCAATTCAAACAAGTAATTCATTCATTTTACTCCTCAGTGCTTGGATATATGATATATGACGAGAACATAGTACAGTGGAAATAAAATTTCTAGTGATTCCTAAAAATTTTCAGATAAACACTTCCTATACACTTTTTTCTCAAACAAAATGTTTTGTTCAATACTGACCACTCTCTAATCTTTGTTTCTTTCACACCTTCCTGTAGTAAAAACAGATGCTGCTCTGACGAACAACCACCATCTGTGTACCTATTACAGAACAAGGCGACACTGGTACTACCTTCCTATTGAAGAGTCAACTGATACATTAAGGCATAACACAGCCAATAGACGGCAAATGACTTTAGTTGTTGCATACATTGAAAGTGAAGATCTCAGGCTATGCAGTAAGACCATAGGTACCACCTCAATGAAAATAGACATCATATACCAGACATTGATACATGTGTTCCCATAATTCTTCTGAGCCATGCAGTTAAATATTCTAGTAATTACACAAAAACATATGATTTGGGACTAGATCCGACTGTATTACTCAAACATCACTGAAAACTAACAATCTTTATGACATTTCTTAGATGAATATCACACACTCAGGCTTCACTATTTCAAGAAACCCTTAACATTTTACAATAAATTGAGATTTTGTGTTTAATTCATGGGATATCAATGAAAAAGGATCGACAGTGGTCAAAATAATTTACTACAGCTAACAACAACTGTGTATATAAACACATTTTAGGTTGATATGGAAACTACCATAGGCACTAATAGCTTGAAACAAAATTGTTTAATACCTTGCTGTTTTGTTCCACATTTTCTGCTGAATAAGCTTTCTTTGTGCTTTAAAGAGTTCCCAGTCTTCCCGCAGCATCCTCTGCTTTGCCTTCAATGTTGCCTGCTCTTGGCTAGATAGGAAACAGATCAGCATAGCCATTAAATTTAAACTTAAATTGTAAAGTTATCCACAAATACAGTGCACACTTACGGCATAGTAATATTTACTTATCAATGGGCACACTTCAAATTAAGTAATACTATAACTCTGTTAAATTAACAATGCATAATAAATGTTAATGGCATCAACAATATCCTCATATACAGACAGCAAGAACAGATGGGGAGGACATAGTGGATGTGAAATAGAGCGGAGAAAGGGCGGGTCAGAACAGGGTTGGGAAGAGCAGTCAGAAAGAGTGTGAGTGAGTCAGAGCAGGGAAGAGATAATGGCAACGAGTAGGCACAGTCAGGGGATGGAGGGAGAAGGGCACAAGATGGTTAGGTGGCGCGAGAGGGGATGGTGCAAGTGAGGAGACAGAGAGTGCTACGATGTGTGTGCACGGCGCCAGGAGAAAGGATGCAAGGTGGCAGGAACAGACTGCAGTGGGAGATGATGGCTTGCAGGGAGCCATGAGAGAGTGTAGGGCACCACGTGGATATGCGTGGGTCTCGAACTCAGCAGAGATGGAGCACAGTGGAGTGTGTGGGGTGTGGGGAGAGTGTGCATAGGGAGTTGTGTGGCGAGACCGTGTGATGGGGGATAAGGTGGGTCTGCCTGAAGTGGCAGAGTGGGGGTATGCCCGAAGCAGGATTCCTGTGGCATGAGAGGTAGAGGATGGGGGACAACCCCACATGGTGTGAAGGAAATGGTCCAGAGAGACGCACATGTTGCAGTGAGGGGGCTGTGGTGCTGGGAGGGGAGCTGTGGTGATGGGAGGGGGCTCTACTGAAGAGGGGAGCTGCAAGGGGTGAGAGGGGAGCAGCAAGGTTTGAGAGGGGGGGGGGGGGGTGCGGGCGGAGTCGCTCCAGTAGGGGAGGATCGCACGAGGCCTGAGCGTTGTGCAGGAGGTGGGGGGCAATACCCATGTGACGCGCAGGGGAGGCTGAGTGTGGTGCAGGAGAAGCTGAGCGTAGTGCACGGAAGGGACAATATGGCGCAGGGGCCTTGAGGTCTGAGAGGCAGGCACAGTGTGTGTGTAGGGGGCACCATAGTGGGATGGGTCGGATCAGATCACATGGTGGAGGAGAGGAGGCGGCGATCAGCGAGGGGTGGGGGATGGAGAGTATGATGGAGAGGAGGGAGGGGCTGGGTGAAAGGGAACTAGAGTTTGGGAGATGGTAAATGTAGAGGGGCAAGGGGACAGTGATTGGGTGTTTGGTGGAGGGTAAATGTAGAGGGGCAGGGGGATGGAGAAGGGAAGAGATGGGCCAGAGAAGGGGAGAGGTGGCGAGCAAAGGGGTTGAGGGAGAAGCATAAAAAAGGGAGCGGCTACAAGAAGGGGGAGGGATAAGGGAAAGGGTGAGTGTGAATAAAAGGGGGAAGGTGGACAAGTGGGGGAGAGGTGGTTTACACAAGTCGAGGAGAGGTGACTGACAAGCAGGGGGAGAGGTAGATAACAGAAGGAGAGGAGTGCAAGAGGGCGTAAGAAGGGGGAACAATGGGAGATGAGAGTGAAGAGGGAGAGAGGGGCAAAATGGAAGGAGGGGAGGTGGTGAGAGGAAGGAGGCTGAGAGGCTGGATGAGAGGCAGATGGAAAAAGAGGGGCAGATCAATAGAGGGGGCCATGCAGGAAGGAAGAAAAGGACATCAAAAGAGAGGGTATACATTGGAAGAAGGGTGATACATGGGAAAGGAGAGGGAGTCATGGGAAGGAACAGAGGGATCCTCAAAAGAGAGAGTACACACTGTAAGAGAGGTGATACATGTGAAGAGAGAAGGGGACATCAAGAGAGAAGGTATATATTGGAAGAGGTATGGGGCTTGGGAAAGGCACTGATGAGGCAGCAGTTAGATCCTTCAGTTAAGCAGTAGACTTCATAAACATAGCAAGGTACACCGTTTCACTTGCGAATTGACACAGATTCTCATAAGAAACAACTTACTTTAAATTTCCTCTGTGCTCTTTAGTTTAAACTCCTATATTTTATGCATGTTATATGCATTTATCAGGCACAGTCCTGCATTTTATTAATGGTCTAGGGCACATTTTTGCCATATTTGGTATGGATAGGAAGTGCCACCAATGTGTTCAGATGCGGGATCAGATGGTGACCCTTTGCTCACAGCTCCAGATGGTGCTGGCTTCGATCATGGAGCTGGAGGCTGTTGCCAATGGACATCACTGTGGGGCGGCAGGCTGAACATGGAGATCCCAGTGAGGTCCAGCACATACCACACGTCCCCCAATCGGTCTACTACTGTGGGTTCCCCAGGTACTGCCTGCACTACAATTCCGAGGTGTAGAGACAGCAAAAGATTTTTCAGGGGCCAATTGGAGGGCTTCCCCAGTTTGTCTGCGGAAAAGGTTTCACATGCTATCCGTGTCCGACACAAATCCTGAGCTAGATGCAGTTGCTCGCACTATTGCCATGGAATCCTCTCAGCCCAGATGGTCTGAGCATTCACAATTCACAGGTGAGATTACTGGTAGCTGGAAGCTCCAAGGTTAGGCATGTAATGGGGCCCTCAAAGATATGGGTGCCTAAACAGGGAAGGAATCCCATGTGCACGCATACAGGGTGGAGTCATTCTAGATGTGGAACAGGTACTTCCAGAAGAGCACAGTATGCAGCCAACGGCATGTGATGTCCCATGTCAGTACGATCTGTGCCACTTTGGACTGCAAGAGACTGTCTTTGGTTTTGGGCAGCTAGATGGAGTGGTGAAGACTGCCAGTCTTGCTTGCAAGATGAAGGGGGAGTTCACCATCTGTAGCATCATCATCGACAGAATTGACTGTGGTCCTTTGGTGAAGAGCCAATTGGAAGTTCTGAATCAGAGGCTCAGATAGTTCTGCGACTTACACGCTGCAACTCAGAGCTCCGCTTGATGTAGGTCAGGGGCCGACTACACACAGGAAATGGCTACAACGGTAGCGAGGGCTATGTGGTGGGGACGGGACAGTTTTTTAAGTTAGAGAGTCTTGGAAAACTACAGAAATCGTGTCAGGCTAAAAGGGTGGAGGGCACACACAGGCCATGGGTGGACCTAGCAACAATCGGTATTGTGTTTATAAACTTTCGTATCTGTGATGAGAAAAAAATCATGGTTTCAAGTGCTAATAGAAATCAATGAAGCTCAAATCATTATAGGTATTGAAAGACTGCCAAAGCCAGAGATACGTTCAGCTAAAACTTTTAAAAAGGACCTAAACATGTACAGAATGGGCAGATTAAATACAGTTGGTGGTGGAGTGTTCATTGCTCTCAGAAGAAATTTACTTTGTAACAAAATTAAAGTACACAGCTCCGGTGAGTTGGTATGGACAACTGTAATAAATTAATAATTGGTTCCTTTCACAGACCACCCCCCCCCCCCCCCCCCAGCTCACATCATGATGCAGATCAAAGAAAACTTGAATTTGATTTCAAATAGGTACCTCACTCGTACAATTTCAGTTGGTGGAGTCTTGAATCTACCCTCAATATTTTGGCAAAAATACATGTTTGAAGCAGGTGGCATGCATAAAACACAATACAAAATCTTACTGAATGCTTTCTCAGAAAATTCTTTTGAACAATTAGTTCAGAAGCACAGCCAAAGTGCAAATGGTTGAAAACATACTTGATCTCTTAGCAACAAAATACTTCTAAACGAAAAGGAAGCATCATACTGGGTGCAGGGATTAGTGACTATGAGGTCACTGTAACAAGAGTGAATACTGAAACACCCACACTCACCTAAAATAAATGTAAAACATATCCATTTAATAAAGTGAATAAAAGTTCACTTGATGCCTTCCTAAGTTGCAGTTTCCACTGCTTCCAAACTAAGAGACTGATGGCATTTGGTATATGCAAGGTGTTTCCGAAGTGACGGTCAATATTCACGGATATGACAGAACTGGTCATTCAAAACAAAAAAAGTCAAGTAAACATGGGCTCTAAAACACATACCTTACGAGTTATGAACAATTCTGGATATTCGATACTGTGAAACAAATCTCTTCTACTGCAAGCTCTTTGTTTTCCATATTTTAGGAAGTGTTAGTATGGACCAAAATAAGAGAATAATGTCCAGTAAACATGTGCTCTAAAATGCATACCTTACAAGCTACGAGCACTTTTTCATCTCTACTACTCTCAAACACAACTCTTCTAATGAACAAGTGCTCATACCCTTTAAAGTATGGATTTTAGAGCACATTTACTGGACATTTTTCTCTTGTTTTGATCCATACTACCACTGTCTAATATATGGAAAGCTAAGAGCTTGCAGTAGAAGAGATTTGCTTCACAGTATCGAAGATCAAGATTTGCTCATAGCTCTTATGGTACGCGTTTTAGAGCACATGTTTACTTGACCTTTTTTGTTTCAAATGATCATCCCTGAATATTGAACATCATTTCTGAAACACCTTATATTTACCAAATAAATTAATAAGAGATGGAACTTATCACCCAAGATACACAAAACAGGTCAGACCACTGTTGCAGAATCAAAGAAAAAAGCATGCCAAATTTAAAAGAAGGGAAATTCCTGAAGTTTACCAATGCTTTTCAGAAGCTTGAAATTTAATGTGATCTTCAGTGTGAGGTGTTTTTAATAATTTGGACAATGAAACTCTGTCTTAAAATCTAGTTGTATGTAAAGTACACCAGTGCCCAACACAATCAATACCATCTCCAATGGCAGGATTGACTTTTTGATACAATCTATATGGTGGTGTAGGTTAAGGTACAAGGATTCACACCCTACAGCCATTCCCTCTGGTGGGCCCTCGTTTCCCAGTAATCGCAAAAATTTTGCGTGATGCTCCATGGCTCTAAAAATGTAACAATTTACAGACAGGTTCCATAGCATGATGGTTAAAGGACTAACTCCATGTGCAAAAGATTGTTGGCTCAAATCTCATTGGGTACAGAGATTTGTTTCTTATTTTTAAATCTTTATCAAAATCACTTTGAGGATTATTTTTATTCAGTTAATTGGTTTAAATGTACTTTTTTCTATTCATTTGTTATGCCATATCTGTCATGGTGTGAAATAAACCATTTGCTATCATTTTTCTTCCAATCAGTCATGTTCATGTAATTTTGATTACTGTTATATTTTAACTTTGATTTAATTACTTCCATGTTGTCATCTGACATTTTAATTCATCCATGTCACAGCATTCAATATTTCCATTTCTCATTTTGCTTGAATTTTCTTTTACTGATAGTCTCTTCACTCGTTTCGTTTGTAATCCATGTTATTTTGTCCATAGCACAACGAAAATTGATGTTTTAAATGTTTGCATATGGATTGCCACCCAAAAAGATGTACATCTTGTAATGAAAAATACATTCCTGACACTACTGCACTGTCAATATAAACAGATTATTTCATCTATTGACTTCTGACCAACAGATCGGCATTTCAAAGTGTTTAAATATTATCATAGATAAATAAAAGCAATTAAATTCACATGCACAAAGCTTCCAAGTGGAAAAAAGAATGATAGTAAGAAAAAAATAAGAGCAACTGAAGAAGTTAAAATGTTGATTAAAATAATGTGACAAAGAAATACAAATGAAAGAAATAGCATGTACACCAACTAATTGAATAAAAATAATTATCAAAGTCATTCCCATACAGATTTAAAATCAAAAAGTGTTGTACCTGATGTGATTTTAATAGACAATCCTTTGGATGTGTAGTTAGTATCTTAGCCATCAAGCTATGGAAGCAGTCTAAACTGTTGTTACTTTTTAAGCTATAGAGCATCACACAACATTCCGGGGGAAAAAAAAAATTCATTAATTACTCACATTCAAGGGTCAATCAGCGTGAATGGTTGCAAGGTGTAATTCCTTGTACCTTAACCTACGTCATTATATTGATAGATGCAGAAAATCAATCCCACCATTGAGGACACCTTCTTAGTAAGGAGTGCTATTGACAAGGGATGTCAAATGGATCCCATATTTTTAGATTTGCAGAAGGCTTTTCACACTGTTCTGCACAAGTGACAACTAATGAAATTGTGTGCCTACAGAGTATCCAGAGTATCGCATCAGTTGTGTAACTGAATTTGTGATTTCCTGTTAGAAAGGTTAACAGTTCACAGCAACTGATGAAAAGTCACTGAGTAAGACAGAAGTGATATCTGCACCTCCCCAACGAATTGTTATAGTCCCTTTGGTGCTCCTGATCTATACAAATGATTTAGGATATAGGATACAAGCTGAGCAGTCATCTTAGATTGACTGCAGTTGATGCTGTCATTCTCTCTCTCTCTCTCTCTCTCTCTCTCTCTCTCTCAGCTTGTAAAGTCATTGGATGATCATAGGCCCTCTGCCGTTCCTGACCAATATAAACAATTTAGGAGACAATTTGAGCAGTCCTCTTACATTGTCTGCAGTTGATGCTGTAATTTACCTTCTCCCTTTTTCTAAAGCTTGTACAGTCAGCAGATGATTAAAATCAATTGCAAAATTATTTATACAAGATATCTGTATGGTGCAAAAAGTGGCAACTGACTAAATACTGAAAAGTGCAAAGTCATTCACGTGAGTACTCAAAGAAATCCACTAAATTTTGGTTACATGATAAAAAACACGGATAATTTTATGGGTTCAGCAAACCAAAGATTATGATCTACTGGCAGAAAACTTACAAAACACAAGAGAGACTGCCTACACTACACCTGGCTATCCTCTTCTGGAGTAAGAGGTCTGTTCAAAAAATTACGGAACATTCATAATTTCACGCCAACAGTATGTTGGAGCGAAATGAGATTGGCATCCCTGCCTCAAGTAGAACGTTGTATCACACAGTTTGCAAATTTCGAGATGGCAGAGTTAGAGGAGCAATGCATCTACTTTAAATTTTGCGTGAAACTCCAGAAAACCTTTACAGACACACACTAAATGATGCAGGAAGCCTACAGTGGTGAGCACTTAATCCATACTCATTCTTACAAATGGTTCACACAGTTTAAAAATGACTGGACAGAAGTTAAAGATGAACCTCGTTCAAGACACCCTTCAACATCTACCGATAGCGCTCATGTCAAGAATGCCAACAAAAATGAGCCTGGCAATTGAAGATTGATTGTCAAAGACATTGCAGAAGAATGTAACATTTCAGTTGGGACATATCATGCAAATCCTGACACAGCTTCATGAACTGCATTGTGTTGATACCAAACTCACCCCATGGTTCATGAGTCAAGACCAGAAAGATCCTCGCCTTGCTATATATGAAGTGCTTTTGGACCGTGCAAATGAGAACGAAATATTCCTTAAGGGAATTGTAACTGATGACGAGATGTGTGTCTATGTTTATGGTGTTGAGACCAATGTTCAATCTTCACAATGGGTTGGCAAAGGTTCTCCAAGATCAAAAAAAGCTCATCAGGTCAGGTCAAATGTCAAAGCCATGTCAATAATCTTCTTTGACTTTGAAGGATTAGTTCATCATGAATTCAAGCCACAGGGACAAACTGTTACTCGAAGATACTATCAGGACATGTTGCGACACCTGCAAGAAAATGTGAGAAGGAAACGATGGCCTGAAATGTGGTGGGACAATTCATGGCTCTTGCATCATGATAACGCAGTCGCACATTCATCCCTGTACTGCCTCATACTCTGTACTCTCCAGACCTGGAACCTCTGGACTTTTTTATCCCCAAAGTTGAAAAACCATTTGAAATGATGAGGATTTGCAGCAACAGACGAGATAAAAGAAAATTCGCAGATGGCACTTCGCACAATCCAGCAAGAAGCCTACCAAGACTGCTTCTGGAGTGGAAACTGTGTTTGGAGCAGTGTATCAATTGTGGAGGACAGTGATCCAAAAGAGACCCTGCACCATCAGTAAAAGGTACGCGTAGAAAAATTTTATGAATGATGTTCCGGAATTTTCTGAACAGAGCTCATATTGCAGCATGGTATGAGATCAACGAATATGTTTGACGAAGGACTAGGGTGAAATTCAAAGAAAGGCAGGCAGTTACATATTATCGTGTAATAGGGGGGAGAGTGCCACATATGCAATACGTAGGTTGGATTGACATTCAATACAATATAATCTTTTTTTGCAGCAAGATGATCTCGCAAAATTTCGATCACCAACTTTCGCCCCTGAGTCAGAAAATATGTTTATGGTGCCTACCTATACAGGAAGAACGATCATAATAATAAAATAGACACTAGAGCTCACACGGTAAGGTAAATGTCAGCTTTTCTCGCGTGTTGTTTGAGACTGGAACGGTTGAAAAATAGCTTGCAGGTGGGTCGCTGACTCCTCTGCCAGGAATGTAATTGGGAACTACAGAGTAATTCTGTAGATGTAGATGGGAAGAGAGTGGGGAGGTGGAGGCTGGCAGCGGCGAGAGGGGGAATGCAGGCAGTGGAGGGGAAAGAGGTAGGGGGGAAGAGGTAGGGGGGAAGAGGTAGGGGGAAGAGGTAGGGGGGAAGAGGTAGGGGGGAAGAGGTAGGGGGGAAGAGGTAGGGGGGAAGAGGTAGGGGGGAAGAGGTAGGGGGGAAGAGGTAGGGGGGAAGAGGTAGGGGGGAAGATTGGTTGGTTGGTTGGTTTGGGGAAGGAGACCAGACAGCGTGGTCAACGGTCTCATCGGATTAGGGAAGGATGGGGAAGGAAGTCGGCCGTGCCCTTTCAGAGGAACCATCCCGGCATTGGCCTGGAGTGATTTAGGGAAATCACGGAAAACCTAAATCAGGATGGCCGGACGCGGGATTGAACCGTCGTCCTCCCGAATGCGAGTCCAGTGTCTAACCACTGCGCCACCTCGCTCGGTTAGGGGGGAAGAGGTAGGGGGGAAGAGGTAGGGGGGAAGAGGTAGGGGGGAAGAGGTAGGGGGGAAGAGGTAGGGGGGAAGAGGTAGGGGGGAAGAGGTAGGGGGGAAGAGGTAGGGGGGAAGAGGTAGGGGGGAAGAGGTAGGGGGGAAGAGGTAGGGGGGAAGAGGTGGTGGGAGGATTTGGGGGGAAGATTTGTGGGGGAGAGGTGGAGGAGAGGTGGGGGAGAGTTGGGGAAGGGGTGGGAGAGGTGGGGAAGAGGTGGGAGGGATGGGGAAGGGGTGGGGGAATTAATGGAACATGGAGGAGATGGGAAGGGAAGGAAACTTGTGAGAGACGGACATGGTGAGTCTGTGGAAGAAAGGGGGAGGGGTGAGAGCAAGAGGGGAGGGGTGAGAGCAAGAGGGGAGGGGTGAGAGCAAGAGGGGAGGGAGTACAAGAGAGAGGAATATAATTTTTATTTTTGTATTACAAATATTGCCCAAATTCCTTTTCATATATGTAATATCTTTGTCACATCTAGTGCATTTAACACAGGAAATGTTGGCGGTTTCTACTTACTTGTAAGCTTCAACCAATGTTTCTGTGTCCCTCCACATAGCTCCTATGAGGGTCATTTCATCATCAAAAGCAAGATAATGATGCACTAGATCTGAATACGCTTCGTTTTTTCCAGGTAACATGTTACGCAACTGTATAGCAAAAATGATAATGTCACTGAATCAATTTGCAAAATACTGCTGCTTCAGTCACAACACCATGGAATACATTAATTCCTCACCTGACCAATGTAAATAGGTAAATTGTCCTGGACAATAGGGTCTGTATACACTAGGCTCTGGTAGAGGTGCTTGTTTAGAACTTCCCAAGTCAAGCTGAATTTCTGCAAGTGTTCCTTTTCCAACTGTTGCAATATTGGACCCAACTGTTTGGCAGCATCACACAGTTTATCATACCCTTCCAACAGACCTGAAAAGTTTAAGGTTATGAAATGCATTTAAAAATTACAAACAGTATTTCAAGAGCTAAAGAGAGAACAATAAGTACCTGTAATGAATATTTCTGCTAACTCTGGGGTTTGCTGTTCCCTATGAAGCAGTTCCAATTGCCTTACTTTGGCTTCTATAACAAATTCCTGCACCTGTGCTTCCAGTCTTTGGAACAACTGATGAGCATCACGTGTACACAACCTAAAAGGAATTTGAAGGTAATAATCTTGCATTGGAACTCAGTTTCACAGAAGGTCAGCACTGTACATTACCATCTTCACTTTAACGAAACACTTTCTTTGCGAATAAATGTGCATTGAACACATTTTTAAACTACAGACAGCAGGTAGCAAGGACTCCTAAAATCTGAGAAGGAAAGACGTTAGCATAACACTGTAATGATAAATTTAGAAACCTGTCAGGACCTTACCACGAATGTAGTTGGTTCGTTGGTTAGTTAGTTTGCTACATCAATTATCATATTTGTGGTGTCTGTGACGCAAAATTTGTAAACTGTTTTCCAAATATCACATTTTCCACAAATATATGACGATATAGTCATTATTTAACTACCTTTTATGCAACTAATAAGTATTGGCAATTACTGGAAACTTAATTATGACATCAGCTCATTTCATAACTTCTTTGTCCTTGATCATGTGGCATGCTGCACAATATTTTGAAGGTAAGAAAGAACTATGTCTAACAACGCCTAGTTCAGAACTCCTAAAGACTGGCTGGAATGCATTGGTGCTATTTTAACACACAGGATGTGGGCTGGCAGCCCATGGGCTCGATCTAGCCTGTGATAGGTTTCAATCCAGCCCGTGGGAAAAAAAACAGAGAGACAGGGATGTGCTCACATCATATTTTACAGAAACAACCAGTGCCTATGCAATCAGTCATCTTAAGTATTTTTCGACAAATACGTAAAAAAACGCTTGCTTATAGTGTTTGCTGATATTAACTCACGAAATTTCAAATATTCGACTGAACTGCCTGTAACCAAAAGTCGCAATGTTACTTCTAACTGTTTGTTGATAGGAACTGCCTATTTCAATGACATATTGTCTTCTTCTATCCTTTCTTGATTAACATTAGTAAATAATTATTGTCCATTGTGGTCATATTAAAACACAGCAACACGTAAATTGAATATACTTTCTAAAAAGCGTAACTGAGGCACAATCTGTTGGCAAAGGGTGACGGGAGAGGGGTGCTACTCATATCAGTCACGGATGCTATAGTTTTCAGTTTATGTGCTAGGTGCGCCGATTTCACATTATGTGACATGACGAAGCAACCCACAAACTTCAGAAAGCATGTGAGCAGGCCCACATGTTATCAAAGGTTGTCCACACTTGCTCTAGACAGTTTGTACTTCTTCTCTGAACAAGCAGATTGCTGGAATGCATTAACAAAATAGTTGTTTCGCTACTTTACCTCAATCCAAGCCATCAGAAGGCAGTTTAGTTTATTATTAGCTTCAGTAAACTAGCTACTCTTTTGTACTTTGAACTGAATGTGTGTCATACTTCACTGCATAACGTCTACATCGTCATTGCAGCAACAATAACACCAAAACTTATGAAAATAATTCTTTCAAAAGTAATAAATAATAAAATCAGAGAACTCCTATGCTAAGTATTACAAAATTAACTTACTTGTGAACTAAGGCTTTCATTTTAGCTTCAGTTTCTGATGATGTCTGTGTCACGTTTCCCTCCATAACCATGCGATACACCATTCGAATATGCTGACGCAACTCCAACCAATGGGATTGGAGGCGCCGCATGTCTTCCAACTGATCTGCTGCTTGTTCTCTGCAAAAGTAGTACAAATTTACATAGATATAACAACGGGCTTGGTATAATTTTTTTGTCACAATCTTCCAACATTTTTTGCGGTTTTGTACTTTTTACGGCAAACTAACATAAGATGATATGAAGCAGGTTGCTTTAAAATATGGCAGTGAGGAAGACTTTATTACTACTTGTGGGAAAACAACATAGACTTTGAAACTGATAACTTTGAAAGGGTCAAAGATCTATCTACATAAATAAATCAAATGGGATTGCCAAAATTTCCCCACCACATGTTCACTTTGAACCATGTCATCAAGATGGTGGATATCCCTACTTAAAGCTTAAAGAAACTAATGAGACAAGAACAGGGATTATGGTTCTTGGGTAGGGACAAGCTGGGTTGAGAAGGGGGTGGGGGGAGGGGGAGAATAGCATCTGAATTTTCATTTGACCACCAAAATAACAACACACTTCACGATACCCACCATTATCAACAATTAAACATTAATTTCAACTACCAGCTCAAACCACAAAATCATACACAACTACTACAACACAAATTTTTATGCGCACACGCACACACACACGCACGCACAATACCAGTCCCCAACACAATACCCACATCAAAATATAAATAAATAATTTTTAACCTCTGCCGTATGGTTCACCATTAAATGTTGATAACCTCTGGTACCTAAATCTCTGTATGAAGTAAATGAATCAGAAATGATAGTGGAACCTAACCTTCTGCATTGTATACCTGAACCTAACCTTCTGCATTGTATTCCTCAATTAAAGTAACCAAAGCCCGTTTTGCACTCCTCCTCACCACCCTAAAAATCACATCAGAATTCTCACCCCAGAAACAACAGTCCCTCCACACCCTCAGAATGATCACTGCTCCCATTATTAGCCTTTCCAAACACAGATTTGTCCATTTTTACAACTATCCATGACCCCTGCGCCCCCACCCCCATAGCCAAGTCAACCGAAACTCCGGGGAGGGGGAAGGGGATACACTAACACACTGATCATTGAAATCCATCTCATGAAAACAAAAACAAATAGACAAACAAGCACACAAATACCAATAATAAGTTGACCAAACAATATCCCATATGGCCATCCTAGAATTCTTGCAACAGGACCCCTCTTAATAGACCACCAAATATTGTCACGGTGGGCCTACCATATGTACTCATTTCTGTTTCAAGCAGCAGCAACTATGGTCAACTTCAGCAAGTCACTGCACTGCTGACACCTCACCTGCTCCCTCACCAGGCCGTACAACTGAAGAAATTTAATTGTCACAGCCATATCTTTGCTCACAACAGCAACTAACAAATGACTGGTATATTCAATCACAAGATCCATACCTAGCAACAAATGACAAAGAAGCAAAGTTAAATTTCAAATCACGAATGAACAAATTTCAAACGACAAAGTAACAGCTCCAAAACCAAAAACAAATCAGTAGCCGATAACTAATAACATTTAAATAACACACAAAAGCAAACTCTGACCACACTGAGTAACGCACTGCACTAAGTACAACGCCACACTAACATCACTCATAAACAATTTGGAAACACAAACATTCTTCACTAGTGTGCCATTGCTTATTCCAACATTCACTCTGCAAACACAAGTCATTCAAATACACCGCGCCACAATGATGTCACACAAAACAACATAGTTATGTCAAGGATCAAAGCTGACAACATCTGGTACTCCCAACTTTCTGCTGACCCAGAAAAATTATGCTGAGACTATCACACCAAAACAGTAAATAAGTCTGTTAAAAAAAGGAGGACAAATACTTTGCAAGGCAGCCTCTTAAACAGAGCTTTGTAAGATCAAAACATCATGGTAGATGGTCCTCTTTCACACACAAAAACTTATTTTATGTCATGCAAGAGCATTACTTAAAAGAGTACATTTTATTATCTTCTCAGTAAAATGTGTTTCCTAACAGTTATTATTCCAAGTATTCATAGTGTCAATAAATTCTTAATGGAATATTTTAGCATTATTATTAATTTATTATTACTTATTTCATTTGTCAGTCATCTAATGAACATGACAGCTTATAACAATTCTGACAGTTATTATTTTATCTTTTTTCAAAGTCAGATGTTTTTCATAAATGCACCATGTCCCATGTCTAGCAGAGCGTTAGTCTAACTATATGACTGAAGTTTTTTTCCTTGTACTGGAAACACCCAAATGCAACCAGAGTTGGTGGAAGATGTCTTGGTTTTGCACTTCTTAAAACTGTATACCCATTCCACCTAGATTTATTTGTTTTTCTTTCTTTCTTTCAATATTCCACTACAGGATTCTTGTTTTCAGTAATCAAGGGTGTAGAATAATCAGTTTCTCCATGTACCAATTCAGCAACTATTTGTTTGATTATAGTCAGAAATAGTATGAAAATCTTTCAGTGTTGTAGGGTATGTTGTGCTGAGAAATAATTGTCAAGAAAAACACTCGGTATCATTTGAGCACAAATTCAAACAGCTAACCAGAGATGGTGTCACCATATGTTTTCTTTGTTGGTTACCTATAACTGAACAAGAGAGCAATACCAAAATTGCACTCAGAACAGTAGTAAGGATCGAACCCAAGCTTAAGGCTGAACAGTCATGTATGCTATCATCTACATAATGAGAACAACTGAGATTTATTGTACATTGGGGAGGGAAGGCGGGTGTCATTTGAATTCATGCACGCAGACTGGTTGGCTAACTTTAATGTTAATTAACTCTGAAACAGTGCAACGTATTGAATTTTTCTCGTAACAATTACTTCTCAGCATGATCTATCCCACATTATCAGACTGTTTCGGACTGCCCTGTATGTATTATTTGTAAAAAGGTGTTGAAGATATATTTTGTTCATTTGGAATCCTCCAATGCTCTTATGTGGTCAATGAAGCGAAGTCTGTTTTTGTGAACTGTTCCTGTAATTTTCCTATTTTAGAATATATTAACTGTTTCTAATTTTTATATGATCCCATTTTGTGTAAGATCTTTCTCCCTGTTCTAATTCTGCTAGTTCACATCTAACTCTCTGTGTCTCCCTCCCCCACCCGCACATTTTTTTAAGTCTCTTTTTATGCTGACTCACTGTTACACAGCTCATGTGAATCAGTTTCTTCCTCTTCTGCACTCTGAATTACTATACCCTACCACTTTCTTACCTGAACATTACATTATTATTTCATGGGAATGAGCCAATGTCGGATAGTAACACTGGTTGGGCATCCTCTGTGTCCATATTTCTTTCATTATTTTACTATGAGCTTATTCCCTCACTTCACACCAAATTGCCCCAGTCTCTTCCTACTCCTACTACTACTACTACTACTACTACTACTACTATTACGACGACGATGACCACCACCACCACCACCACCACCACCACCACCACCTCCTCCTCATGTTTCTTCTATGTCGATCCTTGTTTCTTTATACTTTTTTGTTTCCACAGTCCACTTTATGGTTTCTGTCTTTACTTTCCAGCTGGTATCACAGAATTCAACTACTTGTCTTGAGAATTTACATGGTTTCATTCTCATGACATGGCTTTAACAAATTTTTTCATCCCATTTCAATAACTTTCTCCTCCATTTCATTTTCTTGGACATTTCACCCATCTACAATATTTTTTAATAGCTTGATTTTGACACATTTTGTTTCAACATATTTTGGTGCTTGTTTATTGGAAAGTAATATACTGTCTTCTAAAATGAAATCCGCAAGTCTCTTTTTTATGCAATTTCTTTTAAGAGTTTGGCCACTTTCTGAGGTGGCTTGATGTCACAAAACAAGGGTACAAGATCATCTACAAATGCAAGACAATTTAATTTTCTTCTACCTAATGTGATCGGGTGGATAAAATTAAAAATATATTTTTGCTTGCGCCACTCTGTTATTACTTGATCAGGTACACAGTTGAATAGTAATTGAAGTATGTGTCTTATGTTAGTTTCGAAGGTGAAAGATTCCAAAATTTCTAATTTAGATTTTGGGATTTTGTTTTTGCTTATCAGAGTTTTGTGGTCTCAGCACTATTCACTCCAACTTTGGAACAATGAGTCACGATAAACTGAAATGCAAGTGTTTAAAGTCGACAAATATGTATACTTAGCTTCGTTTTCTTGACAGATCCTTTGATGCTCCACATTTACTTTCAGCTATTTGTGTAGCCACAAGTTCAATCGTGTTTATGGGCCAGCATTTTAGTGGTTGTTTGAACTTTTTCCATTGTTTGTATTCCTCTTAGCGTTTTCCAATAACATACTGATGCCGTCATGTGTATCCCTTCAATCCTGCCACTTTGTGCTATCCATCCACTGTTGGACTACTTCTGTTTTCTCTCTCTACGTCTTTCCATTTACTATCCTACTTTTTCCTTCTCAGCGGAAGCTTAGATTTAGCTCAGTCTTATTTGTGTGTGTGTGTGTGTGTGTGTGTGTGTGTGTGTGTGTGTGTGTGTGTGTGTGTGTCTACGGATCAATTCCTCATGTATAATGAGAGTAGTTACTTTACTTTTTCAGTTGTTTCATCTGAGTCTTTCACGATGGCATGCATGTGTGAATAAAAGTTTCGCAGCCATCAAGCCATGTCACTTTGAATAAAACAAAACGGTTTAATTCCACGTGATGCATCTTGAAAACTGAGAAGATATTCCTTCCACTCTGATGATGTGACATGGAATATATCAAAAGTCTAAACACATACACCACCAGCACAAATGCTTACCTCCGATCTTTGCATGTTTTACAAGTGCATTGCTTCTCCTCCTTTTGAAATTCAGTTTTTTGAAGAGAATGTGATAGATTCTCAAGCACAGGACCATTCTGAAAACAAAACAATACAGCCAGTCAATTAAGATAAAAATACTTTTGGATTAAAGGAGACCCCCCCCCCCCCAACACACACACACACACACACACACACACACACACACACACACACACACTCTTCTGCTTTTGGTGAGTGGTCTCCTTTAATTCAAAGGTATTACATTTCACCAGAGCTTTCCTAAAAACATGGTTAAATAAAAGAATTCTGAAAGCTTCTAGCATTAATCCAAGTTCAAAACCTTTTCTTCTGATCACACTATCTGCTGAAAGTAAGGAACTAAAATAAAATAAGTACTTTCAGCTAAGTCCATATTCACAAAATATTTACCGGTATTTCGTGATCACACTAGACGATAGTCACTTGATCATGTTCTCATGATTACATGTCATTCTTGTACAAAATGATAAAATAATTTCTTGGGATGGTCAAATATATAATCACAAACTTATTGTCTAGTCACAGACTTATTGTATTACACAATCTCCAAGAAAAACACTTACTGATAATCTTTGTCATACAGTATTTTCAGCTTAACAATTACAAGAGGTAGTCAAAGTATTAATCATCCATATTTATATAATTAATATATTGTTTGTGATGTCTAAAACTTTCGTGATGGGCTAGTTGTAGAAATGGTTCTCATGCAAAACATTTGATGATATGAAACCCCACAACATTCTGAGCTACGACTGCAACCTTCTATTTATACCATTCTAGGTGAGAAACGTGTAGACTTGAAGGCACTAAATTCAGTGGCTAATAACAAAGCATTCCTGATCGGTAGAATGGAGGACAGCCATGGCACCTATCAGATGAAGCAAAGTCATCAGCACACGTGCAAGGACTGTCATTTCCTCCCTCGCACTGTTGGCAGGCCACACTACCAGTCTCTGCTGGAAGCCAAAAGCCAGGATATGCATTAGTGCTGATGCAGTGCCCATCCACGCCACTGTTGTCAAAATATTTCAGTCGCCACCAATGCGTTATCCCTTGAGTGACTAGTAGTTTCCTTTTGCAGTTTCTGTAACATGAACACTGCCAGCACTCATTACCATGCTGTGTTAAGTTGCAAACCTGTATCTTTTCGTAAGATTTGTTGAGCTATGAATATTAGACTACATTTTTCACTACACTGTTCCAGTACAAAACTATTGGAGTGAGGAATTTAATCCTTTGGTAGTCCATGTTGCATACCCTGATGCTCAGCCACTGTTTGATGTCTGACTTACCACAGCTACAGGGAATCCAACAAATTCCAAGCATTCTCACACCAAAAGAGCCCACAACAGAGCCTACAAGAGCTCAGAGTTGCATTGGTGGTTGAAAAATGCATAATTTGAATTTAGTCTTCTTCAGTGTTAATTTCATTTTTCAAAGATAGATCACCATCATATGGAAAGATGGCCACTCCTCTCTGTTCTTCACTTTCTTCTAGCCTCTTGACATTGTCCAACATGCATCGAATGTAAGCCACAGTGGATCTCCTGTTCAGAACATCCATTTTGCAGGAATGTATTACAGAGGTGATGTAACTCATCAGCTAAGCTGTATGAATCTGATGAAGCTTGTGCGCCGTGTACCAATATCCAAAGCGTGTCACTTCGTAGTGAAGGATGGTGATGGCTAATGGCCTGAAAGTGCAAGTCTGGGAGCGCAGGTTTACAATACACAGAGCTTGACCTAAGATGCCACCCTCCTTTTTTCCACACCAACATCTCCATTTTTATCAATCTCTACTGCAAACTTCTAGCTTGGCCTAACAGCAACATCATTTCTGCAGTTTCTGAAAATGAAATTACTGAACATTACTCAACTTTATCAATGGGCTTTGGCATTTTGGTTCTCCTAGTGGTGTGCTACAGCACTGTGGTACAGGGATCTGAACAGACATCAATCTGCAAACTAACAACGTCAATTGATTAGTAACACAACTTTATTTTTTTGAGGTGATAATTAAATATTTATGATTACTCCTCATAAAGCTTTCTTGTTATCAATTTCTGTGTCACAGAGAAGTGGCACTGTGTCACCTGGAGACTATTACGAACAAAGCACAGTCTAGATTACATATTTTCTTGTAATGAACTGTTTTGGCTGAATTCTGCCATCTTCAGATCTAAATTACAAAGAGGAGGATAACTACTGCCATATTGAACAGTTGTGTGTCAATATGCACTTGCCAATGCTGGTACAGCTATAACTTGTCCATATTTAACATCTGAAGACAACTTGCACATTAAAGAATAGAAAAATATTTATGACATTATTTAAAGAGTAACGGTGTGTGTGTGTGTGTGTGTGTGTGTGTGTGTGTGTGTGTGTGTGTGTGTGTGTGTTTAGAATGATATATCAATGTGTAAAACATACTAAAAAAAACCAAGTATCAAGATTTATTTTTCATATTTACTTAAGTTTTTCAGCAGATCACAAATTTTAAATTTATGATAGTTTAAGATTAGTTATTGAATAATGTTTTCCTCTTGAGCTTTCAAAATTTCTCACTCTCTCAACATATGTGACATATTTGAAGCAGAATTACAGCAAACTGTGAAACCTAATGAGTACACGCACAAAATTATGTCAACGCAGTCACACACCACCTCAGCCATTAGTGACAGCAGCTGTTAAGTTCACTAATGTTTCTTTAAAAATAATTCTATAAATTAATAACAGAAGGCAGCACCTGACAAGGGAGAGGTAGCAAGATCTCGGTAAATTTTTCTCACACAAAATGAGTCCAATTTTAGAACAATAGGTGGCTTGTGCATCAAGAAAATCGTGGCCTTCTCATACAAGGGTGTGGTCTTTTGGACAGTGTCGTGGTCCGAGCTGTAATTGGGTACAGTCTTTTGAACACAGGTTCATGGCCCGAGTTCTGCTCAGGCTTGGCCGGCAAAGTATTAATTTGGTCAAAAATGGTCATTAGAATAAAGTACTTGATGTAGACTGTGTTTGTTCATGAAAATTTCATTTCCTTACCTCAGATACTGCCCTTTGCTGCAAACACTACCGCATATGAGACAGTGACCATCCTCATTCAGACAAGATCTGAGGGATCTGGACACAAGAAAGACCTATCAAACAAGTGCATTTAATGATATGTTCCATAACATGTGCAAAAGTGTCCTGCCCTACACTCTCAACAATCTCAACCTGTTGAGACATTTAGTGTTACAGCCTCAAATGCAATATGAAAACACAAATTTCTTTCCATAACAAATGTTATGATGCATTCACAGTTGACTTGACAATGGCAAATACAAAAACACTCATTTAACTATTAATTCTTAACTGACATTGTTTGTGAATATATTGTGAAAGCTCTGAATTGAGATTGATCAAATTGTTGGGAAAGGAAACGTAATCACTGCTCCTGCCAATTTGACCCCCCCCCCCCCCCACACACACACACACACACACACTTTCTCAGCCCTTTAACTAAGTAGTTTTAGATCAACAGACACAACTGACAACTTCAGACAGCAAGTGTTTTGTTTCTGCTTACAGCCAACCTGAGCATGACTGGGTGCAGTAACATAACTGTAGTAAATTTGAACACTTTTCAATCTCTCTCCTCTCATATGCAATTATTAACAATTTCAATTGCACATAAAATTCCAGCATCTGTTAGCTGCATATGTCATTTCTTTTTCCACTGGTGCTCCCTACAAGGGACAATTACAGTGTCTGGACTAGTGAAAGAATCTGTGTTTGTTCCCTCTTCACTGCTATAGGAGTAGATTGGCATGTCTAGATACAACAGAAAAAGGGGGGAGTGCAGTAAGAGAGAGTGTGTGTGTGTGTGTGTGTGTGTGTGTGTGTGTGTGTGTGTGTGTGTGTGTGTGAGTGAGTGTGGGGTGGGGGGGGGGGGGGGGAGCAGCATAGTAACAGGCTGAAATGGGATGGGTGTAGAATTATTGCTAGTGGAGACTGAGGATAGGATGACACATTGGAAGAACAGTTTGCATATAAGTTAATTCAGAGAAGCTGCTATCAGTGCAGGGGGGGGGGGGGGGGAGGGGGAGATGTTTTGTGCTTATGCTCACATAAAAGGCTACGCTAAAATTACACTATAAGTGGTATATAATGGCTCCTTCCACAAGTGACTATTTATGATAGTATAGAATATGCCCACAATGGAAGTGTAATAGAATGAGATGGGAGGGTGTGTGAACAGGTCGTCTTCCATCTCGGTCTTCAATAGGTGTGTGGCCTGTGTGGCAAGAAGCGGAGGGAATTAGGTGCAGCGTAAGGACAGGGCTGGATATTTTGTGCATAGGATGGGTAATAGTATACCAATGAGAGCTTGGAAGGATTGTAGGTAGAATATTCTTCATCTCCTGCCTCTGTATGAATATAAGAATTTGAAGTCCTAACTATGGATGTGCTTAAGTTGTTTGAATGTAGGAGAATGCTGGATAATAATGGGTGGTGTTGGTGGGGGGGCGGAGTGGTTGCTTCTTTGCAGCTTATTCAAGGGGGTAGTCAGACGATTTACAGGTATGTGTGGATGTGAGGCACGACAGGTATGTTTGCCGAGTAAGTTTGGAAAGAAATGGCTGCCTGTGGAGGCCTTAATGAAACTTCAGCATTCTGGGCCTTGCACTGCCCCACACTGCAGATGTGCAATCTGTGGGCAAGCAGATTGTACGAGACAAGAGAATTTTTTGCGTGGGAGGGAAGGCACCTGTTACGGTATGGCAAGTGGGTTTGCTATTGGGAATGGTTTTTATAGAATGATGAGGGAGGTGGAGATCAATGTCCGGGAAGGTGGTAAGTTGTGCCGAAGAGGACCAGTTGAAGCATGTAGGGAAGGAGGTGGTTCAGGCTGCGGAGGAATGAGATTTCCTCTAAGTGGCCCACAAACGGGTCAGTATAAGAAGGTGCCTTCATACGCCCACAGCTGCCGTGCAGCAGAAGTAGGGCTCGTGCAAGATAACGCCTTCATGTACTGTGCCGTTTGCTTTGACCGTTACGAATGAAACATTCATTGCCTGCTTCAGAGCAGCTGGTGGCCAACTTGCTGCTCTACCAGAATGGAGTGTGTGCACACCACCTGCTCTGCAATTTCTCTCAATGATTAGAAAGAAATTATTTGGTAAAAACATTGATTCTCTCACATATCACAGCCTCATTGGTATGTTTCATGATAAACTGCATATCACTTCATTAATGGTGATAATTATTGTGATACTTTTAAGTGACTGCAAGAAATTTGAATAGTTCACAAAAATAAATAGCAGTCGCTATGAGTTTGCATTTGGTGCCCATTAGGTCCCCAACACTGTGTACGAAATGTAGCTAACACACTGAATTTTTCTTTAAATTTATAGAGATGGGATCCATATCTGTCTCCAGTCTTGGCAAAATAGATTGTATGTAGTGCACTCACTTCCTTTCATGTGTATAAATGATACAATGAAAGTAAAATATTCATAAAATCCCTCATATCTTAAATGGTTTGAGATATCGAAATGAGTTTTTGGCAGGGGCTCAGTAGTTTTATAAATCCCTTCTACATGTCTACATGCCTGTTGGTTACTCAGATACTCTTCCATTTGATGTGTAATGATTGGTATCTACATCTATATCCATACTGTGCAAACCACTGAAATGTTACGCCCTTCTGGTTTCACAGGTAGCGCAATTTTGAGAGACCAAATCCACTGCAGTTGATGGCTCACTAAGGAATTCTGCATATGTGGAGGTTATCACAGTCAAAATATCCTAATAAAGAACTGTACTTTGAAGGTCATGAGACTTGTGTGATCAATACTAATTCAGGCAAACTCTTAGGCAGTTCCCAGTAAGTGGTGCCATCCAACACCAAAGCTAAGAAATCAATGAGAATTACTCTCATCAATAAAAAATATAGTCAAGTACCTGTTAGCTGGTTTGAGATTTCATAAACAAATTGCAATCTTTTTACAGTCTGCATGTGAGCTCACTGGTTACTAAGGAGTATATACAATATTTGTACTTAATGTTATCCTTATTTACCTCTGTTTTAAATCAAAATCCAGCCACTATTGTGTTCTCCAGAAGAATATTCAGTCATTTCAGTGCCACAATATGTACACGGGAAATATTTTTCAAACACACAACCTCCACAGCAACTTGTACCTCAAATCATTGGTGCTAGATTATACAAGGAAGTAAATTTAAAAAGAGAAGGATGTAAAAGTAAGAAATGGGATCCTAACAGGAATGACAAACTTAGCTTAGTTGACATTACTGAATTGTCACAATCCAGCACTACAACTAATTTCCATACTGAATTCTGTCTCCCACTAAAAACAGCAGTAACAGTCAGGCACGTGATCGCACTCGTTGTACCAAAAAGGAGGCATGAATGGTTTACCAGACCTGCCTCTCCTAACGCAAAGAGTTAATTTTTTTTCCTAAATTTAGTGTAGGCCTTTGCCTAGTTTGAGTTTATTAATCTATTCATTCCCTGATACATGATCTCAATTCTACTAAGCAAAGTTTGGATGCCATCTAGCAACTCGTCCAACACCTTCAATATACTCTTACAAATTTCTCTGAATTGTGAGTTGACATTGCAAATACATCAATCAGGATTTCTTCTGATGTCTAAAAGTGGCAAGTTGTTGCACACAATTCCCTATCATAAGGGCAAACAGGTTGTTGCTAGACATTGCTTGTTAAGTGTGTCTAACGAAACTGCTCAAATGTGCTGGCCTATATTAACTATGTAATAACAAATCATCTAAGGTTATGTATATCATGTACAAGGGTGACACAGTCAACTAAGAAAAAGTTAAGACCAAGAGAAAACAGTGTCTTGACAGCAGTGCTGGTGGAGACTTCTATAAATAACAACTCAGATATAGAATGGCTGTGCAGTATCAATGTCACAGGAAAGGTAACATCAATGCTGTATTAGAGATAAACATTTAGTTTGGTACTAACAACACTCCTAAAGTATCCTTCAAGGTCGAGGTTATGTTGAACAGTGACAGTTTTGATGAGGGTTGAAGAAAAACCATCAAATGTGAACACAAAATAAAGGTTATAGAAACACATTGTGCCACATTCACTCCATGTTTGATGGATTTACATTACAAATAACTAAATTGCAAGGCAAATTCAGAAAAACTGTATTAGGCTACGTAAGAAACCCATTTCTGCCTAGTAATTTGGTGTATATTACAAGCGTATATTGAGTGCCAAATAGGAAACAGGCAGGTGGGAGACAGAACTTTTCTTAATAGCTCAGCTTCCTCAACTAGAGAACGCTGGACAAAATATTCAGACTAAACAGTTTCTTACCTTTTGCATCAACAGGGCTGCACTGAGTGTCAAGAAAGTTGGGAAAAGATCATGGAGAAGGGCTAGATGTATGGAGGTCCCACTGATAAGAATCAGCAAACTTAACGGCTCTGTGAAAATATAAGACCTTGGAATGAGTAAGATCTTTTTGATAGGAGCTACTTAAGAAGTTTGGTGACAAAAAATGAAAATTATGTGTAGAAAATATGAAGGACAATCCCTATGGGTAAATGAGTTTATGAAAAAATACAAAGATTTTTTCACAGCAAAAAAAGTCAATACACCTAAGGAAGACCTTCGCAAAGTGTTTTGTCTGGCACTGACTTTCACAGGCATAAGAGCAAAATATTAGGACAGATATGTAATGTGGCTGTGGAGAAAAATACTTATATTGAACCAGACTGAGATACACAAAAATAGGAGAGAAAGGAAATCTAGCAGAAATGGAATGAAGAAAGTAATGTGCATGGAACATATTTCATGAATAACTCCAAGAACAAAAAGTCATAAAAGGAAAGAATGCAGGGAAGACCAGGTGACAAAGCACAAGGCTGGGTATGCAGAAGAAAAAGGCACATATTGTGCTATTTGACAATTCATCAAATAAATAACCTGTGCATAATAAATGCAATTAAATATAAGGAAAGTTTTGTTTTGTAATGTTACAGTTACACCACCTCATGTACCACAGAACACAAAATGACTGGAGTGCAATACTGGGCACCCTGAAAACTTGGTTGCAGTTACGAACTGATCTGTAGCACTGGTCAAAAAATGATAATTTGGTTGCAGGTTGGTGAAGCCAATGAATGTGGATGCCAAATAAAGAGCGTGGTAAGTCGCGGACCTGCAGAACAGTCCAATGTTCATGCCTCACACACTTATAATCATAAAAACTAAAACTGCAAGTAAATTCTGAAAAGTATGTTAGATTAAAGATAATCAACAACTACTTGATGCATATTACATGTGGTACAAATATCATACATACAGTATAAAAAATGCACAGGCAACCCACTACATAGCGCTGCCTAAAAAGTAGAATTCTAGCAAATTTCTGTAGTGATGTTCCAACTGGTACAGTACCTACAATACGGTTTAGAGAACATTCACAACAACAGTTAGGCAGTGTAATGTGGAACCTAGCAATTATTGCTCTCCATAAAACTCATTCACACAGTTCCATCCTAAACTAGTGTGCAACATATTGAGGCAAAATACAAAAGGATGAGGGATATGTTACAAGTTGCATGGGTAGCAAAAAATTATTGTTCAGAAGGTGGTAATACTGATGCAAAATTGTTTTTCATTGAAGCTACCAACAAGAACAAAACATATGAATAGGCTACTTAATATCTGGAACTCCTAAACCTGAGAGTATAAATATTTTTACTTTAGTTCCTTATTCAAATCACTTCAGCTACAAAAGAAAATTTTAATGTAAAATTAAGAGCTGTTATAATTGGACTGGACAACTACAATAACTAACATAATTATTTATTTACACATATCACAAAGTCAATTGCTAAATCAATGCACAGCCTATATAAAAAAGCTGTACAATATGTGTCAAATATTTATGTGCGCTTGCAAACTGCAATAAAAGAAACACAATTCACTGTGAGATAGTAATAAGTATTTAATTCTTATGCCTACATAACACACAGATACACTGCTTCACAACTTCTACATTGCAGGCCTACTGCTTCACATTAGACAACACTGGAAAGCAGTGGCATCAAGACCCACCGATAGTTGGAAAGTTACTTAAGCACTATCACTAACCATTTCCAGATCACTGAATACAGAAAATTACATCAGATTTATTATACTTAAAAGATACCATGCTAGTCCATGGTAATGATAACTCTATTATCTATATGACCTACCCACTAGTAAGTTACAGATACATGTCAAAATAGCGTAGCAAGGGCAGCTCACACACGAAATGCAAATGTCAAGTATCAAGCATGGAAATTATGTCAACGACGGCTCTAAGTAAACATTTTTCAATAAAATCTTACAACTTACTTGGCGTTAACTAAACCAGTACGCCCTGCATTGACAGCTACAAGCTTAACAATTATGTTTCGTATCAGCAGCACAATAACTTACCTTTGGTTCGGGGATGCGTTTAGTCGCTTCAACATTATTTCTCTGTCCCGTAGAACTATCGTCCACACTTGGTGCTCCGTCCGCTTCCTCTCTGACATTTCCCGGCTGATCATTTTGCTTAAGTTCCTCCTTTCCACTTTGTCCACATTCTTTACCAAGAACGTCACCCATGTTTCCACTTTTAATGCTCTTTCTTTTTTTCGATTTCTTAGAGTCCGAGCAGCTCATTCTCTTACTCTTTGAACCAAATTTAAACAGTCTAAATCACACAAATCAATACGTTGAGCAAAACAATTTTGCGCTCATGTGAGACACAAAACCTAAACTTCACGCAAAACATTCGCTCAATATGGCGTTGTTCAAGTTACATACTTGTGTCGATAGATGGCGTTCCGATTAACGTAAAATAGTTTCGTAGCTTTCAATTAACAGTGTCAATAACGTGAATATAACGTCACTTTCTATTCCAAGTGCAACATTACTTCCCGTATTCTCGATTATCTCTAGCTGCCCAACGACGAAAACTATGACATGCCCCTCAAGTGTAATGAACCTACTGGTTTCTTCGCACACAAGTCATCTCACAACAATGCAACAAATCATTTTCGTTCATTTGCTTAACTATAACTTTTTTCATGCTGCAGAATAGGGAGAGAGAAAGCCAGGGAGAGGGGAATAGAGAGAGAAGATGGAATAGTTTCTAAATATCACCTGTTTCTCCTGACTGCTATAGATAGTTTTTGCGTAATCAGCATGTCTGGAGTGAGAAACTTGAAATAGACGAATTGATGATTTAAGTTTATATGAAGAATTTATATTTGCACAAAATAGGAGGACCGATTACAAGTACTTTTAGTTAAACATACTGATACTGAGAGGAAGAGAGTTCGTAATTCAGGATTCGATCTGAAGTCTCTTGTCAAAAGGCCTACTCCTAGTATCTTGCAACAACAGAAAATTACACTAGTACCACAGTGTCTCATAGCTAGTAAATAACAGGACAGCAAAACTTACACGGGCGACAAAATTAATTTCATTCTTTTAAATAATGCCGCAGTTGATGCATAAATGATCACAAAATGGTTTAAGGCACGAAAATTTAATTAGAGACACTCAAAGAACGTCTCGTTAAAATCAGTTTAGGAAAAAAGTAAGAAAAAGTTTTCAGGTTAAAATGGTCGATGTTCTATTATCCCTTATGACTCATGTAGACTGGTAACTCGTACGAAGGCACATCGACAGTCTTTCGTAGCTAGATTCTGCTACAGAAATGGAAAGTGGCACTTCCCCCATAACTTAACAGTCACTCGCACTGTAGTTGTAATCGACGCAAAATGATTGAGTACAACATAAGTGATACCTGGCGTTCCCCAAGGAAGTGTTATATGCTTTCTGGTGTTCCTAACAAACATAAATAGTTTAGGAGGCAATCTGAACAGCCCTCTGATATTGTTTATAGGTGATGCTGTCATTTACCATCTATTAAAGCATCAGAAGATCATAATCACTTTCAGAACGAATGTCTTCCACGAGTGATCAGTGTGTTGGGTACGGACACTATGTATGTAGTGTGTGGATATAAGGTGAGAATGTGGGTCTCGCAGGAGGCGTGCGCGAGATAGTCCATGTAGTCGCACTATCCTCTGTGCCCTCGGTGGCTCAGATGGATAGAGCGTCTGCCATGTAAGTAGGAGATCCCTGGTTCGAGTCCCAGTCGGGGAACACATTTTCACCTGTCCCCGTTGATATATATCAACGGCCGTCAGCAGCTGAAGGTATTAATATATAATTCTACTTTCGTTCTAGACGGCTCGAGGTTATCAATGGTGTCTGTTCTTTCGTACATGTGTAAAAAATGTTAATTGTCTCCGAATAAGGTAAAGTGTACAAAAAGAAATCTGTTAAATTTCGATCAACTACATAAGCAGAAATAGTCATTGCAATAAAATAAGAGAAATACAAGTTAGTGCAGAAAGATTCCAGCATTTATTTTTCCCATGCGCTGTTAGATGGATGGATGATTTGGGGGCTGGGGGGGAGGGGGGAAAGGGACCAAACAGCGAGGTCATCGGTCCCATCAGATTATTGAAGGATGGAGAAGGAAGTCGACCTTGCACTTTCAGTGAACAAACTCAGCATTTATCTGAAGCGATTTAGGGAACTCACGGAAAGCCTAGATCAGGATAGTCAGATGGGAGTTTGAACCGTCGTTCTCCCAAATGCGAGTCCAGTGTGCTAACGACTGCGCCACCTTACTCATACACTGTTGCAGAGTCCAATAACAGAGGAAAAGTCTGAAGGTGGCTCGAAGAACCACGTACCAGGTACTTAAGTGTGAACTGCACTGTAGTCACATGGATGTTGATGCAGTTACAGAATTCTTGGGCATGTGAGGTAGCTGCCTACATGAAAGAGCACACATATGCATTTCTGGGGTAGGTATGTTCCGTCATATAAAACGCAACTGAAGCACGTCTTCCAAAAAGTATCATGTGAGCAACAATTAATTTTATAAACTAATTAATGTACTATTACCTTGTTGCAGTGTGGTCAAAATATGAAAGAAATGCTACTCATTTATTTATTTCTCTTTAGAGAGTTTAACACAATAGTATAGGACATTAAATACATTTAAAATATAGCTACACATATACACAACCACTTTAAAATACGATTGGGAGGTAGGAGGGGGAGTGAGAGAAAGTTGGAAATAAATTGAGGCATTTACAATGCAGCAATCCCAACATGTTACTTGAAGTCACAATGATCAAAATCAAGAGATAAATCAAATATTTATAGGCTCCATAGACAGTAAACATTATATACCGCAAGTCAAAGTGTACCACAAGTGTTAAACGGTATACAGTACTATATGTAATGGGTAGTATTTAGCTTATATAATCATATACATTAATAATATACATCAATGTCTATATTCCATGAATTAAAATTTTGCTTGTATCATACATGCTACATGCATATACATTTCCAAATAGTCTGAGAGGGTTCTTTCCTCTTTTTTTTTAAAAAAAAGGAACTTATTTTTTGTTTATGTAACTTGTACCTTATTTTGTGCACTTCGCTAAATTATTATTTGCCTTACACTGTAGTGTGCATAAAATCATTTATACTATAGAAATCGCTTTGTCCCAAGAAAGTTTTGTTTAAAGAATATCCCTTTAAGTTTAAGGGAGTCATTTACGGCTTTTGGTCCTATATTTGAATTCCACAATGCTGTGTCTGGAATTATTTAATATATTCCATTTTCTTGTGTCACAG
This sequence comes from Schistocerca serialis cubense, assembly GCF_023864345.2. Taxonomy (NCBI): domain Eukaryota; kingdom Metazoa; phylum Arthropoda; class Insecta; order Orthoptera; family Acrididae; genus Schistocerca; species Schistocerca serialis. The sequence goes on from NC_064642.1 coordinate 27,284,909, forward strand.
TTCATTGTGTCTCAATACTTAGAGTGTCAGGGAGAATTATGAGTTTTGTCCAGCTATACATATATATGCTTGTTAAGGGAAGTATTTGAAGTTCCTTAAATGCTGGCTTACAAGAGTCTCTTCAATTAAGATTACCATTCTTATTGTACTTTTAGGCAATTTATATAGTCTGTTTGTATTTGTTCTCAAGGTGTCTCTCGACAGAATGCTGCCATTACTCAATCTAGTATAAAATAGTGCATATTATACCACCTATATAATATTTTTGTCTTTTAGGTAGCAGATATATGCAGCAAATAAAGGTTTGAGCTGAGCATTCCACTTATACAAGGTGGTCCATTGATCGTGACCAGACCAAATATCTCACGAAATAAGCATCACACGAATAAACTACAAAGTATGAAATTTGTCTAGCTTGAAGGAAGAAACCAGATGGTGCTATTGTTGGCCAGCTAGATAGAGCTGCCATAGGTCAAACAGATATTAACTGCGTTTTTTTTTAAATAGAAACCCCCATTTTTATTACATATCCGTTTAGTACGTAAATAAATATGAATGTTCTAGTTGGACCACTTTTTTCGCTTTGTGACAGATGGCGCTGTAATAGTCACAACCATATGGATCACAATTCTAGACGAACAGATGGTAACGAGTAGGTTTTTTAAATTAAAATACAGAAGGTAGGTACGTTTGAACATTTTATTTCGGTTGTGCCAATGTGATACATGTATCTTTGTGAACTTATCATTTCTGAGAACGCATCCTGTTACAGCGTGATTACTTGTAAGTACCACATTAACGCAATACATGCTCAAAATGATGTCCGTCAGCCTCAATGCATTCGGCAATACTTGTAACGACATTCCTCTCAACAACGAGTAGTTCGCCTTCCGTAATGTTCACTCATGCATTGCCAATGTGCTGACATGTTGTCAGGCGTTGCCGGTGGATCATGATAGCAAATATCCTTCAACTTTCCCCACAGAAAGAAATCTGGGGATGTCAGATCCGGTGAACGTGCTGGTCATGGTATGGTGTTTCGATGACCAATCCACCTGTCACGAAATATGCTATTTAGTACCGCTTCAACCGCACGCGAGCTATGTGCCAGACATCCATTATGTTGGAAGTACATCGCCATTCTGTCATGAAGCGAAACATTTTGTAGTAACACCGATAGAACATTAAGTAGGAAATCAGCATACATTGCACCATTTAGACTGCCATCGATAAAATGGGGGCCAATTATCCTTACTCCCATAATGCTGCACCATACATTAAGATGCCAAGGTCGCTGATGTTCCACTTGTCGCAGCCATCGTGGATTTTCCGTTGCCCAATAGTGCATATTATGGCGGTTTACGTTACCGTTGTTGGTGAATGACACATCGTCGCTAAATAGAGCGCGTGCAAAAAATATGTCATCGTCCCGTAATTTCTCTTGTGCCCAGCGGCAGAACTGTACACGACGTTCAAAGTCGTCGCCATGCAATTCCTGGTGCATATAAATATGGTACGGGTGCAATCGATGTTGATGTAGCATTCTCAACACCGAAGTTTTTGAGATTCCCGATTCTCGCGCAATTTGTCTACTACTGATGTGCGGATTAGCCGTGACAGCAGATAAATCACCTACTTGGTCATCATCATTTTTGCAGGTCGTGGTTGATGTTTCACATGTGGCTGAACACTTCCTGTTACCTTAAATAATGTAACTATCCTGCGAACGGTCCAGACACTTGGACGGTGTCGTCCAGGATACCGAGCAGGACACATAGCACACGCTTGTTGGGCATTTTTATCACAATAGCCATACATCAACACGATATGAACCTTATCCGCAATTGGTAAGCGGTCTATTTTAACACAGGTAATGTATCACGAAACAAATACCGTCCGCACTGGTGGAATGTTACGTGAGACCACGTACTTATACGTTTGTGACTATTACAGTGCCATCTATCACAAAGCGAAAAAGTGGTCCAACTAGAACATTTATATTTCTTTACGTACTACACGAATATGTAATAAAAAATGGGGGTTCCTATTTTTAAAAAACGAAGTTGATATCCGTTTGACCTATGGCAGCGCCATCGAGCGGGCCAACTATAGCGCCATTTGGTTTTCCCCTTCAAGCTAGACGAGTTTCGTACTTTGTAGTTTTTTCGTTTGATGCTTATTTCGTGAGATATTTGGCCTGGTCACTATCAATGGACCACCCTGTATATTTTATGAACTTCATAAATTTATATTTTCATTAATTATTATGCCAAGGAATTCTATTATGCAATCATTGCAAATTTTGATATCCTTTATTTTTAGTCTATAATTTAAACAAAGTGTTTCAGCAATGTTATTATGCAAATTTATTTCAACAGTGCTATAGATAACGTTACTTATTTCCTTTCAATCTGGCTTTTTATTTCCCAATTTTCCGTATCAATATGCCTGGATAGAAGAGTTTTATCATCTTTCTAAGTAATTATATGTCACATTAATTAATTAATTTTCATTTATTTATTTACATCCCATAGATCCAATACAGTGAGACATTTGCATCGATATAGGACATGTCAGATTATTACAAATTATACAAGAGGTATGCATAAAAACCCTCTTGCAAAAGGACATTTAGTTGTAAGGCAAAGAAACATTAATAGTATAGAAAAAAATTACATTTCATAAAGTTAAATTAAAGGTAGATCTTAATAGCTTCATAAAAGACATAGAAATGTTAAAAATGATTCCAACTATCGTAATGTACAAGATTATGTCAGAATTAATTAACAGAAAAATCAATTAGTTTTAACACAATTGCAATATTCTTCGACCAAATAAAAGGAATTATCTATTAGATAGGTTTTGAGCTGTTGTTTAAATTCTAGAAGCTCATGGACAAGTGATTTCAGTGATGGTGGGGTAGCATTAAACACGTTGCAGCTCATGTAATGGACTCCTTTTTGTAAAATACGCCGGTTTTCCAATTCATAACGGAGGTTCATCATCCTCCTGGCATTGTGGGTATGGTATGAGTCATTGGTTTTGTTAGTTGCTCATTTTTACCAATGAAACATAACAGGGAATAGATATACTGGCATGCAGTTGTCAGTGTCCCTAATTTTCTAAAAATGTTTCTACAAGCATAATAAGGAGTTTTTGTGGCGTCTCGGTTACAGGCAGTGGAAATAATATGAATAGTGAATGCTGCTGAGCTCAGTTTTTGAGAACTTGTAAAATAAGTTTCAAACCATTTAAGATTGTTTTCAGTGTGTACACCCAAAACTTGGGTTGTAAGACACTACAATTACATTTAATACTCCATTGATTCTCCACTTTTTTTACTTACTTGGAAATGAACAAACTGGATCTTCTTAACATTTAGTGATAACCGATTATATTCAAACCAATTAAGTAATTCATTAAAGGTGTCATCAGCGAAAAGAGTAAAATATTTTTAAAGCTAGTACACAAGGGAAGGTCACTGATAAACATGAGGCAGAGAAGGGGACCAAGCACAGAGCCCTGAGGAACACCACACCCAAGAGAGCCCAACTAGATGACACAGAGTGTCCCTTAGAGTCGTTCAAAATGACCTTCTGCTTCTTCCAGTTAGGTAGGATTTAATCCATGAGCTAGCTGATCCACTTATACCATAATATTCAGCCCTTGCTAAGAGGATTTCATGCTTAACACTATCAAAGACCATGGAAAGATCACAGAAGATAACAATAGGAGTTAATTTATTATTAAAAACTCTAAGATTTGATGGGTGAAGGGGAAATAGCTTGTTCTGTTGATACACCCTGCTGTAATCCGAACTGGCTACTGTTTAATACCTTATAATGAATGAGGTGGTCAATAAGTCTTTTGTGAACCAATTTTTCAAGAATTTTAGATAAAATTGTTAAAAGGGAGAGAGGCTGATAGTTGAAACTGTCAGTTTCATCACATTTTTTAAAGAGAGGTTTCACAATAGCATACTTTAATCTCTCAGGAACAATCCCGTGCTGGATGGATTCATTGAATATATGGCACAGAATTTTGCATATTGGCCTATACAGTAGCATTCCTTCAGTAGTCTTGAAGAGATACCATCAATGCCAACCGAATTCTTGCTTTTCATCTCTCTAATTAAATTCTCAATTTCATGTACTGTGACAGGAGACATTTTAATCTGCTTGGTTTTTTTATTAATAGCTTTTTGAAAGGATAACTTGATATCATTAACAGAACATGTTTTTCCAGTTTGGGCTGCTGATTCCAAAAAGTGGTTCTTAAAAATGTCAATAATTATTTCAACATTTTCATGAATGGTATCATTTGTTTTAATTTCTATGGTGTTTTCAGCAGCAGCGATTTTACCTGTTTCCCTTTTTATTATGTCCCATATGGTTTTAATTTTATTATTAGAGACATCAATTTCCGGTTTTATAGAAATACTCTTTGCACACAGCAGTAGGTCACATACTGCTGATCTGAAGTAACCTCCAAGTGCCTAGTTGACACTTACGCATAAGCCTATAACACATCATATGGACGTGGCCTGGTGCAGTGTGTGATGTGAGATGGGACGGCCACAGACAGAAGTCATCGATTTTCAAGTAAGATGAGGACACATTGTATTTTTATGCCATTTCATTGTGTGAATGCCACAATTGGGTTGGGAGACTTTTTAGCGTTTTAACTTCACCAACAGGGGGCCTGGTGTATACCATGAGCCGCTAACAAAAAGATTGCACCATATATTTATATAAAATTAAATGTTTAAATATTATTTCGAAACTTGGAAAGGTTATGTAAAACTACAAAAAGACAATTACTGTGAATAATATCTACAGCTACATCTACATAGATACTCCACTAGTTACCATATGATGCGTGGTGGAGGGTACTCTCTACCACTGCTTGTCTTTTATTGCTCCAATAGCAAATAGAACAAGGGAAAAACGATCGTCCGCATGCCTCTGTATGAGTTCTAATTTCTCGTATATTACCTTTGTGGTCCTTAGGTGCAATGCATGTTGGCGGCAGTAGAAACATTGGTCAATCAGCTTCAAATGCCGGTTCTCTAAATTATCTGAATAGTATGTCTCGAAAAGAAGGCCGCCTTCCCTCCAGGGACTCTCATATGAGCTCCCAAAGCATCTCTGTAACGCTTACATGTTGTTTGAACCTTTTGGTAACAAATCTAGCATCCCGCCTCCGAATTGCTTCGATGTCTTCCTTCAGTCCAAACTGGTACATATTCCAAACACAAGAGCAGCACTCAAGTATAGGTAGCACCAACATCCTATATGCGGTCTCCTACACAGGTGAACCACTCTTTCCTAAAATTATCCTAGTAAATTGAAGTCGACCATTCGCTTTTCCTACCACAGTTCTCACCTCATATCGCTTTGCAAAGTTATGCCCAGATATTAAAACTATCTGACTGTGTCAAGCATGACACTAGTAGTACAGTATCCAAACAGTAAGGGTTTGATCTTCCTACTCATCCACATTAACTTACATGTTTCCACATTTAGTGCTAGCTGCCATTCATCACACCAACTGGAAATTTTGTCTATATCACCTTGTATCTTCCTATACTTACTCATCTTCGACACATTACCATATGTGACAGCATTACCAGAAAACAACCGCAAATTGCTGCCCACCCTGCATTTATGTACATAGAGAACAACAACGGTCTTGTCTCTGATGAACATTTGTCGAGGACAACATAGTGGGTTTTAATATTTAAGAAGTCTTCAAGTCATTCACATATCTGTGAACTTATTCCATATGCTCATACCTTAGTTAACAGTATGCAGTGGGGCACCATGTCAAATGTTTTCTGGGAATCTAGAAACATGGAGTCTGCTAGTTGCCCTTCACACATAGTCCTCAGTATATCATCTGAGAAAGGGGAACACTGAGTTTCGCAGCAATCAATGCTTACTAACACCATATGCTGATTCATGGATATAAACTTCTTAGTCTGCAGAAGGTTTATTGTATTCGAACTGATAATATGTTCAAGAATTCCACAGAATACGGACGTTAGGGATATTGGTTTGTAATTTTGCAGGTCCATTCCTTCACCTTGCTACATACTTGGAGCCAACAGCGCTTTTTTCCAGTCACTTGGGACTTTGAGCTTGGCGAGAGATTCTTGATAATTTCAAGCTAGGTAAGGGCCAAAGCTGTAGAATACTCTTTATGAAAACCAAACTGGGATTCCATCTGGACCTGGTGATTTATTTGCTTTCAGATCTTTCGGTTGTTTCTCTGCATCACGTATACTTAATACTATGTCATGGTCAAATGACAGTATCTTTGTACGATTCTCCTGTGTGAACGATTTCTTCAGTGTGGAATTTAAAACTTCAGATTCCGTTTTGCTATTTTCAACGACCATACCAGACTGGTACTGAAAGGAATCCTTAGACCTGCTTAGCGATTTTACATATGACTGGAAGTTTTGCGGGTTCTCTTCCAGATATTTGCTAAGGTGTGGCGGTGGTAGTTATAGTATGTTTCGCTCATAGATCTTTTCACAGGCGCACGAATCTCTGACAGGCTTTGCTTGTACTCATTTATGTGTTGCCTTTTAAACCGAGAGTGCAACAGCCTCCAAATTTCGTTATTAAACCATGGTGGGTCTTTTCCATCTTTCAGCCATTTACTAAGCACATAACTCTTGACTGCAATTAAAAGTTGGCTTAAACTTTGTCCATAATTCTTCTACATCTATCTTACTGGAACTAAGTGATGCAACTTCATTGTCTATGTGAGATGTTAATAACAGCTTATCTGCTCTATATAGCTTTCTTGACTGATTTGTTAACTTTCGTAATCATTGTTGCCATAATGACATCATCATCGCTAATCCTAGTTTCTATACTGATATTGTTGATAAGGCCCAGGCTATTTGTAGCTACAATATCTAAGATATTTCCATTACGTGTGGGCTTATGTGCTAGCTGCTTAAGGCAATTTTCAGGAAACGTGTTCAGAAGTATTTCCCATGAGTCTGTACCATACACAATGAATCCATAGATATCCCAGTCTATATTTGACAGGTTAAAGTCGCACATGTCTCAGTACTTAGTTGCTTCAAATATCCAATTTTTGTAAAATTCTAAGAGGCACACAATATTGTAGCTGTAAAGTTCTACTTTTGGGATTAGATGAAGTTTATCATCAAAACACTTGGTAGAAGTTTAAAAGACTCTACTTCTCTTACTTAGAACTGCGTAATATTTAATTTACTGAGTTCAGCTTCTGGAATTACAATGCTATAAACAGTTCTTCCATCAACTTCTTCAAATATTAGATTCACTTCAACTATACCGGAACGTTACATGAGTGACAGTGTTACGCAAAGTATGTTACATTCCTAAGTCAGATATTCCTACACTGGCCGATGAGGCATAAGTGCCCTTTCCCATCCTTCATTACGCCCGTGGTCAGGCACAGGTAGCCCTGTTGCACGTGGTGTACACAGCATATGCTGATTTTCATGCCCTGCCTGCCAGTCCGTATGTTGAAAGGTCTCTACATGAGCCGTTTCATAAGTTTCTATCCAAATTAACTTCATTTTCCATATCTTCAGCACCACACACTTTTGTTGCATTTTGTAAGTCATGTTGGGATGAAGAGTCAGTAGCTGAGTGTGTCCTTGTCACCCACAGTTTCACACATTTTCCACAATCATGTCTATTTTGTATCTATCTTAGACATATACATGTAAATTCATTAACTATCTGTGTTTCATCTAACTTTCACACCCTTGTTCTGTATTCCTATGTTTCTTTCGAATTCCTCTCCTTCTCGAACGACAAAGTGAATCGATGTGATTGTGTATTGCGTACCATGATGTTTAGTTGTGGAAAAAATTTCCATCTTCTGCTGTGGAAGTTTAGCCAACTACTGTGCAGACTTAGACTGAGACAAAGAGATTTGGTCTCTTGTGGTCGAAGCGCTGTTGTGCTCAAGTTAACACTGTGTGGAAAGTGTAGAGAAACCCTTTCTGCTACCTGTGTAGAACCTGAGTTTGCTAGAGTCTTCCTCTCTCATTCCTGGGACTTTGGTGAGTGAGGCTCCTTGTGGGAGCTAGTCTCCACTAGCTTTAGTATAGTGACTAAGATTGTATAAGTTTCAACCTGGCCGAAGTATTAACAGATTTCTTATACAGCTTTAGTCCTCGGTAATCATATCGTATAGTATATTCATTACAGGGAGTGCTGGCAATAGTATTTTGCAATTATTTGGTTTTTATAGACAGTTAATTAACTCAGCCAGATCTTAGGAAGGTGGAAAACGTGGTGGATGAACTATGAGTGGTTTCAACTAATATTCTTGTTTTCTCAGTGTGAATGTGCGTGTACCCTTGCATTTTTAATTCTTCTTTTTCGTTATTTTCATTTTATTCTGCAACTTCTACCCATTTTGTATGTATACCTTTGTCTGTTCAATCCCATGTGCTCATGTATGGTTTAGTTCTCTGAGCCTGTTCTTTTTTTGTATTTACCTTGCAGTAATTTTCTGGTGTGAATAAATATTATCTTTTGTCTTGCTTTATGTGACTTGGATCACAGCCCCTCAGCTCATCGTTCTTCAGTTCCTTCATTTATCAGTGGTATTTAAATTAAATTATATCTCCATGTGAGCTGTTTCTGATCTGTATGAGCATTTCTGACCATTCGTAATTTTTCGTGATTTATTTTTCTGTGTGAGTGCTTTTTGTGACTGTACCACAGGATGTGGGTAGTGTGTACTTGAAATTGTGATTATTACAGTATTGCAGTGTTCTTCTATACTTGCGATTTCTTGTTTGGTATTTTTATTGTTTTCGGAATTGTGGAGTTCTGGCAGTTCATTTTGCATGTTAACTTGTTTGGACATACGGTTTTCCCTGGTCCATTTAGGGAATCTGTACTCATCTTAATTAAAGGGTCACTCATTCGATTCAAAATTACATTTCATGTCGTAATTTTTCAGAGAAATCTAGGGTATGAATATTCTATGTCCATTATTGATGTGTTAAGCTGGTGTATACACGTCTTTTTGCCGACTATATGTGGTGGTGTTGTTGTTTTAACATTCATAGTTTCTTTTCCTTTCCTCTGTGTTATGTTAGTATAATGTAGAACTTTGTGTGTGACACCTGCCTCTCAGACAACCCATATTTCACGAAATTTGAATTATTCGTGAGCCTAAGAGAGAAGGTAGTTGGTTAATTTTTGTGTTCAGTTGCTCACAAAACGAGACACTAGCAACCATTATGTCTTTAAGTAAATCTTTCATGTTTTTCTATCTAAATTTCTGGATACAATAAATGTTCAGTCCAACTTTAATCGAGTTTCTCTGATGTTCCTGCGAGGAGAGCTTCTGTAAAGTTTGGAAGGTACGAGACGAGGTACTGGCAGAAGTAAAGCTGTGAGGACAGGGCATGAGTCGTGCTTGGCTAGCTCAGTTGGTAGAGCGCTTGCCCGCAAAAGGCAAAGGTCCCAAGTTCGAGTCTCCGTCCGGCACACAGTTTTAATCTGCCAGGAAGTTTCAAGATTTAAGTGACTTTCAACGTGGTGTTATAGCCGGCACACGAGCAATGGGACACAGCATCTCCAAGGTAGCAGTGAAGTAGGGGTTTTTCCCACACATCCATTTCACAAGTGTAACATGAATCCGGTAAAACATCAAATCTCCGACATCGCTGTGGCCAGAAAAAGATCCTGCAAGAACAGGACCAACGACGACTGAAGAGAATCGTTCAACGTGACAGAAGTGCAACCCTTCCGAAAATTGCAGCAGATTTCAATGCTGGGACATCAACAAGTGTCAACATGTGAACCAATCAACGAAACATCTTCGATGTGGCCTTTCAGAGCCGAAGGCTCACTCGTGTACCCTTGACGAGTGCATGACACAAAGCTTTATGCCTCGCCTGGGCCCATTAACACCGCCATTGAACTGTTGATGACTGGAAACATATTACCTGGTCAGACAAGTCTCGTTTCAAATCGTATCGAGCGAATAGATGTGTATGGAGACAACCTCATGAATCCAAGGGGCCTGCATGTCAGCAAGGGACATTTCATGCTGGTGGAGGCTCTGTAATGGTGTGGGGCATGTGCAGTTGGAGTGATACAGGACCGCTGATACATCTACATACGACTCTGACAGGTGGCATGTTCTTAAGTGTCCTGTCTGATCACCTGCATCCATTCATGCCCATTGTGCATCCCGACGGATCTGGACAATTCCAGCAGGACAATGCGACACCCCACATGTCCAGAATTAATACAGAGTGGCTGCAGGAACACTTTTCTGAGTTTAAACACTTCTGATGGCCACCGAACTCCCCAGAAATGGACATTATTGAGCATATCTGGGATGCCTTGCAATCAGCTGTTCAGAAGAGATCTCTACCCACTCGTACTCTTACGGATTTATGGACTGCGCTGTGGAATTCTTGGTCTAAATTCCCTCCAGCACTACTTTGACATTAGTTTAGTCAATTCCACGTCGTGTTGCGGCACTTATGCGTGCTCACAGGGGTGCTACTCAGTATTATGCAGTTGTACCAGTTTTTTGGCTCTTCAGTGTACAGGCAAATATCTTGAATCTAACCAAGTAATCTTTTATGATTTTTGGTCTTTCTAGAGACTCTGGTAAAGAGTAGTTAGTTTCTGTAGGATGTATTCCCTTCAGCAAACTCACAACTTGCGTGTTGTCTTTCAGTTACACTCAACGTTGAGTTATTTCTGTGTGTGCATTTGTCTGTTTTATTGGGGGTTTTTCTGTTGCACTTTTTGTTGAGTGAGTTTTTTCGTGCAAATTACGTGTGACTATTTTTCTTGAACTTTACATTGTGTTTGAATATTTTTCGTTTCCTTTTATACCCTAGGTCACATGTGAAGATTTACTCGCATTGTTAAATTGTAGTTTCAGGAAAAAGTTTTATGCTTGGGATTTTTTGTCTCATTCTGTGTGTTTTACGCAGTTCTACGTGCAATAAGATCGAGAATACATGGCTCACCGAGAGGTTTCAGATGTGGAACTCGTACAAGGCAGTCAGAGCAAATTATGATCTGGATTTCAGTGGCGCTATGACCCAAAGAAAGCAGGTGTTGACAGATGTGAGAATTACCGAACTATCAGTTTAATAAGCCACAGCTGCAAAATACTAACGCGAATTCTTTACAAACGAATGGAAAAACTGGTAGAAACGGACCTCGGGGAAGATCAGTTTGGATTCCGTAGAAATGTTGGAACACGTGAGGCAATACTAACCTTACGACTTATCTTAGAAGAAAGATTTAAAAAAGGCAAACCTACGTTTCTAGCATTTGTAGACTTAGAGAAAGCTTTTGACAATGTTGACTGGAATACTCTCTTTCAAATTCTGAAGGTGGCAGGGGTAAAATACAGGGAGCGAAAGGCTATTTACAATTTGTACAGAAACCAGATGGCAGTTATAAGAGTCGAGGGGCATGAAAGGGAAGCAGTGGTTGGGAAAGGAGTGAGAAAGGGTTGTAGCCTTTCCCCGATGTTATTCAATCTGTATATTGAGCAAGCAGTAAAGGAAACAAAAGAAAAATTCGGAGTAGGTATTAAAATTCATGGAGAAGAAGTAAAAACTTTGAGGTTCGCCGATGACATTGTAATTCTGTCAGAGACAGCAAAGGACTTGGAAGAGCAGTTGAAGGGAATTGACAGTGTCTTGAAAGGAGGATATAAGATGAACGTCATCAAAAGCAAAACGAGGATAATGGAATGTAGTCAAATTAAATCGGGTGATGCTGAGGGAATTAGATTAGGAAATAAGACACTTAAAGTAGTAAAGGAGTTTTGCTATTTAGGGAGTAAAATAACAGATGATGGTCGAAGTAGAGAGGATATAAAATGTAGACTGGCAATGGCAAGGAAATCGTTTTTGAAGAAGAGAAATTTGTTAACGTCGAATATAGATTTAAGTGTCAGGAAGTCGTTTCTGAAAGTATTTGTATGGAGTGTAGCCATGTATGGAAGTGAAACATGGACGATAACTGGTTTGGACAAGAAGAGAATAGAAGCTTTCGAAATGTGGTGCTACAGAAGAATGCTGAAGATAAGGTGGGTAGATCACGTAACTAATGAGGAGGTATTGAATAGGATTGGGGAGAAGAGAAGTTTGTGGCACAGTTTGACTAGAAGAAGGGATCGGTTGGTAGGACATGTTTTGAGGTATCAAGGGCTCACAAATTTAGCATTGGAGGGCAGCATGGAGGGTAAAAATCGTAGAGGGAGACCAAGAGATGAATACACTAAGCAGATTCAGAAGGATGTAGGCTGCAGTAGGTACTGGGAGATGAAGAAGCTTGCACAGGATAGAGTAGCATGGAGAGCTGCATCAAACCAGTCTCAGGACTGAAGACCACAACAACAACATGGCAATTCTAATCTTAGAAAGTGTGTGGCAGGGCCCATAAATAGCTTCTGATTATCTAAATAGAATACTAACTTCTCAGAGTGGTAACGAGCCCACATCTCGTGGTCGTGCGGTAGCGTTCTCGCTTCCCACGCCCGGGTTCCCGGGTTCGATTCCCGCCGGGGTCAGGGATTTTCTCTGCCTTGTGATGGCTGGGTGTTGTGTGCTGTCCTTAGGTTAGTTAGGTTTAAGTAGTTCTAAGTTCTAGGGGACTTATGACCACAGCAGTTGAGTCCCATAGTGCTCAGAGCCATTTGAACCAGAGTGATAACGAAGTTATGGCAGAATCAACAGCCAAGTGTAGTCACAGACAGCAGTTGTGCTTGGTGGATTTGGCCCAGATCATGTAGGATTTGGGAGCCCAGATTACTAAGGTTAGCGAAGATTTGACTGCAGACAACACAAGATTCCAGTAAAATATAAAGGAAGTTCAAACTAAATTTATCAGTCTGGCAGTAGATATTAGGACGCAAATCACAGTCGATCTAAAGGCTAGGTTGGAAAGTGTAGAGCAGTATCTCGGTACCATAGAAAGGGAGCAGATACTCTTGAGCAAGGAGGTCAAGGTGCATAGAGACTGGCTCGTAAGGGATAAGTGCGGCCAAGAGTGCAAAGTGCAAAGTGTTGCTGACCTTGGTAGCTAGTGCAGGTATGGTGGGCACCACCTCAGTTAAGGGAAGAGTAGAGAGTAATAGTGTGGCCATCCTTGTGCTGGAGGAGCGTTTTGAAATTAAACATCGAGGAGGAAAATATAAAGGTGAAAGACGAGGTTGCAAAGGTCACAGAGAGCATAACGAATCTTACCAAGACAGAGTCCAGAGGTGGAGGTCGCTTTTAAAATTTCAACAGGGCCAGTATGAAATAAACAGGAGGCACAGGGGCGTCACGAATGAGTTGAACGCGTGGGTATCTCATTTTGAGGGCCGCCGTGATTGTAAAATAGAACGAGTCGCATTAGCGAGAAAGGATAGTGCAATAGACATGATCAAGACTCAGGGCATGAGGACGATTTTGACTATAGGCAATAGAATGACATTGGAGATAGGAGCGAGAAAAGCCAAAATTTTCGCTTCCATTCTCCATGGAGGGATATGCTGGGCTTCGACTACAACACCTTTCTCTTAATGAGGAATTTCGTGGTTTTCAGAAACATTTCCAACAGTATCCATCACAGGGCTTGGCTGGAACAATTTCAGGTCCTATTGTCTGGCTGAGTGCATGTAAAATGGAGTTCATTTGCAGATATTTACAAAGTGTACCTACCATTACAATGAGATCGTTTGCATGAGACTCTGCTACCGCTCATGAATCTTATTATGCGTTTTTATGGCCTACTGGTCGGAGGTAGCACAGGATCGAGTGAAATGTAGTAACATCATACTACCAAACCTTAACCAGTCTACTTCACGAGTTCTGTACACGTGTTTGAACGCAGTCTTACAGTAAAACCAGTTTCTGTACAATATGTTTAGGCCAGCAGAACTCGTCCATATCTGTATTACGAAACTGTTAATACGTCCTCGCCACACTCTTCCAGGTGGTGGAGGTAAAAATGATATCGAAGTTTTTAGAACTTTGCTTTAGGGACTTGAATACAATATGGGTGAGAAAACAGCACACAAGATGCCCAAGGTTATTACAGCCATGCACACATAACAACAACTGTGGATACAGCAGCAAAAGGCGACAGGATTGCATGCAAAGGCATGACCAGTATAACAACTGTCACCAGCTGTATCAAAATAATTCGATCTGCAATAATGGAAATGATCAATATGGCGACAGAAGAAACTATAGGTGTGACTGTGGTAATGGACAACACTGACATGGAACCAGTTTCAGGAACCAGGATCGTTTTTGTGAGGAGCATGGTAGCAACAACAGGAATGTTGCTCCATCAGCTGGTATTTAAATTAGACCAGCTGAACCCCGTAGTAGTCCACCAGATGAGAGACAATGGGCACTACAATGACAGTTGTCAGATAAAGAGTGCATTGTTACTGAGCGAACCATGGTGAGAAAGTGTAATGTATGGTATGTTCCAAGGGCGGATGTAAGACAGAAATTGTTCTGGGAGACTAAAAACATGAATATTCCAGCTCTTAGTACAATGATAATGATCTTGATTAGGGAGTTGCCACTCTACAAGTGTTCTGGACACTGGGAATCCCTTGATGATTGTTAGCGAGGCGATGGTTCAGAAGTGCGGGGAAGAAGGAGATTGGCCAACTTTTCTTTCGTGAGGGACAAAGATGAGGGGAAAAATTCATGGGAGGAGTGTTGAAATTCGAAGGCAGGTTCGAATTGTTTTTGAATGCCAGGAACGTGTGTTTGAATTTAATTTTTTGATAGTTTCTCTGATGAATGTGGATGTTATTTCGGGAACTGACTTTATGTTTTTCCACCATGCAGTGATCCACTTGGGTGGAGGAATCATAACACTGAAACTTGAGGGAGGCTCCGTGAAGTTTGTATATGATGAATGTGTTTTGAATAATGAGTCTGAAGTGAGCAGTTTGAAGCCTAACATTCGATCCAAACTGTGATCTGGAATGGAGGTCCTCGTTACCTGTGTTAGTGATTCCATGTCACAAGCACAGAAGAAATTCAATCTTTGCTGATATATCGAATTGGAGCATTAATGGTGTTGGAACTTCAGAGGCTGATTGAATGAGATTATTCCATATTCTTAGGGAGCACATGCACATATTTTCAGACATGCTTGATGAAATAAAGGTTTTTGTTCTTCAATTTTCGTTTCAGAAACAGCAGATACCCTCTGTGAAGTCATACCCCATCCTGCTGACATACTAGGGACAGGTGGAACAGGAGATAAATGAAATGTTGGAACTAGGATCGAGAATAGCAAGCCTTCAGAAATTCAGAATACAGCAGTTGATGTGCTACCACAGCAACATTTGCAGTTAGAGAAATTTTGTGAATTATTTAAACCATTAAGTACTTACGGTTGAAAATATTTACTCCTTGAAAATTGTATGGACTTAGTTTTTCAAGAATTTCTGTGTTATATGGTATTTGTATTACTTTTAATGCTTAGTATATTTTACAATTCCAATCACTGGTTTCGAGCACTAAAAGCTTTGTTTCGAACTCAGTTAATTAGTTGATTCTACTTAATATTAACAGTTTGTACTACCTATATCATGATGATTTCAAGTGAGGCAGTTTACAGGCAAGTGACACATGGCTGCATCTTTGTAACAAAAGAGAAAACATTAGTCATCTATACTTTCATTCTATTTCTAATAAAACGAAAGTTAATATCTTTCTCTTTTCATGTTACATGTGGTATTTATGTAACATTTTAAAATCAGAAACAAAATTATTACAAGTGAGGCTGCTTTGTAAATTAAAAATTTGTGTGCTTGACAAGACTTGTACAGAAGAAATGATTATTATTTGGCCATAATATTTGCTTTGCTACCTCACAGACGTTTCAAGTTATTTCTCAAATTACTGAAGATTTTTCCAAACCAAACTTGCACTTATACCTTGCATTTACTGCTGTTGCTTCCCTATTCATTCATCGCTACATTGCAAATATCATCAGTCTACCTAGCATTTTGTAGTCACTGTACTATATAGCGAACGGAGTAGGAAAACGCTTCACTGCTCCCATAATTTTCTGTGTGCATGTCATAAGGATGTGAGTAGATGCACTACATGTCGCAGTTCTGAGGCGGTGCAGCAGAAAATGCGGTCTGCAGCAAACAAAGGGCATCAAGGCAACACTGCAGCACAGTGGTGGAGCTGCCTGGCGGACGTTCACATCAGTGTGGGGAGTCCCACTGCATGCCTTGTGTCACATAAATCTCAGGTGTGCCGCTCTTTCAGTGTGAGGAATACCATATCAAAATGTGAAACTGTTTTTAATTTGCCTCTGAACGACATGTGATTATTTTACTTCTACTTGGAATCTTGCTGGAAACATCCTAAACAGGATACATGTTAGTGTGAATCAATAGCCTTTAAAAAAATCACTAGTCATCACATAATGTCATCCTAAATTTCTATTCTATCACTTAGTCGAATATTGAAATGATCTTTTGTTGTTGTTGTTGTTGTGGTCTTCAGTCCTGAGACTGGTTTGATGCAGCTCTCCATGCTACTCTATCCTGTGCAAGCTTCTTCATCTCCCAGTTCCTACTGCAACCTACATCCTTCTGAATCTGCTTAGTGTATTCATCTCTTGGTCTCCCTCTACGATTTTTACCCTCCACGCTGCCCTCCAATGCTAAATTTGTGATCCCTTGATGCCTCAAAACATGTCCTACCAACCGATCCCTTCTTCTAGTTAAGTAGTGCCACAAACTTCTCTTCTCTCCAATATTATTCAGTACCTCCTCATTAGTTACGTGATCCACCCACCTTATCTTCAGCATTCTTCTGTAGCACCACATTTCGAAAGCTTCTATTCTCTTCTTGTCCAAACTAGTTATCGTCCATGTTTCACTTCCATACATGGCTACACTCCATACAAATACTTTCAGAAATGCCTTCCTGACACTTAAATCTATACTCGATGTTAACAAATTTCTCTTCTTCAAAAACGCTTTCCTTGCCATTGCCAGTCTACATTTTATATCCTCTCTACTTCGACCATCATCAGTTATTTTACTCCCTAAATAGCAAAACTCCTTTACTACTTTAAGTGTCATCGGCAAACCTCAAAGTTTTTACTTCTTCTCCATGAATTTTAATACCTACTAGGAATTTTTCTTTTGTTTCCTTTACTGCTTGCTCAATATACAGATTGAATAACATCGGGGAGAGGCTACAACCCTTTCTCACTCCTTTCCCAACCACTGCTTCCCTTTCATGCCCCTCGACTCTTATAACTGCCATCTGGTTTCTGTACAAATTGTAAATAGCCTTTCGCTCCCTGTATTTTACCCCTGCCACCTTCAGAATTTGAAAGAGAGTATTCCAGTCAACATTGTCAAAAGCTTTCTCTAAGTCTACAAATGCTAGAAACGTAGGTTTGCCTTTCCTTAATCTTTCTTCTAAGATAAGTCGTAAGGTTAGTATTGCCTCACGTGTTCCAACATTTCTACGGAATCCAAACTGATCTTCCCCGAGGTCCGCTTCTACCAGTTTTTCCATTCGTCTGTAAAGAATTCGCGTTAGTATTTTGCAATTGTGACTTATTAAACCGATAGTTCGGTAATTTTCACATCTGTCAACACCTGCTTTCTTTGGGATTGGAATTATTATATTCTTCTTGAAGTCTGAGGGTATTTCGCCTGTCTCATACATCTTGCTCACCAGATGGTAGAGTTTTGTCAGGACTGGCTCTCCCAAGGCCGTCAGTAGTTCTAATGGAATGTTGTCTACTCCCGGGGCCTTGTTTCGACTCAGGTCTTTCAGTGCTCTGTCAAACTCTGTGAACTTTTTTGTTCATCTTTTGTAAGTAAATCTTTTGTAAGTAAAATAAATAAAAAGAAGAAACCATTCTACACTTCCCTGTCATTTAATATTTCTTTCCCCTTTCAGATTAGACTTGCATGTATTGAACATGCAGCCCTGACGCCGGCTACGAGCGCTTTTCACTTGATTGATTTTGCTGTATATTCAATAGTATTTACGCGCATTAGTGTCAGGTAGACTAGATAAATTGAAGTTTTTCAGTTTTTATTTGCGTCTGAATAGGAAAAACGAAGATTCTGTTTAGGTCAGTTTTGCGTGTACGCAAACGTTTGTTTACATTTTTAACTGACATTAAATACGGGGGATTAACAGCTACGTCAGTGTATAGTACTCTGTATTTGCGTTTATTAGTGTCATTTAGACTCGATACATTGAAGGTAGCAGTTTTTATGCGTTTTATTAGGTCATTTTTCGCTTGTACGTAAACGTTTGTTTACATTATAAATAGGAGGCTTACTCAGTTTAAGTTAGTGTACAGTACTCAGTATTCGCGTTTATTAGTGTCATTTAGTCTCGATACATTGAAGGTAGCAGTTTTTATTCGTTTTATTAAGAAAACTGATACTGACAGTGAATTCTAACCTCACTTGTATACGTTTGACTAGCGCAGCCTGCAAGCTAACGTAAAATACGTGGTAAATTAGTGTTACACTACAATATCTGAGTAAGTCAGTGTTATAATACAACTTCCGAGCCCTTCTTACTTACGGTTTAGTTAGCAGAAAGCTAAAAATCACCTCGCCGTCTGCTTAAATTCCTTAGCTTGTTGTGATCGTGTACTGTAAGCCTATCGGTTCCTATAAAGCAGAGTTCATATTTGTGCTTTGTAGTGGTGGGCAGGAAATCGCGTATCTGTTAGAAATCACAGTGATTGAGAAGTCACAGATATCACAATAACAACTTTACAAAATCTAACTGCGATTTCAGTCACAGTTAGCAGTCGCAAGTAGCATTTCAATTCAACGCTGTGAGCCATCTGTTGGCCGAATTCCGTACTGCTTTCTGCGATTTCAGTGACAAATCGCGGCTAGAAGTCCCAAGTAGCAACTAAAAAGCGCAGTTAACAGTGCCATCTGTTGGCCAAAGTTCGTACTACGCTCATCTCTGTGACAAGCTATCAAGTCCAACTGCGATATCCGTGACAAGTCGCAACTAAGAGTCGCAAGTAGCAAATAAAAAGCGCAGTTAACAGTGCCATTTGTTGGCCAAAGTTCGTACTACGCTCATCTCTGCGACACGCTATCGAGTCTAACTGCGATTTTCGTGACAAGTCGCAACTAACAAGGGAACCTCCCCATCGCACCCCCCTCAGATTAAGTCATAAGTTGGAACAGTGGATAGACCATGAAAAACTGAACACATGTCAATCGAGAAAACAGGAAGAAGTTGTGTGAAACTATGAAAAATATAAGCAAAATATACTAACTGAGTAGTCCATGCTCAAGATATCCAGCATCAAGGAAAATGTTACTACAGGAGCGCCGTAGTCTCGTGGTTAGCGTCAGTAGCTGTGGAAGGGGAGGTCCTTGGTTGAAGTCCTTCCTCAAGTGAAAATTTTACTTTTTTTATTTTCGCATAGTTATGATCTGTCCGTTCGTTCATTGACGTCTCTGTTCATTGTATTTAGTTTACTGTTCACTGTAATACGTTTAGTGTCTGTTTTGCGGCCGCACCGCAAAACCGTGCGATTAGTAGACGAAAGGACGTGTCTCTAAAATGGGAACCGAGAACACTTGATCGCAAGGTCATAGGTCAACCGATTCCTCCACAGGAAAACACGTCTGATATATTCTATACGACACTGGTGACGGCATGTGCGTCACATGACAGGAATATGTTGTCGACCAACCTAACTTATACACTTGGGGGATGGGTAAAAAGATTTTTCTACATTACCCGATTTAGGTTTTCTTGTGGATATGAAAACGTAAGAGTTTGTCACATAAACTGAAAATAAAAAAAGTAAAGTATTCACTCGAAGGAAGACTTGAACCAAGTACCTCTCATTCCGCAGCTGCTCATGCTAACCACGGGACCACTGCGCCTATGAGCTCACACTGTCATTGATGTTATATATCTTTTGCATGGACTACTCAGTTTGTATATTTTGCTTATTTTTTTCATAGTTCCACACAACTTCTTCCTGTTTTCTCGATTGATCTGTGTTCAGTTTTTCAAGGCCTATCCACTGAGCCAACTTATAACTAAATCTAAGGGGGGTGCGATGGGGAGGTTGCCTTGTAAGAGTCGCAAGTAGCAACTAAAAAGCGCAGTTAGCAGTGCCATCTGTTGAGCAAAGTTCATACTACGCTATTCGCTACCGAGTCAAACTGCGATTTCTGTGACAAATCGCAACTAAGAGTCGCAAGTAGCAAATAAAAAGCGCAGTTAACATTCTTTTCCTACTAAGTCCCTTATCTGGCGCCGCGCCAGTGCGCGGCTATATAAGCGAGCGCTGCCCGCGGAGCGGACCATTCGCGCTGCTGCTGCTGCACAGGCAACTGCATTGAACGCTGCCAAGATGCCATACAGAAGATACCGTCGTCGTGCAAGACAGACAATATATAAAACAATTGAAGACGTTGAAATGACAACATCTGTTGCTGACAAGAAGAAGAATACTATAAAATCTGTTGCCGCACATTCACTACTAGATGGACCTGCTGTCTTTTGTGGATGTAGACTGAACTTCAGTATTGATTTGAATGATACATTTTCTCATGGGAATGGCTGGATTTCTGTGACAAATCGCAACTAAGAGTCGCAAGTAGCAAATAAAAAGAGCAGTTAACATTCTTTTCCTACTGCCATCTGTTGACCGACGTACGTACTTCGTTACGAGAGCCTTGTGCCTCACGAGATCGACGTGCTGTGTGTGACTGTGTGCATAATACTGCATATGAAGGGCTTATTTCAATAGTGGTACAAGTCCACTTTTGTTCATTTTGAGATACAGAGTCGTAAAGTTAAATGAGTGCTGAAAAATCTGCAGTTGAGATACCAGAAATATTCAAGCATATGGCTCCTTGCTAGAGATGAACCTTTATTTATGTTTGTTTCCATCATTAATTTCAGAAGCATTATAGACAGGAAAGTGGAGGTAATGGACTTGTACCACTATTGAAATAAGCCCTTCATATTATATGACGACATGCACATTCAGCATCAGTTATGGTTGGCCAAACACAGCTGTGACTCTGAATGTATTATATTAATAAGAAGCAACATTGCCTTTTTCTCCTGAAAATATAAAGTAACGTAACAAATGTGTTTTATTCTGCTTCCAATATGACAGTTTTGGTTAATACTCCACATGCTTACAGGACTTTGCAATGTTAACACAGCAGAACTCAGACACCTGTATAAGTGTAGTGAAATAAAAACAGTATTATTGTGTCATATGAATGCCTCACTTTTGTTCCGACACAGTTCAAGACTCGGGAGAAAAGTTTTACACCTGGTGTTCTACATGGCAATTTCACACACAAGAACTTTTTGCCGACACTACTACCACCTACATAAGTAAGCTTTTCCTGTGTTACTTTCAAGTAATGCACTTAAGCTATTCCTGATTTAACTGTAAGATCTGTACTTCCCACTTTCGTATCAACAGCCTCAAAATGCATATTGTAGACTTCGGGATATGTTACAGGTCAGTGTCACACCAAGATTGTGGAGAAAGAGGGGGGGGGGCGGCATGTCACTCTCCAACAAGTGTTTACCAATAAATAAGTGGCGGAAAATTACGGGTATAGGACGGCTAAACGTGTGGAAAATGAGATTTTCATTATCCACTCACTGTATTTAACATTTATTATTCCTTTAAAATCGCACAACAACTTCAATAAAACACAGTTTAATCACTCATCTGCATACTTATTTCACAATAATGTCACTTTTAAACAGCAGCTCCTCTAAGAGCTCTCTTGAATCTTCACGAGTCTCTCACAACAGCCTTGTTGTGGATAGATACGTACAGCAACCAGAACTGTGTCTGCAAATCACAAGGATTATTAAACAATTTTTGCTGTCACTAATTACAAGAGATTGCTAAAATCTGCTGTAATGAAAGCCACTCAATGGGGTATATTTCACATTTGCAAGAACGATCTCACTTAAGTAATTAAGTCCATCGAAACACTTAGAAACTAACCTCTCGTCTGATGAAAACGGTCTAAAGACGCAGTGGCAATTTCTCCAGATCTGTTGACAATGATATTTTGAGTTATCACTTTACTGAGTGACTGAAATGTAGTTCGGGTACCTGCGAACATAACAATATGTTAGAATCCATTTTCTAAACATGAACTATTACGGTACTGTATGGCTACTTACATATTAATTACACTATTAATATTTTCACAGTTGTTTCTTTAATACAAAATTAAAGCCAATGGAAGAACAAACGTAAAACATACTTACCAATGACAGGTTTGTTGAGACGCAATTTTCTGTGTGGACAGATGTAGCTTTTTCATGCGGTGGTAAGTCGCAGAAGTCACAGAAATCGCAGGAGTATCAGAAGTCACAGAGGTAGCAGAAGCCGCAGAAATCGCGGAAGTAGCAGAAATCGCAGAAATAGCAGTGGCGGAGGGATACACGACCTAGATTCCTTAACTGCGACTCTTAACTGCGACAAATCACAGTTAAGAATAGCAGATACTGAAAAGTAGCATTCACAGAAATCACTGATATCGGAAAATCGCAGTTTAGCCCATCACTAGTGCTTTGCATTCTGAACTCCTTTTGTTAGCTTAAAGTTTTGTTTTGTACCTGCATCCGTCAGTGTACAATACTCAGTATTTACGTTTATTAGTTTCATTTAGACTCGATACATTTAAGGTAGCAGTTTTTATAGTTATATTAGGTCATTTTCGCGTGTACGTAAACGTTTGTTGACATTATAAATACGAAGGATAATCAGTAGGTGCAGCTTACCGTAGGTTACCGTTTAATTCTTTAATAATATTCACTAGATAGTTACTAGCAGTGCACTGTAGGTCACTGTTTTTTTCTTTAGCCTTCACTAGATAGCCCCTAGTAGGAAAATAAGCACCAGATCTAGCTTTTACCACACATTTTTATTGTTTTTCATTGTTGAGTATCCTTTCTGCCAAATACAGTGTAGCTGTTAAGCTTGTGTGGCAGTATGTTTCCTTAAGTTTCTTATAGTAGACGATAAGAGAATGTGTCTGTAGTGTGCGGATACAGGTGGAGTTGGCCACAGTCCAAACGCAGCTGGAAGCCTTCTTGACCACTGTCAACAGGCTCCAGAGTGCCACCTTGAGGTGCAGTGGGGATGGGGCTCCTGGGGCAGCCTTTGCTGTGCTAGATGTGCAGGGGTGGATGTCACAGATCTCTGTCACTGAGCCGACCTCAGGTGCAACTGAGCTGTCCGACGCACTCTCACCTCAGTGTGGGTGGCGGACTGTGCCGAGGTCCCAAGCCTCAAGCCAAAGGCTGCATGGGGGATGCAGGCTCCTGCCAAATCCCATGCACTCTGCTAACAGATTCAGGGTGCTATCTGATGCTTGGGGAGGGGGGGGGGAGAGACTGAGCCGGATCAGAATGCACCTTCTGCCAGGATACTGGTTGCTCCTTCAGCATGGTCTGCACAGGCACGTGGGGATAGGTGTTTGTTAGTTATTGGGAGCTCCAATGTTATGCAGGGTCACGTGACCCCTCAGAGACATAGCGGCTAGGATGGGGAAGAAGTTCAGCGTTCACTTGGTGTGCTTGCCGGGGGCCTTGTACAGGCTGTGGAAGAGGCTCTTCCAGCGGCTATTGAGCGTGCTGGGTGCAGCCAGTTGCAGATTGCTGCAAATGTCAGCACCAACGATGACAGTCGTCAGTGTTCCGAGGAAATCCTTGGGTCCTTTTGAGGGCTGGCTAAGTTTGCGAAGGCGGCCTGCATCTCTTGATGAGTTAAAGCCAAGCTGATGATTTGCAGCATCGTACTCAGGGTGGACCAGGATCCTCTGGGTAGGAGTCGAGTGGAGAATCTAAACCAAAGGCTACGTCGACTCCATGATGAAACTGGTTGTAGATTCCTCGACCTATGCTATGGGGTGGATGGTTGTGGGACGCCCCTAGATAGATGAGGGGTGCACTACACACAGGAGGCAGCTACATGGGAAGCACAGTAGTTGTGGTGTGCACATGGGGGTCCTTTAGATTAGGTTCCTCCCCACTGAAAGCAAAACGTTGACCTGAAAAATTAACATTTCATGTCTCTGATGTGGGTGTGCCAACTATAAAAATCGTTAGTTCACCTAAACACGTCATTCCAAAGGGTTTAAATATGCTGAATCTCGAGTTAGTAAATTGTCGAAGTGTCTGTAGCAAGATTCCCAAGTCACTCTCAGAAATAAACAGTAGCAATGCCAATATTGTGTTAGGTATCGAAAGCTGGTTGAAACCAGACATAAATAGCAGTGAAATTTTGAACTCGGATTGGACAATGTTTAGGAAGGGTAGGACTGATGCTATGGGAGGTTGTGGGTTCATTGAAGTTAAAACCTGTTTAAACACAGTTGAGATCGATATTGGGTCTGTCTGTGAAATAATCTGGATAAAGCTGTCAATCAGACAAGGAGTGACCATCGTATTAAGATATTTTTATAGACCACCAGCATCCATAACAAACGTCGCAGAATGTTTCAGGAAAGGTCTTGAGTACATAGGAAATAAATATTCAAATTATCCATTAACTATAGGTGGAGACTTTAATCTGGCGTCCATTGACTGGAAAAATTACACGTTTATCACAGTGGGCATAAGCACAGACTCATGTGAAGTTGTTCTAGGAGCGCTCTCAACATCCAACCTTGAGCTATCGGTCAGAGGACCAACTCGGGATGGGAACATATTGATATCTTCGCGACAAACGGAACATATTAGATATCTTGGCTACAAACAGACCTGATCTTTTTGAGGAAGTTATTCTAGATGAAGGTATTAGCGACCATAATGTCAATGTGGCTTCTATGTCAGTGGAAGTTGCAAAAAAACCAAAGAAATAGTGTAGAGTTTTCTTGTTTGGGAAAGCAAATAAAAGTGTCATTAATGATTATCTTCATAGTCAGCTCCAAGCATTCACTGTGGGACACAAAGTTATTGAGCATCTTTGGTCGGAATTTAAAGATATTGTCCACCAATTGCTAGAGAGATATGTGCCTAGCAAACACGTAGGGGAGGGAAAGGATCCACCTTGGTTCAACAAACATATTAGGAAGTTGCTGAGAAAGCAGAGAATTTCGCACAGTCGTTTTAAATGTAGTCAATGCCCTACTGACAAACAAGTATTATGCAACATGTAAACAGCTGTCAAAAGGTCAATGAGAGATTCTTTTAACGAATTTGAAAGCAATATTTTATCTGGAGATTCTAAAAATAACCCAAAAACGCAAGGATGGCTGACATAAAGTTTAGTGTATCTGGGATTGTAAAACGGTTAAGATCCTTAGATGCCAGGAAGGCATCTGGCCCAGACGTTATCCCAGTAAGATTTTATGTTGACTATGCTACAAATATAGCACCATTCTAATCCGTCATCTATCAGAGATCATTGGAACAGCAGAAAGTTCTATGGGACTGGAAGGCCCAGGTCATAGCACTCTATGAAAAGGATAGAAAATCGGATGCACATAATTACTGGCCAATTTCACTGACATCAATTTGTTGTAGAATCATGGAACATATTTTGTGTTCAGACATAATGACCTTTCTAGACTCTGAGAAACTCATCTGCAATAACCAGCACGGTTTTAGAAAACAGTGGTCATGCGAAACACAGTTGTCCATCTTAGTGCATGATATACAACAGGCTGTAGATTCCGGCTCCCTGGTTGATGCCATATTTCTCAACTTTCGAAAGGCATTCGACTCAGTTCCGCACTGTCGCTTAATCCAAAAAGTGTGTGCTTACAGTCTCTCCGATGACATATGGGGTTGGATAGAAAGTTTTCTAACAGACAAAAGCAGTATGTCGTCCTCAATGGAGTGACTTCAACAGAAACAAGCGTAACTTGAGGTGTACCCCAGGGCAGCGTAATAGGTCCGCTGCTTTTTAAGATTTACATAAACGATCTGATTGATGGTATTGACAATGGCATTAGACTGTTTGCCGATGATACTGTAGTCTACAGGAAAGTAGTGTCACACGAAAATTGTGAACAAATCAATGAGGATTTGCAGAAAATAAATGTGTGGTGTAATGACTGGCAGTTATCCCTCAATATTAGTAAGTGTAACCTACTGTGTATAACGAAGCGAAAATGCCCAGTAATGTACGAGTACAAAATAAATGCCCAGTCTTTGGAAGCCATAACATCCGTCAAGTATCTTGGTGTGAATATTCGAAATGATCTCAAATGGAACGATCAGATTACAAAAGTAATGGGTAAGGCGAACACTAGATTGCGGTTTATTGGTAGAATCCTGAAGCGATGCAGTCCTTCAACAAATGACATTGGTTAAGGTACTTTAGTTTGTCCAGTCTTAGAGTATTGTTGGTCTGTATGGGACCCTTACCAGTTGGGTCTGATTCAAGAGATTGAGAAGGTCCAAAGAAGAGCGGCGAGATTCGTGACTGGTAGATTTAGCTGTCGCGAGAGCGTTACAAATCTCATAGAAAGTTTGAAATGGGACACACTTGCAGATAGACGACATGTTTAACAAAAGGGGCTGCTCACTAAATTCCAAAATCAGAACTTCGCTGAGGTTGTAGAGCATATATTATTACCACGAACTTTCAAATCACGCAATGATCACCATTCAAAGAGAAGGGAAATTAGGGCTCATACTGAGGCGTTCAGACAGTCGCTTTTCCCTCCCGCAATTGGAACAGAGGGGGGGAATGTGATTTTGGCGCGAATAGTGCTCTCCGCCGCACACCACGTGGTAGCTAGCAGAGTATATATGTAGATATGTAGATGTAAATATGTAGAACACTATTTAAGTCTTTCTTAAAATTGCAATTAATATATCGGTACAAGTAACACTAAACACTGATTTGTGAATAAAGCTTTCACACTGCAGGCAATGAGATGAATTATCTGTCCTATAGAAAAATGTACCCATACTATAAGTTTCTGTAGCACAATCGTAGTCCAGTGTAGCATACCTCCACTATTAAAAATGTATTTAGTCTGTACTGGGAACAGATGTCACTGCTTTCTGCCTTAAAACTAACTTCAATACGTTAGCTACATATCTTTCACAATATATAGCTCCAAGTGCACGATACCTAAAATAGCTAGCTGCTATATTTTTCAATACACACTCGATGAATGGGTTACTTAAATTTGAAACATCATAACTATTCAAGTAGTGGTGTCAGACACTAACACGCGAAACTGTCGCATTTTTTAGCCAAACGGTTTCCTTAAAGTCGATTGAGAAATATGTAGTTGTGTGTGCATGAAGGACAAGTGCATGGTACAGCAGGAAACGCTGCACCATTGGGAAACCATGGCAGCACTGCACAACAGTCAGCTGCCTCAGTGTGAGTGGCCCCATTATACATCTTCTGTTACAAAAATCAGGCCTTCTGCGATGGCTACAGCGCGATTTCTGGTGTGTCAGAGTGGGGACCACTTTATTCTTACCGCCATGGTTTCAACTATTGTGAATGTCTATCGACTTTCGAGGTCACATAAAGTTCCGAGAATTCAGAGAAGCTATACTGGATTTCGTCACTTAGTTGAATATCACAGCTGATAGGTTTTAAATTACGATGTATAGGTTTTAAATTACGACGTATGTCCTGTACATATAATTACATGTATGGTAAAAACATATCTGCAGTTAAAACCTCCGTGAGGTCTAAAACAAAAACAGAGGTACATATTTCTAGAATCCTCAATGGGGGTAGTGGTAGAGCTGTCCCATTAAGAAGTAGATTGTAGTTTCTCCACTGGTTGTAATATTGCTACGTTTTTTTACCTTCACCTTTCTAAAAGGCTGTGTGACGTTCTCATTAATTTAAGAAAAGTTTGTTCTTTAATATTTAATGTTCTGTATATATAAGACTGGTCTCTCACAGGAGTAAGTTGTCTTGTCAATAACACTGGGCAACAAAAAAATTATTTTTGAATGTTTCGAGCTTTCATGAGGCAATTCCTACTAATTTTGGATTGAGAAAAACAAATATGACAATGAAAAACTTTTATTAGCTCTAGTTTCTATTATATACACAAGGTGGAAGTATTACATATTAATGGATTGAGAGAAAAGGATACATTTTAATTACATACATGCTAATAACAATGAAAGTTCATTTGATTTTTTTCTGGTAATTACATGCTAAGAGTTCTAAATTGCTGGAAAAATACTTCGCAGATGGTCGTGTCTGAAGAGAATCATGTGGTGGCCTGTTGACTTCGTCGTCCTTTAGCTTGCCTCTTGTAATGGTGTTCCGCAGAATCCCTACACAAAGACCAACAGTAATCCGCAAGCGTTACTTCATTCCAACGGCCCTGATATCTTTGTTCCATAACAGAAATGTCCTGATGGAATCTCTCACCATGTTCGTCACTAACAGCTCCACAACTAGGAGGGAAAAAGTATAGGTGGGAGTGGAGAAAATGGATCTTAGGGGACATGTTGCATCCAAAGTTATGGTATTTTTGCAGGAGCACTGTCACCAAATGCTTGTAGTTGTCATCCCTTTTGTTGCCTAAAAATCCATTAACAACACCCTTGAAGGCTTCCCAAGCTTCCTTTTCTTTCCCCTCCAAAACTTGGTCAAATGCGGGATCCTTTAAAAGTTCTCTTATTTGTGGTCCAACAAAAATGCCTTCCTTAACTTTTGCATCACTTAATTTCGAAGATTTCTCTCTTATGTACTTAAAAGCCTGTCCTCGGTTCGTAGCTTTGACAAAGTTTTTCATCAAACCCCGCTTAATATGCAGGGGTGCAAGAAGAACGCCTTTTGGGTCCACAAGAAGCTTGGCAACGACATTTTTCTCGCTAGGATGAAGATTTCTTGCGGGCCAGTCTTCTTTAATATAGTGCAATTTCCTATCTCTACTGCCCCACGTACATAAGAAGCAGCAATGGTTTGTGTAACCCAGTTGCATTCCTAAGAGTATGGCAATGACTTTTAGATCACCACAGATTTTCCATTTGTGTTCATGATATTTGAGTCCAAGAGAGCTGTCATATTTGCTTATGTCTCCTTCGTGTAAACAACATGACCAACAGGAATAGATGAAAGACGGTTCCCATTGTGAAGTACCACAGCTTTCAAACTAAGCTTGGAGGAGTCTATGAATAGCCTCCATTCAGTTGGATCATGGTTCAAATTCAATGGTTTCATCAAGCCATTAATGTCACAGCAAACAACAAGATTATTTTTCTTCTTCAAAAAGGGAAGCAGTTCCATGTGACGCTTTCTGCACTGTGAGATTCTCACATCACTTTGGAGAAGATTCCATTGGTGTAGTCGAGACCCAAGAATTTATGCATTCTCATTTGACAGGAAAAAGGTCTGTAATGAGATCACTTAATTCCGCTTGACTCAGTCTGTGCGGTTTATCATCTTTTCCCTCAAAATCAGGGTCATGGGATGTGGAAGGCTTGTTTGGTTCTTCTTGTGGCACACTGTCTTCATTTTCTACTTCAAACACACATTTTCGGGTGGAGTAGGAACTTGTAAACTACCCAAATGTGGCATGGGTCGAATAGCAGATGGAAGATTCGGGTATTGAACTGTTCTTCTTTACTTCATAGACAATCCTGCCTTTATAGGTGGAGTCAGGCAGAAATAGCAGTCAGATGTATGGTTTGTAGGCTCCCACCAAATCATAGGCACAGCAAAATAGATCGTTTCTTCTTTTTCAGCCATTCTCGCAGTGTAACTGAACATGCTTTGCAACATATACGTGAAGTCCAAGACTTATCTTGGTCCCCTACTTTCATACCGAAATAATACTGATAGGAAGTCTTTACAAGAGGCAATAACCTTGGGGGTTACGTGATCAATAGCGACCGGATGACGTCAGCTGTCAAAACTTTCACGGAGTCATGACGTGAGTGACGGGACTACCAGTGTCGATGCCGCCATTTGAAATTTTATTTATTTATTTAGATCCCATAAATCCAATACGACGAGACATTCGCATGGATGTAGTACGTCAGATTATTACAGGTTATACAAAAGGAACACATAAAAAAACATCTTGCAAGAGAAGACATAGGTATAAGAGTTAATACACATTAACAGGTACAGACAAAATCACACTTAAAATAGTTAAAATAAAGGTAGATCTTAGTAGCTACATACAAAACATAGAAACGTTAACAATGATTCCAACTATCGTAATGCACAAGAGTACATCAGCTTTAACTAAAAGCAAAAATCAGTTAGAGTTAACAGAACTGAAATATTCTTCATCCGAATAAATAGAATTCTCTATTGATAGTGTTTGAGCTGCTGTTTAACTTTGGGAAGCTTGTCAACAAGTGATTTCAGTAACGGTGGAAGAACATTGGACACCTTGCAGTTCGTGTAATGGATCCCTTTTTGTACAATACTAAGGTTTCTTAATTCATAATGGAGGTCCTCTTCCTCCTGGTATTGTGAGTATTGTACGAATCATTGGTTTTGTCTAGTTGCTCATTTTTACCAATGAAACATAACACTATAGAATGTTTTGATGGCCAGAGTTCCGTTTACTCGGGACGGCGGGACTCCCCCTTTCTTTACCCGCCTATAATAAAATTCAAAATCTGCGGGCAAAGTTTTTATGTAGGAAAGCAAAAACTCTCCGACAGGTATTAACATCCTTGAAATGTTTACATGCTTCTACATAATCGCTGAGGTAAACGTGACAGATGACTGATGAGTGTTTGGGTAGCGATCAGTGTATATTGAACAGTGTGGTGGGAGGTAGTGTGTACTAGGTTTGGTGTTAAAGTTTTTTTTTTTTTTTTTCCTGTCTTGTGATTTGTCATAGTTGGAGGATGTGTATGGCAGGTCGCTCTAAAGTATGAAGTATGTTTTGTGTATTGCTTCAGTCTTGTGCTTGCTAACAACGATTGCAGCAAACCAAACGAAAAATAATAATAATAATGATAATGTGGAATATAATCCATACGGACCCTACGTTAATTGCTCTTTTCTGTAAGACGTGTTCTTAAATTGCTTGTTTTGAACTGTTGGTTGTACTTTGAGTCGTACTTATTTTTCTCTTTTCACAGCCCCCTGGAGTTCTTGGATTGCGAAGATCTAATAGATCATAAAGGCAATGAAACCGCCAAAGCAGAGCTAGGTCGGGGTTGTGTTAAGGTATAGGCATCCATTGAAAAGTTACTTTGAAAAAAGATGTATAATGCAGTCACTGTTTAGTAGCGATAGTTATAACTTGAATTAAAGCAGAAACCTGCCAATTTAATTATGTGTTGGTAGATTTTGAGCCGTGGTTGTAGATTGTTTATTAAAAGTAATAATTCACAGAAGTAATGGCACGAATTTATTTCATAAAAAATATTTTGTTTTACGAAACACAGTGGTCTACTTGTCCCCACACTACTAGCTGAGATGCTATTCAGATTCTGTATGTAGGCGTCTGTACATGTTGCAGGTAATTGCACGGTTTCCAAACTCTGAATACGTTTATTTTTCGGACTCCTGTAGGCCCCAGCTTTAGAAACTTTGAGATGAGGAAACAAAAGCTTTTGTTACTTTTAAAGTGATGTCCTTCATTGAATTGTTAAGCTACACCCTGTGAATTTGTATACTAACTCAAGAGTTTGAATGACACAAGCTGTAAGTGTTTTACAAGTTTTGATGTAGTATATACACGTTTGTGGTTCTTCGTATTTCCACTGGAGAGAAATACTTTTTAGGTGCTTGATCACGATAGGCTTGTGTGAAGCATCTTTTACAGTTTCCTAGACGTTCTTGTTCAGAAAATTAATGCAGAATTTATCAAGTATTGCAACACTGATAACTACCACATAATTCTTACCAAGAAACTAAATTCTATTTATGTGTGCATTAACTAATAAATTTCCATACAATTTAATCCCTATATTATCTCTTGAGAATGTTTGCACTGGACTAGGAGGATTTGTATAACAAACTTGTTCAGGTTTTTGAACTACTGTTGTCTGCCTACAAACTTTTCATTACCTGATAAGGTTCTCTCTCTCTCTCTCTCTCTCTCTCTCTCTCTCTCTCTCAGCACTCAGCAGCATGATTTCCTTGCATTTGTTGCAGATGCAGTTTCATGAATCAATAGGAAAATAGAAAATGTATAGGGATTATGTAACTATTTTGTTGTAAACGGAATTTTTCCCACTGCTTCCTTGAACAAGTTGACATTTCTCATAAATAGACTACACATGATTGGAACTTATACATAATAGTATCTTGCTCAAGTATATTTAATACATTGTGAGAGAAGCTTGTGTGTATTTCAGCTTTGTGCGCTCATAGCTTGTGTCAATCAATCCATTGTAACCTGTTTATGATGTAATTTTGCAATTGTTGATCTTAGATGCTATTGTTCATTCACACAGTATGCTTCAAATTGACAATGAAAATGATTTATGGGGAGGAGGGGAGATGACGACATTATAGTCTTATCACTTTTGCAAGCAATTATGCAGTTAGCTCCACACATTCTATATAAGAAACGTTGTTGTTGTTGTTGTTGTTGTGGTCTTCATTTCTGACACTGGTTTGATGCAGCTCTCAATGCTACTCTACCATGTGCAAGCTTCTTCATCTCCTAGTACCTACTGCAACCTACATCCTTCTGTATCTGTTTAGTGTATTCATCTCTTGGTCTCCATCTACGATTTTTACCCTCCACGCTGCCCTCCAATACTAAATTGGTGATCCCTTGATGCCTCAGAACATGACCTAACAACCGATCCCTTCTTATAGTCAAGTTGTGCCACAAGCTCCTCTTCTCCCCAATTCTATTTAATACCTCCTCATTAGTTACATGATCTACCCATCTAATCTTCAGCATTTTTTTGTAGCACCACATTTTGAAAGCTTCAATTCTGTTATTGTCCAAACTAGTTATCGTCCATGTTTCACTTCCATACATGGCTACACTCCATACAAATACTTTCAGAAACGACTTCGTGACACTTAAATCTATACTCGATGTTAACAAATTTTTCTTCTTCAGAAACGCTTTCCTTGCCATTGCCAGTCTACATTTTATATCATCTCTACTTCGACCATCATCAGTTATTTTGCTCCCCAAATAGCAAAACTCCTAGTTACTACTTTAAGTGTCTCATTTCCTAATCTGATTCCCTCAGCATCACCCGACTTAATTCGACTACATTCCATTATCCTCGTTTTGCTTTTGTTGATGTTCATCTTATATCCTCCTTTCAAGACACTATCCATTCTGTTCAACTGCTCTTCTAAGTTCTTTGCTGTCTCTGACAGAATTACAATGTCATTGGCGAACCTCAAAGTTTTTATTTCTTCTCCATGGATTTTAATAACTACTCTCAATTTTTCTTTTGTTTCCTTTACTGCTTGCTCAGTATACAGATTGAATAACATCAGGGAGAGGCTAGAACCCTGTCTGCCTCCCTTCCCAATCACCACTTCCCTTTCATGCCCCTCGACTCTTATAACTGCCATCTGGTTTCAGTATAAATTGTAAATAGCCTTTTGCTCCCTGTATTTTACCCCTGCCACCTTCAGAATTTGAAAGAGAGTACTCCAGTCAACGTTGTCAAAAGCTTTCTCTAAGTCTCACAAATGCTAGAAACGTAGGTTTGCCTTTCCTTATCTAGCTTCTAAGATAAGTCGTAGGGTCAGTATTGCCTCACGTGTTCCAATATTTCTATGGAATCCAAACTGATCTTCCTGAGGTCGGCTTCTAACAGTTCTTCCATTCGTCTGTAAAGAATTCACATTAGTATTTTGCATCTGTGACTTATTAAACTGATTGCTCGGTAATTTTCACATCTGTCAGCATCTGCTTTCTTTGGGATTGGAATTATTATATTCTTCTTGAAGTCTGAGGGTATTTCACGTGTCTCATACATCTTGCTCACCAAATGGTAGAGATTTGTCAGGACTGGCTCTTCCAAGACCGTCAGTATTTCTTGTTTCGACTCAGGTCTTTCAGTGCTCTGTCAAAATCTTCACGCAGTATCGTATCTCCCATTTCATCTTCATCTACATCGTCTTCCATTTCCATAATACAGGGTGATTCAAAAAGAATACCACAACTTTAGGAATTTAAAACTCTGCAACGACAAAAGGCAGAGCTAAGCACTATCTGTCAGCGAATTAAGGGAGCTATAAAGTTTCATTTAGTTGTACATTTGTTCGTTTGAGGCGCTGTTTACTAGGCGTCAGCGTCAGTTGATGCTAAGATGGCGACCGCTCAACAGAAAGCTTTTTCTGTTATTGAGTACGGCAGAAGTGAATCGACGACAGTTGTTCAGCGTGCATTTCAAACGAAGTATGGTGTTAAACCTCCTGATAGGTGGTGTATTAAACGTTGGTATCAACAGTTTACAGAGAATGGGTGTTTGTGCAAAGGGAAAAGTTCTGGACGTCCGAGAACGAGTGATGAAAATGTAGCACGCATCCAGCAAGCATTTGTTTGCAGCCCAGGAAAATCGACTCGCAGAGCTAGCAGAGAGCTGCAAATTCTGTATGGAGAGTCCTACGAAAAAGGTTGGCAGTTATCTGTCCGTAACTACCTGAACGTCAACTACCCGAGGCGATGGATCGGCCGCCATGCAGCCCGTGACAGAGCACTTCATCACTGGCCTCCAAGAAGCCCTGATCTTACCCCCTGCGATTTTTTCTTATGGGGGTATGTTAAGGATATGGTGTTTCGGCCACCTCTCCCAGCCACCATTGATGATTTGAAACGAGAAATAACAGCAGCTATCCAAACTGTTACGCCTGATATGCTACAAAGAGTGTGGAACGAGTTGGAGTATCGGGTTGATTGCTCGAGTGTCTGGAGGGGGCCATATTGAACATCTCTGAACTTGTTTTTGAGTGAAAAAAACCTTTTTAAATACTCTTTGTAATGATGTATAACAGAAGGTTATATTATGTTTCTTTCATTAAATATACATTTTTAAAGTTGTGGTATTCTTTTTGAATCACCCTGTATTGTCCTCAAGTACATCGCCCTTGTATAGACCCTCTATATACTCCTTCCATCTTTCTGCTTTCCATTCTTTGCTTAGAACTGGGTTTCCATCTGAACTCTTGATATTTATACAAGTGGTCCTCTTTTCTCCAAAGGTCTCTTTAATTTTCCTGTAGGCTGTATCTATCTTACCCCTAGTGAGATAAGCCTCCACATCCTTACATTGGTCCTCGAGCCATGCCTGCTTAGCCATTTTGCACTTCCTGTCGATCTCATTTTTGAGACATATGTATTCCTTTTTGCCTGCTTCGTTTACTGCATTATTATTTTCTCCTTTCATCAATTAAATTTAATATTTCTTCTGTTACCCAAGGATTTCTACTAGCCCTCGTCTTTTTACCTACTTGATCCTCTGCTAATTTCACTACTTCATCCCTCAAAGCTACCCATTCTTCTTCTACTGTACTTTTTTCCCCCATTCCTGTCAGTTGTTCCCTTATGCTCTCCCTAAAACTCTGTACAACCTCTGGTTTAGTCAGTTTATCCAGGTCCCATCTCTTTAAATTGCCACCTTTTTGCAGTTTCTTCAGTTTTAATCTACAGTTCATAACCAATAGATTGTGGTCAGAGTCCACATCTGCCCCTGGAAATGTCTTACAATTTAAAACCTGGTTCCTAAATCTCTGTCTTACCATTATATAATCTATCTGAAACATGTCAGTATCTGCAGGCTTTTTCCATGTATACAATCTTCTTTTATGATTCTTGAACCAAGTGTTAGCTATGATTAAGTTGTGCTCTGTGCAAAATTCTACCAGGCGGCTTCCTCTTTCATTTCTTAGCCCCAATCCATATTCACGTACTAAGTTTCCTTCTCTTCCTTTTCCTACTATTGAATTCCAGTCACCCATGACTATTAAATTTTCGTCCCCCTTCACTACCTGAATAATTTCTTGTATATCATCATACATTTCATCAATTTCTTCATCATCTGCAGAGCTAGTTGGCATATAAACTTGTACTACTGTAGTAGGCGTGGGCTTCGTGTCTATCTTTGCTACAATAATGCATTCATGATGCCGTTTTTAGTAGCTTACTCGCATTCCTATTTTTTTTTATTCATTATTAAACCGACTTCTGCATTACCCCTGTTTGATTTTGTATTTATAACCCTGTATTCGCCTGACCAAAAGTCTTGTTCCTCCTGCCACAGAACTTCACTAATTCCCACTATATCTAACTTTAACCTATCCATTTCCCTTTTAAAATTTTCTAACCTACCTGCTCGATTAAGGGATCTGACACTCCGTGCTCCGATCCGTAGAACGCCAGTTTCTTTCTCCTGATAACGACGTCCTCCTAAGTAGTCCCCGCCCAGAGATCCGAATGGGGGACTATTTTACCTGCGTAATATTTTACCCAAAAGGACACCATCATCATTTAACCATACAGTAAAGCTGCATGCCCTCGGGAAAAATAAGAGCCATACCACTCTGAAAAAGCATATAAGAATAAATCACAACAATTGTCTGACCACAGTTGACTGGTAACCAGCAGATGAGGTAGCACAGTGCACATAATAGATGTGACCAAACTTGTGCTCTGATTAGCTGTTACTACAGATGCTGTCTAATGAATAACTAGCTCTGTCACTTGATTATTCTGAATGTCACTTTATTATTCTGAACGAGTTATAATAATTATATTAGTGAAAATGTCAGAAATAAAAATGTATTCAGTATCAGCTGTGGGAAAAAGACATATTCCTCAGCCATTGCTGTGATGTATGTGCTTGAACTTGGTTAGTGATGAGATACTTAAGGTATGTCTCCACTGTAGAACACTGTGATACTGTAATCCACTTCACATAGAAAATTGACTGTAATCTGCAACCCCAAAACCAAGGAGACTGTCAAAGACATGATATATCAGTGGACTACTGTAGCATGCACTAAATGTGTCGGCAGATGGCTGCAAGCCAACTACTGAGCAATTAGGATCATGTAATGACATTTTATTGGTTTTGGGTAAGTCAAAGTGTCACCTGTCATGAAATGCTCAGAAACAAGTTGCCTGCTGTTCATCAGTGTGGCAGATTGCACTACTGTATGTTTAATTGAGCTCAATAGTGGTGGATGTAGGTGAGAACCATAGTTGAATCATGGTTTAATGTGATGACTGATTCAAAATAATAATCTGTGTGGCTCCCACTCCTGGGGAGCAGTTATTATTTGATTATGGCATGTGTCAGTTTGTTAAACACAAACTTTATTATTTGTTGCATTCGACACTTCATTTATCTCAATAACTAGATTACCTATAAGAAAAAATTCATTTTCCACCCCTGAATAAGTTGTAGCCTAGAATAGTTGTAGGCACTTAGTTTTATGTAAGTGTGCAAGCTTTTGTGGTTGTTGTCATGCTATAGTATTTATTCTAA
This sequence comes from Schistocerca serialis cubense, assembly GCF_023864345.2. NCBI lineage: Eukaryota > Metazoa > Arthropoda > Insecta > Orthoptera > Acrididae > Schistocerca > Schistocerca serialis. The sequence continues at coordinate 27,322,350 of NC_064642.1, forward strand.
GTTATTAGGCTTCATCATGTTTTTCTTAAATTTTACCCTCTGCTGGAATCTTTATCAAGAGCACCAAAAAATCTTGAATATCCCAGCAGAGGGGTCAACAACATTGAATGTGTAAGAAGAAATTTAAGAACAACTTGATGCAGCATAATAATCTAGAAGGTCTTGCCTTCACTTCATAGTTTGTTGTGCTTTGTGAACTGAACTAGAGGAGGTAAGTAAATCTCTACCAGCAAGTTATATGGGATAACCCTACACCATAAGAATTGGTTGCTGTGTAAAAAAATCTGCAGAAAACCACTTCTGCAACACTGTAAATTGATAGATGTGTACATCATAAGATATACATTTAGTTATAGGCCCAAATTAATTATATTTATAGTATTTACCTGAAGCGGTAGTAAAATACAAGTTGTTGACCTTGCTGGAATTTCTTGTAAGAGATTACCATAAAAATCATGCAAAAATATTGAAGGTTGGTATGCATCATCTACCTGATAACATTAATATACACCATAATTGTTGTGGCTGTTCTATTGCTCACAAGATTGTGATGAATGTGTTGCATGGATGATTGTAAATAGTGCTTGTGACACTGAAAATATTTTAGGTGTGAGGCATGTTTGATCATCATTGCACAGTGATGATTTATGGGACCATTTATTGTGTCCCTAAGTTTGCTTTATACATAGCCTATATTTCTATACAGTTTAGAATGTCAGATGTTGTTGTCTTAAGTCAGAATACAATAGCACAGTTGGCGAGAGAAGATCCCAGACAGTTGGCAGTGGTGTTGCCAGCTTTCAACTGTGAAGATCAAATGATCTCAGGCAAAAACAAGTCAACTATAGAGCTGCAACAACACAGTGGTGTTGCCATAGAAATGTATACAAAATCATTTTGTGTGTTCGGTTCGGGAATACACTTGAAGCAGCTGTACCAACGCACTGCATCTATGAAGGATCTTATTTTACCAGCTCTACTATAGTTTGATGCAGCTTTTCACAGTAGTCTATCCTGTGAAAGCCTCATCTTCTCTGCATAACCACAACTTATACTAGTTGTTGGTGTGTCAGGATATGTCCCATTAACCCAATCCCTTGTTTTATTCACATTGTCTTTTCTCCTTGGTTTCAATCAGTACCTCTTCAATAGTTATCCAGTCTGCTCATGTGATTGTCAGCATTCTTCTGTGGCACTGCACTTTTCAAAAGCTTGTTTTCTTTTCTGTACCATTTCCGAAGTATCCTTTATTTCTCTCCAAGGTTGCACTTAGTTTAAATTGCATGTAAAATTTTCCCCATGAACACTTTTCTTGCCATTGCAAGTCTGCATTCTGTATCATCTCTATTTCAGTGATAATCAGTTATTTTGCTGTCCAAAATAGCAAAAGACACCTAGTACTTTCAGTGTCTCATTATGTAATCTTTATTGCTCCAGCATCACCTGATGTTGGAACAATTGAAACTCATAATAATGACAGGTTCTTTCAACTTTTCCAATCCCATCTCTTTGATATCTTACCTTTTCGTATTTTCTGTGTTTTTAGTGGTCAGTTACAGCTGTTCCTTACAATGTTTTGTAGTGTAAAATCTGGGTTGATCCTCCCCACCCCTCCCTCAGTGGTAGTCTGCCACCCACTGAAACTACGCCATATCCTTGTCATCCCTACTCTACCCCCGCTTGCAACCTCATGGCTCATATCTCTGTAACAGATCTAGAACAAGACCTGTCCCATATATTGCCTCACTACCACCAGCTACTCCAGCCCAGTCACAAGCATCACCTATTCCATCAAAGGCGGGGCTACCTGTGAAAGCAGTCATGTGATCTACAAGCTAAGCTGCAACCGCTGAGCTGTGTTTTATGTGGGCACGACAACCAACAGACTGTCTGCCTGCATGAATGGCTACCAACAAACTACGGCCAAAAGACAGACTAACCAGTTGCTGAACATGCTGCCCAAGACAGTGTGGTTCACCCAGATTACTGCTTCACAGCCTGTGCCATCTGGATCCTTTCTACCAACAGCAGCCTTTCTGAATTGCACAGGTGGGAACTCTCGTGCAGTATATTCTATATTCCTCTAACCCCCATGGCCTCATCCTTCACTGGTCCCTGTCCTATACCTTCTTATCCCTTTCACTGCTCCCACCCCAGAACTACACAGCCTTCTGTTGCACTGAAGCAACCACTAGTCTCTCTTGCCCCCCCCCCCCCCCCCCCTGTTCTCAAACCTCCTGACTGCACCTAGCAGCCCTACCCTGTCCCCACACCAACCATGCTTGCTCCCACAAGCTGCTCTACACCTCCCCATCCCTACCCTACTGTCCGTCCCCTTCCCTGCTCCAGCCTCCTTACCCCCAAAGCCCAGATGGTTTCTCCCACCTGGTGCAGTTCTTCGCAGTCCAGTCTCAGTGGAGAGATAAAGTAGGCATGTGTGTGAGCTGTGCTCGCATGAATATCTGTGTGTGTGTTTTCTACAGTAGATGATGGCCATTTGGCTGAAAGTTCGCATGTATAGCAGTCTCTTTGTTGTGCCTGTCAGTGACTCAACATCCCCTCTGTATGGTGAGTAGCAATCCATCCTGGATTTTCCATTGTTGATTTTGTTTTATAGTTAAGTAATCTATATGAAAACTTCTGGCACATCCAGGTCTCATTTGCATCCAAACTCTGCAGACCATTGTGAGGTGCATGGCAGAGGTGCTTCCGATTATACCAGTTATTAGGATTTCTCTGTATTCCACTCATGTATGGAACATGGGAGGAATGGCTGTTTAAATGGCTCTGTGCACCCTGTAATTAGCCTAATCTTGTTTTCACAGTCCCTATGGGAGCAATATAGAGAGTTGTAGTGCATTCTGAAAGTATCTTCAGAAAAAGGGAAGGCTGTAAATAGCCA